>NC_133406.1:154907083-155225000 GCF_049350105.2 Macaca mulatta | reverse complement strand
TTCATGGTGACAAGGAGAGTTTAAACTCTTTTCCAAAAAGTCTACGAAAGGCACGCCATTGTGGTAGTTATTTCTGAAGTCATTTTGTTCATCATTGTCCCCTGGGGCACAGAACAGGAATTCTGTAATTATCTGCCAAAGTGTTGATCTGGTCCCTTTTTCTCCCTCTAAAGTCCATCAGTCACGATGTTCTGTTACTTCTCTAAGTGGGCCTCACTTTCCGCACTGCCCTTTCCACTTTCACAGCTACTTTCCTAATACAGATCCTCTACTCATTTATTCATAGACTGTGCTGTGCAATGGCATCAGCTAGTTTTATTACTCCTAATCTTTATTCCTGTTAAATCATTACAGGAACCGTGCCAGACAGATCTTTCTGAAAAAACACCTTCAGCTTCTACTCCTCTGCTAAAAAAAAATCTGTGTTGTTCCCCACAGCCCACAGATAAGAAAACCCCAGTTTCATTGGCCAAGATCATTTGAAGCAGCCCCAACTTGTATCTCTGACCTTATCTCTCTCTGTTTCCCTGCATACAGCCCCCATTCTAGCCATTGTCTCTTGATTATACTGTAGACACTCCCCCAGAGTGTTCTGTTTGTAATAACCACCACTCTTCTGTGCCAACTATGGCTTATGTTCATTTAGGTGAACTCAGACTTGGAGTCTTGCTTCTGGTTGATCACTCCCTCTCCAGAACTCCTACCACCTTTCCTAGGACCCTGAACCATTTATTAGGCACTTATGTTGTGTTGCATGGTGACAGTTTTTATCTTTTAATGTTCTCTCTTGTTTCTCCAACTAAATGGGAGCAGCCTTGAGGGCACAGATCATTTCTCATCCGACTCAGTATCCCTGTGCTTGGGATAGTATTTTTCATATATTAATAGTTGCCGCTCAGTAAATCTTACCACTGTGATGTCTTTTCAATTGCTGTTTTAAAAGTCTTTTTGCAGAAGAGACAGTAATAAGAGGTTTTGAAAATCTTAGCTACTTTTCCTATCAGAGTTTTATGTATGAATTAGAAAATTATGTTTTTTAGATATCCAACTGAATAGTTATATATGTAACTGAAGCTTCTTCTAAGAAAATAGAATGAAGTTGGAATCTTTCTGTGGTTTTCCTCAAACAGGCATAAAAACATTGCGAAGCACAAACAGATACAAAGATGTTCCGGCTGGGCGTGGTGGCTCACGCCTGTAATCCCAGCACTTTGGGAGGCCGAGGTGGGTGGATCACAAGATCAGGAGATCAAGACCATCCTGGCCAACACGGTGAAACCCTGTCTCTACTAAAAATACAAAAAAATCAGCCAGGTGTGGTGGCAGGCGCCTCTAGTCCCAGCTAGTCAGGAGGCTGAGGCAGGAGAATGGCGTGAACCCGGGAGGTGGAGCTTGCAGTGAGCCGAGATTGCGCCACTGAACTCCATCCTGGGCGACAGAGCCAAAAAAAAAAAAAAAAAAACGCCAGAAAACAGATGTTCCATCACTTCCAGGCACTGAAAGGACAACATCACATTAATAGATTCTACAGTGAGCCCACTCTAAAATAATCCTTACCGCTAGTGCTTTATAATTATATGGTTGCTACTTTTTGCCAAGTAGTTGTTCATTCCATCCTAGATTTAAGACACAGTATTTCACCTTGACTGGCTGTTACGAAATTTCCAACGGGAAGGAACAACACTTTCAATTCCTAGTGAGGCTGATTCAACTTTGTTTTTTCAAGAAGAGAACGAGTATAGGAGATAGGGGTCACCCAGGGAGAGCTGGAGGCAAAGCCATAATGCCAATCCATGAAATGGATTCTAAGTTCTCTGCTTTGTCCTCATGGGCATTTTGAACCTGTAGGCAATTATGCTTCTTTAGTAGAATCAACATATGATTATTTTAAAAAGTAAGGTATTCTCTAATATCAGTAATAGTGTGAAGTTCAACTTTTTTCCCCCTTTTTGGCTATATCTTCACACAGTAAGATCAGGTCCTGTTGTTAGGTTTCTCTGTGTGTGTGTGTGTGTGTGTGTGTGTGTGTGTTGGGGGAGGAGGTATGGAAACATGAGTCAAATGCAAGCTTCCTGTTCTCAGAAAATGATAACATTAGTGATTTTGGTAACTTGGAATATTTTAATGAGGAATTTTAGCATGTCAAATGGATTAAATCATGGCATCCAAATTATTACCCAGTTAGGTATTATATTTCAAGTTTATACAATGTTGAATTCTGGGCAGGAAAAACCTAAGAAGTTTCTAGCTTTCTATGGCTTTAATTTGAATATTTTCTTTACTTTTACTGATAATGTAATCGGGATATGTTATTTTGCACCTATATGACAAAAAAGTTGGCTTCTTCAGGTGCACATTATTCGGGATTCTAAGCTAGGTACTTTTGGAAGTTGCAGGTATCCTTGAAAGCAGTGGCTCTCAACTTGGCCTGTGCATTAGACTCACCTGTGGAGCTTTTAAAAAATGCAGATGCCTGGGTTCCATACCAGACTCAGAACATAAGCATTTTCTGCGATAAACCCAGGGTAGAGTGTTTTCAGAAAGCTACTCAGATGACTTTAAATCACTTTCTCACTAGGAACCACTAATTTAAGGTCACTTACAAGACTTGTTCTTTCAGAAGCTAGAGTCTTGGATTGAAATGCCCCTTATGAGGCTATGTGGCCAACCATCCAATAGATGATTACCCCTACAATATCCTATAGAGTCAGTTTAATACTTTTTGATGGTCTAGTATATAGTGGACAGGATGAACAGCACTTTTAAATATAATTTCTTCCCTTTCCCCTTTCACATTTTCTTGAAAGCCCAAAAGAAAAAAAAAAAGGCACATTATTCCCTTTCTCCTACTTGGCCAAGTTTGCCTTCTTCCTGCCTTGGGACTAATGCTAAAATTCAGCATGGCTGTTTTGGTGTCATAGCTTCAAATTATTTATTGGCTTATTATGCCAAAACATTTTATTTTGGCCACCCTAGCCTTGTTGGCATACAGGTCTGGGAATATTGTCAGATGAGGCCACTGCTGCCAGGAAAGGGAGCATAAACAGTTGTTACAAATTCAGAGGCTATTTGGTTTTGTGTTTTAATTTCTTAATACACGCATGGCAGATTTAAAAAAATCATTGTTTTGTGGAGCTGGTGAATACAACAGCCAGATAATAAGACAAAATTAAACCTACAATGGGATTGTCAGTATGCCTTTCATAGCAGAGATCCAAAGTGGAAAATCTTGTGGCTACATACTATAATTCCCTGTGACAACAATAACTAAAAATGCGAAGTCTTTATTTTTCCATTTCAATCACCCTGCTGATATGAGTTAGTTCTCATTCTGTCTTTTGGGTTTTGCTAGTTGTCATTAAAGGAAATTCCAGGCAATAAAAAACATACAAAATCCAAACACATTAAGGGTTTTTCCATCTTCATTTTTATATGCATCTATAAAATAACATGGACATTTTTGGACATAAAAGCAATGCTGCAGCTGAGTCAAAACAAGAGGAAATACAGTCTGAGTGATCTCTATTATACAGTTAGTCATTCAAAAGAAAACCAGGCTGTGTGCTATGCAATTTAAATGAGGTACAAAGCAGCTCTTGTCTTCATTCAAGGAATCTTACAAACTCAGTTAGTTATTTCAGGAAGTAGATAAGAAACCTAAAAGACATTTCCATTGAGATGCATTGTGAGCATTTTAATTTAAAATTACAAGTCTATTGAAAAACCACATACTGTATTTAAGCTCCATTTACATGACAAAGGCACAAAAAATGGAGTGGTGATCTCATAATTATTTTCTTACCACGTCCTTGTAGTATTTTTATTAAAAGTATTTTTAGGTAATAATTTATTGTGATACAAAAGAACAGAATTACTAATTTAAAAAAAGTCTACCAAAGAAAACTATAGCTGTATCCCATAAACATATACAAATGTAATATATGAAAAAAATGAAAACAAAAACAAGACAAAACAACAAAAAACTCCTCTCCCACGGGGTTAGGAAGGTGAGGATGCTCCTGCTGCTGCCCGGCCAGCAGATGGCACAGTCCCCCAGCTGGTCCGTGCTGCAGTCCCTTCCAGGTGGGGTCAGCAGCTTCCTCCTCTGAACAGTTTCAGGAAAGTTTTAGCTAAAGGTTACCACCTCCCCTGACTTCCCTCCCTCTTTCCCTTCATCCTTCCTCCCCTCCCCTCCCTTCATCTTTCCTTTCTTAAGAAAATTTTTTTTTCTCCAATTGACTGGAAGAGTGAATGCTACCAAGGAGGTCAAGTTAAAAATCATTACTGAGAATTACTGTGAGTCCCTCCTGAGGGCAGATATTACAATCTGTCCTCCTGTGAAGATAGCATGTAATTAATCCAGGTTTTTAGAAAAGAAGGCAATTTTGGGGATGGATCTAGAAATACAACAAGGTGAGATGTGGTATAGATTTACTCTTTCTTATGTCTTTTTCCTCCTTAATTAAAAAATAAAAATAAAAACAGAGTAGTCTATGGAAAAGACAGGCATCATGTAGATGGTAAAGCAAGGGGTTAGGAGTTAGGCACACTTAGTTATTGGAGAATTATTTCTGCAAGTCAATCATAGCCTACTTCCAACAATGTAACATATATATTTTTCCTAAACTTTAAAAAATTAAAGTATAACATACAAAGTGTAATATATAAAGTATAACACACAAAGTGGCCCTCTGGACCATGACTGCCTCCCTTCTTCTTAAAATATTATTCTGACAGCTAACAGTAGAGAGTAGCTTTGCCTCCTGTTTAATTATGTGCATGAAAGGCTAGAATATGTATTCTTTGGGGGTTGGCTTCTTTTGTTCAAATTATGTTTTTGAGCAGCATTTCCAGCTTTGGAATAACTGGAGTTCTCATCTTAGAGAAGGCAAACATTCCTTCTGGAAGAGTACAAACAGGTCTAATGCCTGTGTATGAATTAATTTGTCTTACATTGTTTTTTTTTGACATGTAGAGGGGTATGAAGGTGATGATGCAAAGTCGGGAGAAAAACTGTAGAAAATGCAGGTTGCTCTAAAAACTAATTTGGCCTAAATAATAGTATTTCTAGGATCAGATTTGCTGTTAGGTATCTAGCATTTGTTCAAACCAACCTAACTTCTAGTAACTTTGCCATATGGATGGTAAAATGCAGTAATAATGTCTTCCTTTCTTCTTTCCCTAGATTGGTACCCTGTATTAAATGTGTTCTGGAGGCCAGGCGAGGTGGCTCACGCCTGTAATCCCAGCACTTTGTGAGGCTGAGGCAGGCAGATCACTTGAGGTCAGGAGTTCGAGACCAGCCTGGGCAACATGGGGAAACCCCATCTCTACTAAAAATACAAAAATTAGCTGGGCGTGGTGCCTGTAATCCCAGTTACTCAGGAGGCTGAGGCAGGAGAATCCTCTTGAACCTGGGAGGTGGAGACTGCAGTGAGCCAAGATCAAGCCACTGCTCTCCAGCCTAGGCAACAGAGTAAGACTCCATCTTAAATGAATGAATGAATGAATGAATGAATGAATGTGTTCTGGGCTTTTTAGCTGATAATTGCTAAACTCTTCCTAGATGCATGATTTCATTTAAATATACAATGCATACACTATTAAATCTACTATAATCTCAACTGGCAAGATGATTATCTCCATAAGAATCTACTTCATTAACCAAGAGTAGATTGCAACCCATTACAAAGTATTTCAAATGCAATAAAACTACCCAGAAACCCTTGGGGCTCTCAGCTTTACCTAAATATGTAAGAAGTAGATTCTGAAGGAACCAAGTACTCAAAGAGCAGTGACAGAGGTGAGAAGTAATCAAGCTTTCAGTGTGTAGCACAGGAAGGCACCGTTCACCTCTGTTTAAGTAATATGCCGGACTTCTCTACAGAGGAAAGAAGGTTTACAAGGGAAAAAATAAATATCTGGTACCAAACTCACACCTTTCCTGAGACTGCTCAGATCTTGGATACCAACAAAAAATGGAAAGTCAGGAGGTAGGTGGAGAGACACGGAAGGAACAGACAAGCTCAGCTAGAATCAATCTATGGCAAAATAATTAGAAAAGGTTTTCTAAATAAAATAGAAGATTTAGTATGGAGTGGGGTGGGCAACTGAGGCCAGGGGAATCAGGGTCCAGGAAACTTGTTTCTGGAACTGTAAGATCCCACTCAAAATGATTATTTCATCAGGTCTCAGTATTTTGAACTGTAAAATGGGAAAAACAAAACCAATCACACTTTTATCACTTGTAAGCGATATATTTGTATCTATTCTTCTGTCTTCCTGCCTGTCTATAATAACATAGAGTATTTATATTTCTATGCTAGTAGTTAGCAATTAATAATTGATCCATTATTAATTTTATTGATGGTTGTAATATAGAAACCAAACTACTCTCAAATAAATAAAGCAGCTGAGTTCATCCAAACCTGAGTTTCACCAACCCGTTTCCAACCTGTGACTATTTCCTTAGGCAGAGCTCATTATTCTCCAGATCAGTTTGTCCTCTTATTTTCACTACAAGGTAACAGGACATTTTTGATGCTAGAAACATGGCAGGTGGGCAGTCACCAAATCCACAGGCCTGTGGTTTAGGCAGTACATTTGCTGATGGAAAATGCAATCTCCAACAAATGCCTTTCTAGCTACTGAGGATTATTTATAGGTTCTGACAAGTAGAAAAGGAACATCATTATTAACACTAACTCGAATGAACTCTACAGGGAGGAGGACTATAAAGTCTTCATAGGATGCCCTTAAGAGATGGGGTCTGAGAGAATCTGACCATGGGAAGGGAAAGATGAAGAGAGAAATAGGAGTGAGTTGCCAAGCCATGCAATAGGACTTAGGGCTTGGGTTTTTTGTTTTTGTTTTTTTTTCCTAAGTCATCAGTGGTCCTCTTTTCTAACTGCAGAGTCTTCCTTTTCCAATGTTGGTCCAACATCTCTGAAACAATGCAGGGCTTTCTCCTCAAAGACCTGCTGGGACCCAGATTGCTCCCTCACGGTGATAATCTTGTCTTCCTCACTATTAAGTTCCTACTTCTTCAGACCTCACCTGCCCCTTCCACTTGTACCTCTAGAAACCCACTAGAAACTCCTTTATGAGTTGAGTTGGTTTGCTCATGTCTCTTGAATGTACTTTGCTCAGTCTTTGCTTATGCCATGTCCCCACCTGTAATTTTCTCTCATTGAATTCTACCCTGTCAAATGCCATCCATCCCTCAAGACTCACATCTAGTCTCATTTTCTCTACAAAGCTTTCTCTGAATATCTAGGCCTCAGGGAGCTCCTCCTTTTCCTCTGAACTTTGAAGAGCAGTTAGGGCCTGTATCATATAACGTAGTGCTAATTAGTCATATTTGATTACCTTTTATTTTGTTATGTGTTAGTCTCGCTAGACTATTTGAGTTAGAGACCTACTGAGGTAGGGACCAAACGATTTGAGTTAGGGACCTAGTCTACCCAGAATGGCAGAAGGGGCCACTTTTTCTAGTTGGTCCACCCAGAAGGAGTTCTTTCTGCTAATTCACACAAATGCAAGGTATAGATCAGCTTAAACCCTCTCATCTTATAATCAATCTCAGACATATGCAGACCAGCCTTGCTACCACGGATAGATACCACAGTCCCTAAGGAGAATAATCATCTTCCTAGACCTCCTGAGTGACACCATTTATCAAATGTTTTCTTTCAAGACACCAGCTTTTTTTATATACAGGAAGTTGACATGAACTTCCAGATGAAGCAGAACAAAAGACATTCTCTAAAGTAAATGAACAAAAGCCACCACGACAAAAATCAAATTCTGAGACAGATTGTTCAGCAACAATTAATAAAAGCCTTAGAAACAGAATCAAAGATACAGTTTGGGAAGAGGCGGAAGAAAGGCCAGGTGAGCTAGCTGAAAGAGTGGCAGATAATACAGAGGGGAAATTTAGCTCAAGGCAATGATTGCTTCCCAGCCAAACAACCACGCTTGGCACTGAGGTAGAAGAGAAAAAACCTGAACGAGCCTCAGGGCCCACAGATTTGCTGTCTAAAAGGAACTTCCGGCTTTGGCCCTTTAATAAGTCATGCATGCTGGTATGCAGGACCAGCTGAGAGGAAGGGGCTGCAGTCCTGACCCACCATTTAGTATTAGCACTATGACCTGGGGCAAGTCACTTGATCTAGTTTTCTCATCTGCAAAATGGAGATAATACCATCTCTCTCATTCATTTATTCATCCCTTCATCAGACATTTATTAAGGGCCCACTGTGGGCCAAGTGCAAAGGAGCATAATGATAAGCAAAACAGACACAGTCTTTATCCTTATTGGGTGTCCGTATCATCTCACGGGGCTGAAGTTACAGAGAAGGAAAGGGAAAGCACTGCACTGTAACAGAAGGTCATCTTCTTTATCAATGACTTCCACTCTTGATTTAGCTGTGTGACCTGGGCAAGTCTAATTTTCTTCTGGCAAGTCTATTATCTATAAAATGAGGAAATTTCCGGTCTTAAAATGTTATTATTCCAAATGCAAATGAAGAAATTAAGCTTTTTAGGTACTTCTGAATCAGGGCTTTCTAAAAGATTATTATGAAATAGTCCAGATGCAACAAAAGGATGAGAATAATATAACAAACCCTGTGCACCAACTCTCCAACTTAAGTGAAAAAACATTACAAGGAGCTCTATCTGGTGGCATGCCCTCTTTTCCCCTGAGGGATAATGGTGATGAGTTTGGTGTTTATTATTTTGAATCATGGCCTTTTTTAGGAAATCTGGTATGTAACTAAGAACAGTTCACCAGTGAAGAATTCTTCCTACACTTAGGTGTTCCTGGCTTCTAATGAATGTGAGGTCACAATAGTGCACATCACAGAAGCTCAAATACCTGCCTCTTCTCTCTCTGCCAACCCTGCTTGTTACTCCCCCTGCAGAGAGAATGTGAAAAACCCTGTGGCAGGCACCCCCACTGCATTTAGAAGGAGCACAGTTTTGTATTTACCTTAAGGGCCTTCTGTGCAGATTCACTAGACCCAATTGCGATCAGGTTAGGCCCAGCCATGCTGCAGAAACTCTTCAAATGCAAGCCATCTGCCACCGGCACTGTGGAGACTGCATAGTCCTACACGGACAATAGAAAAACAAGCAGTTTAGTATTGCAGAATAATTCTAAAACTGATTAAAAACTTCCCTGAACTACACCTACTCCTTGAAGGCTGTCACGGACCTTGAATATTTGGAAGAAAAACTGGGACCCACAGGTTTGGATATTGCTAGTTAAATGAAGACTGCTTCTAAGAAGAGAGCGGAGTCACCAGATGTGTGACTGCTGCAACATCTTTGCTGGCTGTTTGATCTATGGAGTGGGCTACTCTGGGAGGGTGTATTTGAATATCCCGTGTAAACAGTAGCTCAGCTGGAGACTCACATCCTCACGGGGAATGGAGCATCTTGAGAGTTATATCCCTTCCTATGCAGTGCAGAGAGCCAATCTATTAATAATCAATAAAGGGACCTTAAGAGGATGTATGTGCAACACCTAGCACGGTTTCCAGCACACAGCAGGCACTCAGCACAGGTGACCCCTGATTCCAATCTAAAAAAATCTGTATGTCATAACAGAGTCAATTGGGTTTCCAGATTTTTTTTTTTTTTTTTTTTTTTTTTTGAGACAGGGTCTCGCCATGTTGCCCAGGCTGGTTTGGAACTCCTGGGCTCACGCAATCCTCCTGCCTTGGCCTCCCAAAGTGCTGGGATTACTGGCATGAGCCATCATGCCTGGCCTTCCAGATTTTTTTTTTTAAGTTGTTGATTATTCCAGGAACATCTGCCAGGTGGCTGTATAATTATACACTGGAAGAAGACAGAAGATGCCCATGCTAACTTTGTTGTTCTTGTGGTAGCCCAATGAAGCCGAATTATTGAGGAATTTGAATTTTATAGCTTATAAAACTTCTAGTAAATGTACAAATATTACGAATTATTGTACAAAGCCAGTGAAGCGTAAACAACATTACTCATGATATTGATTCAATGGGTCTATGATTATTTATTAAGTAATTACTTTGTGCCAGGCATAAACTACCTTTTACCTACCTTAAAAGTATCAGCCAAGATTTCAGCACCTCGTTGATTTGTCCTTTTGGAAAGGCCCACAAAAAATTCTCTGCCTATAATAGATGTCATGGAACATAGTGAGCGGGTGGCACCAGGGACTGTACATCATTTCTTTTATCTATAAATAATGACTTTAAAGCATCACACAGTTTTCTCTTACCACAGAGGACAGCTTCACTAAAGAGACTACAAAAAATGATTTCAAACTACTGCCCTTAAGAATAAACTTTTTCAAATTCATAAAGGCAGAAAGTAGGATGGTGGTTTCTAGGAGCCATGGGGAAGGGTAAATGGGGAGTTATGGTTTAATGGATAGGAAATTTCAGTTTGGGAAGATGAAAAAGTTCTGGAGATGCGTGGTGGTGATGGTTGCCTAACACTGTGAATGTTCATGCTTCTGAACTGTACATTTAAAAATGGTTAAAATGGTAAATTTTATGTATATTTTACCACAAGGAATGAAATTTTTAGGCAATAATACAGTTAAACATATTGGTAATCTCTGATCAGAAATTAAGTAATAGCAATGACAACTTAACAGTACAACAGTTCCTCAAATAACATCATTTTGCTCAACTTTGATCAGGAAAAAGAAAAAATCGATTCTGGGCTGGGGCCATGGTCTGCATGGAGTTTGTACATTCTCTCTAGGCCTGCACGGGTTTCCTCCCACATCCCAGAGCTGTGCACAGCAGGTGAATTTTCACGTTTACAGGGTCCCAGTCTGAGCAAGTGTGGGTGTGTGGGTGTGCCGTGATGGGACGGTGTCCTGTCCAGGGCGGGTTGCCACCTTGCACCCTGAGCTTCCAGTATAGCCTCCAGCCACCCTCGATGACCCTGAACTGGAAGAAGTGGGTTAGAAAATGAATGGATACAAATGATTGTAATAAAGTATCCAATAATCATACAAATGTACAACAATAAACAATGTTGTAGGATAGTGCTCAATGAGCCCACCATATTTGTGATTGTTTTGAGTTGCGTGGTGGGAGGAGGGGCTCCTTACAATTTTAGCTTGGTAAACATTTATTCCCTGATTTAACCCACCACCACCACAACTGCTGTCACTCACTAATTGACCAAAAATTGGGCAATTATCTTGTTTTTATTAATTTAAAAAAATGTGCGTATGGCTGACATTTATTTCAATGTTTAATATTATAAGTGTTTTGGGTCTTGATTTAGAAGCTGGGTGGTATTTTTGTGACTAGAAATATGCCAGAGGAACTTAACTCTTGTTTATATTAGCCTATGGTAAAAATGGTTTTGTTATATGTCACTTCGCTTAAAATTCACAGTTTCCATGAACCGATCAACATTGTTAAGTGAGAATTTACTATACTACCTTTTTTTTCCCACTAAAATAACAATACTAGACATTGTTGATAAATTCGGATTCTTTTCTTACAAAATGATCATGTGAGGCCTGAGGAAACACTCTGGGGAAAGTGAGTTAAGTGCTGACTGGTCTTCAGGTCTGACCTCTAAGAGCCCTGTCTTTGAAAGTATACATCCATATGGTTGAAATCAAAACATCAAAAGATACCTATGTACTAAATACAACATTTCTGCAGGATGAAACTGCCTTCTTATTTGACTTTTCTGAAATTCAGCAGTTTTTCTACTCAGAAGCCAAAGCACTAGATAAAAATGGTCTCTTAGTTATAGGCAAATAATTATAGTATGGAGTTAGGCAATATATAAATGTGGGAATTCTCATCTTCCCTTTATTTACGGAAATCCCACATAATATGTGGAAAAGAGAGTCAAAGAGAAATTAGTATCTTTTTGCCTCAGAGTATTATGGTAAAGTATAAGAAGAGTAGCCATGCAGAAGGAATTGCTTGATAGATTTTATAAACATTATAACTTTAATCTTCATAATGTCCTTATAAAGGGGCAAATGACATAGGTCAGGTGATGTTATGACAATATCCAAGGGCTTATGTTGTTGGCAGACACAGGAGCCTTTTGTGGCACACTGACAGTTTTTTGGGTAATGGTATGATTGTGTTGTCCGTTAAGAAAACTCACTATATAAAGATCAAAATTTAACTCAGGGAGAGGTATTTTACTTGAAAAAAGTATTATGTACTTTATTAAATAGCTACAATGAAAAAATATCAAGTTTCCTTAATTCTTTCAAGATAAAAATAGGTTTATAAATTAATTTATTTATAACTTTTAAGAAAATCTTTTAAGAAAAACATAATACTCTGAGGCAAAAAATAAAAAAAATAAAAAAAATACTGATTTCTCTCTGAATATGTTTTCCCACATTTCATGTGGAATTCTTTTCCAAGAAACAAAGGGAAGATGAAAATTTCCACATTTATGTATGTAACAAATTTTTAGGGTGGAATGCATACCATTTCCATTTTAAAAGACTAAGGTGTTCAAAGGCTAAGATGTGATGGGAAAGTACAAAGAGAAGGATGCTGCTTATCTCTTCAAAGTAAGTTGGACTTCTGTCTCTGGCAGTATGTTGGATGAAATCTCCTAAATAATCTTCCTGATGGAAACAACTAAAATACTGAAATGGACATCTAAATTTGTTTTGATGTCTTTTGTGTCATTTTCTTCTATGCCAATTCACATTTTTGTTTTTCCCCTTCCTGTCTCAGTCATTTATAGGAGAAACCAGGCCATTTTTCCTACTGACTATCCTACATTCTTGCTTTGACTGGTTGCTTCCTCTTATAACTTAGCATTTAAATTTTTCCTTTATCCTTTGTATTTTCAGTAAGCAGGCATTAATTAGATGCTCATTCATATATCTTTTAACAGGACTACTGTGGGTTCAAGTGGCATCAGCCTGATTCCCTCATTATAAAGTTTCCTGTCAAGCTTTCATATAACACTTTTAATATCATTTGTTGATCATCACACAGGTCCATTATTTTTACTAGGAATCTGCATTTATTGGCTGCACCTCTAAAAAGAAAATCTCTCCTCAAGTATTTGGTCTACTTGAAATAAAATTCATAAAGGAAAGAAAAGCTAAATGCTTGAGTCTGTCTTTTACATATAAATTATTAGAGTTATGAGTTAGTGTTCCAGCAACTTACAGTAATGACCAATAAGTTCTTTTAAAAAAACATCATTACCTTTGAATGAATCAAAGATGAAATCACAGTAGAAATTAGAAAACATTTTAAAAAACTAAATAACAAAAATATCCATATCAAAATAAGGAGTCTGCTAAAGTAGTACTTGGAGGCCAAGTTACATAGCCTTAAAAGCTTACATTAGAGAAGATGAAAGGCTAAAATTAATGAGATAAAATTCCAACTTGAGATGTAGAAAAAAAGATAATAGAATAAAAAGAAAGAAATGTGAAGGAAGGAAATATAGAAACAGAAAAGAAACATTCAAGAGAAAGAGTTCAACCAAGCCAATAGTTGGTCCTTTGAAAAGATTAATAAAATTAGCAAACCTTCTGGCAAAGAAAGAAAGAAGGCATAAATTAACATTACCAATGAAAAGATAATATAGCTATAGTTGTTGTGAAGTTTAAACAGATATTAGAAAATGTAAGTAACTTTATACCCAACATTTTGAAAAATTAAAATAGATAAAATCTTAGAAAATGGAACTCATCAAAACTGACTTAGGAAAATCTAAATTGTCACATAATCATTAATCGACTACATCAGTTTAAAATTTCTCCATAAAGAAGGCACAAGAGCCTGTTTCCAAAGTTTAAGGAATACATAATTCAAATAGTACTGATTCCAGAGAATAGAAAAAGAGGAAATATTCCCTAATACGTTCTCTGAGGCTAACATAACTCTTTTACCAAAACCAGACAAGGATAACAAGAAATATAAATTATAGGCCACAAAAACAATAGTCATAACAAAATGTTATCAAACTAAATTTAACACTGTGTTAAAAAGAGAATACAAAACTGGTCAAATATCAGAAAATGAATTAATGAAATTAACCACATCAACAGATTCAAGAAGAAAATCATATAATCATTTCAGTGATGCAAAAAAGAGTTTACTCTATCACCTGAAATTCATTTCCAGGTGTTTACTTTAGAGAAACTCTTGTATATGTTCCCAGGAGACACACAAGAATGTACATAGAAACACTGAAGATAATCGACAAAAACTGGAAAACATCCAAAAACACATCAGCAGTAAAATTAATCATACATTATGGTGTATTCTTATCACAGGGAACTACACAACATTGAAAATGAACTATAGCGGCACACATCAACTTAGATCAAAAGTAGAAAAATCACCTAAGAGTTCATATAATGTGACTCTAATAAAGGTATCTTGTAGCTTTATAAAACTACAAGACAAAACTAAAACAGCATACACTTTAGGAATACATGCATGGAGGCAAAACTCAAAGAACAACAAAGCAATAATTAGCACAAAATTCAAGACAGTGGTTACTTGAGGCTGGGGGAGAGGCTGGTTGTCACTGGGGACCCCACAGGAGCGTCTATGGTCCTGGCAATGTTCTATTTCTTAAGTCAGGAGGTGGACACCTAGGTGTTTATTTTATTATTGATCTTTAAACTATACATAAACATTTTATAACTCTTTTTTAATATATTCTGTATTTCACAAAAATAAATAAAAGTAGAGGTAAGTAGCTGTCTTTTTAAGAGAAATGGGATTGAAACAATTTTTGCCAGTAGCTGCTTGCTTGACTGACAGATTTCCCAGCAGGAACAGGATTTGGAAAGCAGCTTTCCTTCTGTCCATTTCCTGATTAATTATTAATGAGGCTTTGAATTACAGAGGAAAGAGGACACAGAGCACATAGAAAATGTTACAGACCTTATTTCTTATCTAACTCTTCCTAATCCAAAAATTGAGTGGTAATGGTTACACAACATTATGAATGTAATTAATGCCACTTGAATTGTACACTTAATAATGGTTAAAATGGCAAATGTTATGTATGTTTACCACAATAAAATAAAAGAGATGAAGAAAAGTGAGAAGTAGAAAATAGAAGGCAGGACCACACATTAGGTGTGAATGGGGTGCCAAGGACGTAAAGATATCCTGACATCATCTCAGTTTTGAACAAAGTAACTATTAACACATTAACTTAAGTATTGAATACAACAAATAAAAGTCTACAGGTAGTATCAAAGGCAAGCCTAAATGCTTAGTACCTACTTTGAAGATAGGTCAGAACTACTAGGCTTGAGATGCTAGGGAAAGACCTTTGACCAAAAGAAGAGATTCCTAGTGTAAGCTGCACTTTCACACTGAGGAGATTTTAGGGGGTCTTTTGGCTCAGCTGCTAAAATAACTAAATGGCTGTGAACATAGCTTGGTTAAGCCATATTTCAAATGTTAACAGTACCTGCTTACAATAAGTTATTCATTGCATGGCTATTTCTGATAAAAAAGTTATATTGTAAGGAAGTGTGATTTACACATCTAACTTTTCACAAAAGCCTATTTTGTTAGAGAAACAGGCTGTTGTTCTGTACTGTCAAAAAGAATGAAAGTGCCATCAATGACACAAAGAATATTCTAAGGGGAACTTACTAGGCAGATTCAAAGAATGCCTGAGTCTGCTTGACACACCCAGCGCTAAGAATGCAGCGTAGGCCTTCTTGACTCCTCGTTCTGTGTTCTCAGGGTTCAATGGGCATGCAAACCAAACCCCAGAGATGGACCACTGCATGTGACAGTGGCAGCACAGCTGCAGTACACAACTCCAGGGCATACTATTCATACAATCCCTAACAAGAATGGCGCCCCCAGAGCTGGCAACGTGGTGGCCTCACCCGTAGCTACAGTATGTGACACTTAGCAAAGAACTACTTAAATGTCACAGGATAAACACTCCTTCTTCAGGAACATTAATTATGTCCAAAGGTAAGAAATGCAAAACATTATTTTGATATTAAAACAAAAATGGCTATATCTTGGCTATATGTATACATGAGATTCAATATAAAATTCACATTAGCCAAAATATTAGACTTCCAAGTAGCTTCATGCTTTCAGTGGGTCACCTGGGGCTACGTTCCTAAGTCCCTGAGGACCAGCCTTTGCTGTCAGGGCTACACTGGTGAAATGTATTCTCTGACATGTCTGGGAAAATAAACTCTCACTATAAATTAAAATTACTATTGATTATCTTGCTCATCAGTATAACCAGAATGAATTTGGGGATGTGGATTTTACACATGATTTTATACAACACTAATTATATGATAAATGAGTTGAAAAGGTTAAATGCTAAAATTACTGTTTTTTTTTTTTTTTTTGAGACGGAGTCTCGCTCTGTCGCCCAGGCTGGAGTGCAGTGGCCGGATCTCAGCTCACTGCAAGCTCCGCCTCCCGGGTTTACGCCATTCTCCTGCCTCAGCCTCCCGAGTAGCTGGGACTACAGGCGCCCGCCACCTCGCCCGGCTATTTTTTTGTATTTTTTAGTAGAGACGGGGTTTCACCATGTTAGCCAGGATGGTCTCGATCTCCTGACCTTGCGATCCGCCCGTCTCGGCCTCCCAAAGTGCTGGGATTACAGGCTTGAGCCACCGTGCCCGGCCTACTGTTTCTTTAGTAGCCACATTACACATTGTAAAAACTGATTCCAGTTAGATCAATAATATTATCTGTTCATATTTTGTTGAGTTCTGCTATTATTCATCTGGCATTAAGCCAAGTCAATCTGCATAGAAATTATTTAAATCCACCTTGCCATCTGGAAAGAAAATTGTAAATGACACTAATCTTGAATTAAGAATCCTTTAAATACAAACCAGATATACAGTAACACAATGGAAAACTTATAAATTCATGTTGTAGAAGAATAAAGTAGAAGCAAGATACACAGTGGTGATGTACATACCAATAATGTTCTTGTAAAAATATGCAAATGTATACATACGAAGTACTAAAAGGACATATATACTAAATACTAAAGTGATTATATTTGAATAGGTCTTTTTTTCTTATTGTGTTTTTCTGTATTTTCCAATTTCCCTCCATTTAGCATCTATTACTTTGGTAATTAAAACTACTATAATAGGCCGGGCACGGTGGCTCATGCCAGTAATCCTAGTATTTTGGGAGGCGGAGATGGGTGGATCACCTGAGGTCAGGAGTTTGAGACCAGCCTGGCCAACATGGTAAAATCCCATCTCTACTGAAATACAAAAATTAGATGGGCATGGTGGCACACACCTGTAATCCCAACTACTCAGGAGGCTGAGGCAGGAGAATCGCTTGAACCCAGGAGGCAGAGGTTGCAGCAAGCCAAGATGGCGCCACTGAACTGCAGCCTAGGTGACAGCGAGACTCTGTCTCAAAAACAAAACACACACACACACACACACACACAAAAAAAAAACTATAATAAAATAAGTAAATACAAGCCAAGTATTAAAAATATTCTTGGATAGAAAAAATAAATACAACTATACCTGTGAATAAAACATCTCCGCCATCTAAAGTTGCATTTTCATCTTTCATCTCTACTATATTGAGCTGAAGTTTTTCTAATGCTTCTTTCATCATGTCAACCTGTTGAAAATAAAATGATTCAGATTAATATACTATAATTTCCTAACAAGAAAAAACCATCCAAAACATCTGAATACTAAATCATGCTCTCATGTGCACACACCCACACACATCCACACTCATATACATCCATCCTTGTGAATATATAGTGTATGACCAGTCATGATCATTTGTAAGAGAATAAATGATCTCTTAGATTTTGCTTATTTTGTTCCCTTCTAGTGTAAGATTGACTCAATATAGTGTCATTTTTTTTTCTAGAGAAAGACTGAGTAGTTACAATACTGTTGGAGGCTGACTAGTTAAGACACTGTTGGAGTACAACTAGTTAATGCACCATTGGAGGCTGACCAGTTTGGCCACTGTTGGAGGCTGACAAGTTAGGGCATTTGTTAGAGGTTGACTAGTTAGGGTATTGCTGGAATCTGACCAGTTAGCACACTATTGGAGGCTAACCAGTTAGGGCACTGTTGGAGGCTGACTAGTTAGGGCACTTGTTGGAGGCTGACTAGTTAGGAGACTGTTGTGGTCTGACCAGTTAGCACACTATTGGAGGCTGACTAGTTAGGGCACATGAGTCAAGGAAAGTGGGAGGCAAAGCACTTAATTCTCCTACCCTTGCCAGAAAATGCAAGATTCCATTTTAAATCTTATGTAAGTCATTTAGTCAGAATTGTACACATACAGTATAATACATGGAAGGAATATCAATAACTCATAACTTGAAATCTCAACCCATAGGACAATCATTGTTTCCTATTCAAATATTTTCTAAAATGTCAAAACATCCATTGCTTCTCTGTAAATCGAAACTGTGTTAGTTATATTCAAACAGTTAATATGATTACCCATCTTTTAAAACCAGTTCCTTAGAGGTGACTAACAAATTCAACAATTACAATCAAACCAATGAATATTTGAAAATAAATTTCAGGAATTTCTGATTCCAGGGCATATCTAAAGCACAGAGATATTCTGGGTTGAATTAAAGACCACTTCTATTGAGGCTGACTTTAATGTGGGGAAAAGAAAGAGATCAGCCTGTTACTGTGTCTATATAGAAAGAAGTAGACATAAGAGACTCCATTTTGTTCTGTATTTGAGATGCTGTTAATCTGTGACCCTACCCCCAACCTTGTCCTTTGCAAGAGACATGTGTTGCGGTGACTCAAGGTTTAATGGATTTTGGGCTGTGCAGGATGTGTCTTTGTTAAACAAATGCCTGAAGGTAGCTTGCTGGTTAAAAGTTATCACCATTCTCTTAATTTCAACTACCCAGAGACAGGTACACGGCCAAAGGTCGCAGGGACCTCTGCCTAGGAAAGCTAGGTATTGTCTAAGGTTTCTCCCCATGTGATAGACTGAAACTATGCTGCTAAAAGGTTTATGGAGATGTTTGCATATGCATCTCAAGGCACAGCATTTTCCTTTGAACTTATTCATGTCACAGAGGTTTTTGTTCATATGTCTTACTGCCGATTTCCTCTTTTTTCTTTGATCCTATTGTCCTGCCACTCCCCTGTCTTTAAGATGGTAAAGATAATTATCAATAAATACTAAGGGAACTCAGAGACCGGGGCCGGCGTGGGTCCTCTGTAAGCTGAGCGCCGGTCCCCTGGGCCCCGCTTTTCTTTCTCTATACTTTGTCTCTGTGTCTTATTTCTTTTCTCAAGTCTCTCGTTCCACCTTACGAGAAACACCCACAGGTGTGGAGGGGCAGGCCACCCCTTCACTTTAATATAATAAATGAATGTGAAACATAACAATTTAATTCAAGTCCTTCCAGCAGCTCAACAAAACAATTTCAGTATTTTCAAAGGTCTGCAAAACCTTTAGGATAGTAAAGACATATATTGAGATGACTTGAATAGGGGCTAAGGGAACAAGAGATCACATCACACTGGGCAAAGCAGGTAGTTCTGCCAAAATACAGCATGCTGAGTACACAGTGTGAATTGTCAGTGAAGAGTTTAAGAGACAAAAATAGAGCAGAGCTACTTCTAAAGTAATAAAAATATGGAAATACTTTGACAACAAGCCTGACATTCATGCATTCAAAAAACATTTAAAGAGGATACAAAGTAAAATAAATATATCATCTCATCCTTGTCCTGGAACTCATGTAAAAATTCCACAAACCGGAGTGACTCAGAACAATAAAAAATATTTCCATGGACAAAATGGTCTTAATGTTGTAGTAAATACATTCAGTGACCTTTTTTTAACAGCAGAATAGGTTTTCCTATGTAATAGGAAGTGGAACTGTTGCTACAGCATAAAATAAGGAGCAAACACAATATTTACCATGACATGTTGGGCTACTGTGAACCCAGGAAAACACAACTGTTTCCTTTTGACATCTCTGCTGTCTTTGTCCATGGAAAATTCACTGAGCTTAGGGAGAGATCATGAGAACAGATGTACAGTTACTTTTTGTTTCTATTACTAATGCTACTGCTTCTATTATAACTTAACATTTCAAAGATTACAAGGAGTTGAGCAGTAACATAAATTTTGGTTTGAAAAGTCTGTATGTAACTATGCAACATCTCAACTCAGGAACTGTATTCAATTCTTAAAAGTTAGAGGAGAACAGAAGTAGGGATATATACCAGTTTCAGAAACATTACATCTCTTTAAATGTCCTATGTCTTTGAAAATTAAAGTTTTAGAGGATAAAATGTTTGTGGTTTTCTTTTCTTTTCTTTTTTTGTTAAATTAAAACAGCTGCACTCACATTAAAAAACAAAAAACAGAAAAACAAAAACTAGCTTTTGTGCATGGGCAGTACTTAAAAAAATTCAATTACATCTATACAAACAGTCATCAGGATAGGTCCATACCACACATGTTGATGATACTACATTACTTTCAGAGTTCAGCACATGGACAAGTTTTTAAAAGATTGTAAACATCAAGTAAACAGTTTTGAGAACTGCAGGGCCATACGGCATCAAATCGGCAATGCTAACCCCAGGGAGATTTCTGGGGAAGAAATGAGAGGCTGAACTCGGCAGGCTGTCCATTGGGAACCACACACTCTTGGCACTGAGGTTCCGATGAAGCAGACAAATTCAGCTGCAAACAGGCTTGACACATGGGTCCACAGCAAGCCAGCTATTCAGGCAGTTAGAACACTAAATATAACTATAGAAGTGGGAGTTTTTGCAGGAAAAGATCCAAACCATGGGCCTTCAAGAAACTGCCCATTCTGTGGTTACATGGCCATGGTTAATGTTGACTTAATTAACTTCCAAGAGGAAAAAAAATGACCAAATAACACACCCACCTTTCATTGAGACACTAGCAGTGTGGAACTTAGCATTACTCAGAGAAACCATCAGGACAAACAGGATTAATTCCAACGGCTGAGTTGAATGGGTCATTTTAGCCCACAAAATTAGAAATAAAAAGGGCAAATTAGAAAAACAATCTTACTTAATTTAAGCCTTAGGGTATAAAGTATATACAGTAATTTTCATTCTTTACTCAAAAAATTTACAAGACCTTTCTTCCCTCCCTTTTCATGCTACATGCACTTTGATTTCATCTTAAAATAATGTTATACTTGCATTTTTTGCCCCATTTTTCTCCTCCTACTATTTATCACAGCATAGATTTCTTCTCTGGCCACAGATGCTTCAGATCACCTCTGCTGCTTCCAGTTCTGCTACTTATTAGCCAGTGTCCTCCGGTTGTTTAATATTCTGAGCCTCGGTTTTCTCATCTTTAAAGTGGGTATTTATTCATTATAGTATCAACTTTTTAGGCTCCTTCTAGTCATTAAGTACATAAAAGTCACACAGTATTTGCTGAATAAATATTTCTTTTATGAATAACAGCTTGTGTATACACAGTGACAGATACTTGTACTGTAAAATTGGTGCACAAGAAAAAAGCTGTTGTTCTTACATTTGGACATGTTTCTTGTGTTTTATCCCTCCATGACAGATCCCATCTGCTTTCCTGTGAATTAAAATTACAGATTTTTTTTTTTTTGCAAAGCCAGTATACAGTTAGAGCACATACATTGGGGATACATTTAAATTTAAATTTAAATAATCCAATTCTGATTTCCTTCCAGCTCCTGGAAACTGTCAAGACATGTGGCAAATTTCTTGTGTAACCTCTGCTTTGAAATAGCCCTCGGAAAGTACTACATAAGGTGGGAAGTGGGCCTGTCTGGTAAGATGTTCCACAGGACTCAAAAGAGCCTCAGCTAAAATGATACGGAATGATCATGGTCACTGAGAATATCACCATTCTGAAGGGCCCAATCAGTCTAAAGAATTCTTTCTCTTTCTCAATGCCTGGTCTCCTTCCTTACCTTTCCCTTTCCTACGCTCTTCTTTCCTTTTTTTATGGCTCTCATTTCCATCCTATCATGTTTTCATCATCATCCTGTCTTCTCTTTTCACTCCCTTTAGACCCTCATGGTGAGTGGCAAGAACCAGGGATTAGAATAAAGTCCTTATCACTTATTAGCAATGTGACTTGGATAAATTCACCTCTCTGAGTCTGTTTCTTGACTTGCAAACGGGAATAGTGCTTTCTCTCTAACAGGGATGATGTGAGTAACAAATAAGATAATACATGTAAAACACCTAGCTCAGTGCCTGGCATATTGTGCTCAAAACTAGTAGTTGGTGATATTATTGTTTTGCCCCAAATTAACTCAGTCCTTTGTTTGGATTTTGGCTACCTTTCGAAAACAAGTAAAACATAAAAAATACAATTTTCTGTATTAAATAAAACATCTTTTAAGTTCAGTTTTCCTTTTGTTCTTGCAAAATCTCCCTCAAACCTAAAATACTAAAAAAACTCTCCAAAACCCCAAAACTCTCCCTAATATAAAACAAAACAAAAATAAAGCCTTATATAGTTTTACTAGGAAGCTATATTCATAACTTGTTATAGCACTGTTAGTTTAATACTATTTATTTCAGGGCAATATTTTCCAAGTGACCCTTTCCAAAATTGACTTTTGCTGTTTATTTTCAATAATGCCTCTTTTGAATGTTTCACATCTTTGTTCTAAATGTTGTGAATGTCTTTGTGGGGCCTGGTGAACAGTTCTGAGCTGTGGCTCCTTAAAGAATATGCACCAATCTGTTAGCCAAGCTGCTTTCCTTCAGCTGTTTCTGCTGCCAGATACTATGAAATAAACGTGGCCCTCAAAGTTGGCCTGTTTGTGGTTGACATGTCTCAGTCACCCACAGTTCTGCCATGTGCTGGAAGCTGTGCTATCACCACTATCACCACTATGTTTTCAATGCCTGCTTAAGTTTTCCTGGTTTCTTTGTAACTCATCACATTACAGGAGCTTTAAAATTATAGAATCATCCTATGCCTACACTTGTCTGGCTCCAGAGAGTTGAACAGCAGCAACATAGCTTTGTTGGTAGTGAGATAGTTTCATTTCCCAATTTTTTGCTGATTTTGTTTTGCCTTTTAATGTTGAGTGTGACATGTAGATAAGGCTGAGGAAGCTGCTCAAGAAGCTGTTGTCTTGGCACATCAAGGTACAGATGGCTTGGAGCTTGCTGATGCATCAAAGTTACTATATTGTCCAAGGTCATATTCAAAAGGCCACACTTTATTTCTTTATGCTACTTTAATCTTCTTTGTTAATCAGCACATCTTTGGTCACTGTGGCCACTTGCTAGTACACGTGGCTGATTTTATGACATTGCTTAATGTTGTATCACACTTTCACATATTTTTTTTCATGTGAGTAACATCTCGGTTCAATAAACATTTGGTGGATGTCAACTGTTTTTTTTTTTTTTTCTTCAAATCAGGCCACAATTCTTTTTTTTAAGCCACAGTGAAATGAATCTAGTGGGACAGATACACTTTCTGAATATATAGTGACGATAAAATGGAATATTTGTTGTGATGCTCACAATAACTCCAAAAAGTAGAAAGGGTAGATATTAGTATACCCATTTTATATCTGATTAAACTGAGGCTAAGGGAGGTTAACTGACTTGCCGAGTCAAGCCTCCGGAGCCCATCCTCATTTTCACTTCACTGTGTGATTATGATTCCGCTGAGGTCTTACCATAGAGTGCAGCCCACATCAGAATTGGAGCCCATGCCTTCTGCCTTCCAATTCTGTACATTTAAGTCCACTGGGTATCATAAGATCCTGTGCCAAGGTGACTTTGTGATATGATCTCTTCATATCAGAGATAAATGCAATTTCTGTATATGAGGGCCTTAGGATGTTAAGTTATAGAATGATTAAGAACACTAAGTAATATGAACAGAATATATAAACCACACCAACCTGTTTCACCAAGAAAAACCTGCATATTCATTACTACCCTTCGATTTTGAGATGCCTTAGGTTTGGTCAGTGGTTCGTTCCTAAATTTTTCCATATGTGTTGATTACCTTCTTTTCTTTTCTTTTTTTGAGACAGAGTTTCACCCTTTTTGCCCAGGCTGGAGTGCAATGGCATAATTTCAGCTCACTGCAACCTTCACCTCCCAGGTTCAAGTGATTCTCCTGCCTCAGCCTCCCAAATAGCTTGGATTACAGGCTTGTGCCACCACGTCCAGCTAATTTTGTATTTTTAGTAGAGATGGGGTTTCGCCATGTTGGCCAGGCCGGTCTCAAACTCCTGACCTTAGGTGTTCCGCCCATTTCAGCCTCCCAAAGTGCTGGGATTACAGGCATGAGCCACCACTCCTGGCTGTATGGGTCGACTACTAAAACTAGCCAAAACTACCAACAAAAAAGGATGGAAGAGACGTTTAATATACTCAATGATCCAGTCTTAAAAATTTCTAAATAAAAACATTTTGGAATCCTCTTCTATATTCTAATTTTAGGACAAAGTTCTCAGGAGAAATTCAGTTAGAAATAACAGCAAACATTTGTGTAGTCTTCCTATGTGCCAGGCACTCTGCTATGAACTCATATTAACCTTATTTAACTTTTACAACCTGATGAAGCAAGTACAAGAATTATTTGTTTTACAGATGAGAAAACTGGGGCAGAGTAAGTAAATTTGATCAAAGTCTCATAGCAAGTAAGCAGAGAGCTGAGATTTGAACTAGCTTTGCTCTGAAGTTTGTGTTATTCTTTCCTATACAATATTGTTACTAACAAAAAAAACTTAGGTATCTACAATGAAATTGAATGACTGTGAGGAGCTATTGTTCTCTCCAAAACAGATTATGTTCACTATTATTTATTTATTGAACAAAAATGTGGACTCAGACATTCTGGAGAAATGGAAGGATAGAGGCTACAAATTGCAGCAGTTTGAACTTGCATTTGGTTTCTAAAGAGTCTAAATTTTGCCTTTCTAAGCATACACAAACTACGGCTAATAAGTTTTGGGAGCCACTACTTTCTCATCAGAGTATGAGGAGGAGTTATTTGTATAAAAATCTATAGTCAACAGTGTATTTTAAATAGTGAGATTACCAAAGCATATGGATATGCAGACACACTCCAAACCAAGACATTATATATACTCCAAACAAATGCAATGAATTTAGAGAGATGAGAAGGGTTTCTACCACACTAGTAAGTATGGTAGGTGGAATTCTAAAATGGTGCCCATGATTGCTGCCCCCTGATGTGCATGTCCTGTATAAATCTCTCCCCCTTTGAGTGTGAGTAGGACCTGAAAATATGATGAAGATATCATTTCTGTGATTGGTTACTTTACATAGCACAAGTAAAGAAATTTTGCAGGTGTAAAGTATCTACTCAGATGACTTGAGTTAATCAAAGGGAGATTACCCTGGGTGGGCTTGACCTAAGGAGAACCCTTAAAAGTGGGTTTAAAGGTTAGAGACAAAGAAGTCAGAGAGATGTTCTGATCTTCTGTTTTGAAGAATGTAAACATCCATGTTGTGAATTGCCTGAAGAGGGCCTACAGGGTGGCCTCTGGGAACTGAGAGCAATTCTCGGCTGATAGCTGGTAAAAACAAACAACCAACAAATCAAATGGGAGCCTTAGTCTTACAAAAGTGGTCAACAGAACTGGAAATTATTTAATCATGACAATCTTTAAAAGTTATCAAAGTCAAATAAATATTAACCTTGTGATTATTCAGAGAACTCATGATTTTATCAAATGGTCAACAAGTGTTAAGGTTTTATAACCACTCAGCTCATTTTCCCTCTTATTGAACTTTTTGTTATAATAACTTTTACATGAATAAGATCTCTTGAAACATTTCCCACAAACTGTTACATATCCATTTCATTTTTTTCCCATTGATTTCTTGGATTTCCAAACATATGGGTTTATTTCTAGTGGAAACTGCAAAAAATTAACCAGGATATTTAGCATTTTGGTTTCCATATTGGTAAATGGAGGGAACAAAGCTTAAAAATGAGGTCATTTCCAGCTCTAGACTTCTAAGAGTTGCAGCCCCAGAAAAAATTTTGGCATTTATAAATGTTACTCTAACTGTAATCCTATTTCCCTTCCATAGAATTTACTGAAATACCCCAGATGGTTACTCATGATTAAAGTATTCTGGTGTTTAACAAATCCAGTCAGAGGCAAGAGGTCGGATATATGAATGCAGACAAGATAGGGCAAACCCAAAAGTAGATTTAAAATACTTTAGAAAGATGGGAGTCCTCAGAGGCAAACAGAAGACTCCACTGCAGTAGGAAAGAAAGAGTGTGAGTGTCAACTCAACACTAACTTATGATACTTATATTTTATTTTTTTGGAGGAACCCATCACACAGTTTCTCTAAGGCTGCTAATTACTTGCCAGTAGTGAGATAATTATATGACACAGATAATCTACAATGCTTTTCCTGTAAGACAGATGTCAGGCTCTGCTTATTTACCAACCTCTGCGTATTTTCTTATTTATATTCACATGCAGTATAGTAGATTTCATCAACTTTGGGTTCATTCCGTAAGTTGGACTGAGCTGTTAAACCCAATCCTAGAGCCCTGCAGTTCTTGATATATGAGATTTTTCATTTCCCTAGCCAATCTGAGTTGAGTTTTCTGTTAGCTGCATCTAAAAATAACTCATTTATTCCCATGATCAATCTTAACCTGAGAGAGAAGGATCTAACAAGCTCCAGGCCGATGCTCTGAGACACAGGGTCAAATCATTCTTTCTGCTTTGTCCTACTCCTGACCATATACCTGGGTGCTGCTTTGGTTCTTTTCCTTGGAGTCCTGTTCTAGTAACCTATCCCATTCCCTTCCTATGAGTAGGGTCCTGCTATGCGCTCTGAGGATTTGAGCAGATGGGCTTCCCTAGGTGATCCCTGTTATCTTTATCTCCTCAACACACAATCAGTATCAACAAGGTCTGAGGAACTAACCTCTTAACCACTCATAACACTTACTATCATTAACAATAAGTACAATTTATTAAGCTCTTTCTAAGTGCCAAGCATTGTGCTAAGTGATTTTGCATGGATTATGTCATTTAATTATCACCATATTCCTTAAGGTACCTCCCAGTCTAAATCAGTCATGGCAGTTCTGTCTCTTATGCCAGGGACTAGTGCAAGTGACCCAATATTGGCCACTGAGGGGGTGTCTGTTGAAAGGTTCCTGGAGCCATTGAAAGCAACATAATTCCTCTTCTTCCCTTGGACATTGTTCTGTATAGATGTTGTACCTGGAACTGGTGAGAACACATCCATCACCAAATATCGCAGGGCAGAGACAGGGAAACAATTTGAGTCTTTGATGACATTTTGAGCTGCTAAATCCAACCCTAGAGCCCTGGAGTTCTTAATATATGAGATTTTTCATTTTATTAACCAATTTGAGTTTTCTGTTAGTTGCAGCTAAAAGTAACTCATTTATGTATACAACAAAATTGACAAGTAGTATCCAAAGAGTCAGTAATAACAGGCCACTTTACAAAACTCATTAACTTCTGATATAGAAACAACTATTAATGGAGGATTTTTTCTTTTTGTAGGAATGCACCATGCCATTTATAACCACTTACAACACTAAGACCATCCTACCTATAGAAGACAGTAGATTGTCAAGCTAAAAGCATCCCAGGATTATGTTAGTTTATAAAGCACAATTGTTGCAGCTCTGTATATCAGAGCTGGAATTAATGTTTCAACACTCTTCATCTCTGAACCAGTGCTCAGATCCAAAGGGCATATAGCATCTAGGAAGATTAGACAGAAATGTGAAAGGCAAACCCACGGAGCCAGGAGAAATAAAAAGCACTCTGGACAAAACTGGGAAAGATCCCTTTCATTATCTGGAGAGGATACATTGAGAAAGTTCCAGAGGTTCAAAGGTCCCTCCATAAAGATGTCACTACAAGACAGTTTCCCGGAAGAAGGCTGGAAGTGACATTTAGCTTTCTAAATGAAAAACAAGGCAGGAGCTCTGCTGGTCTTGTCAGCTCTCTTGATATATAATGTACTAATTCAAGCTGTCCAGTTCCTTGTTGACGATAATGACACAATACATGTATTGAGTACTTAAAAGCCACTGACATTCTGTCTGCAGGGGACAAATAAAAATATGATTTATCACCAAATACCAAATGAAAATAAGTGTCAGCTGCCAAAAGACCTGCAAAATTTAGTAGGCTAAAAACCAGGGAACTGACAAGTTTATAAAATTTTAAACTAATTTTCCTGAATGTTGAGAAGCATAAAAATTTGCTGTGCACATCATCCAAAATAAGCACCAGAAATAGTACTCGAAGTGTCCATAGTTTTCTGTGAATTCAGAGGAGTCGCATGCTGCCAGACACAAACAGATTAATGTATGGGAAATATTTTGTATGTTCAGTATACAATTAATACATTGTAGGCATTAAGCTGCCCTAAAAGCCTTCCAGCATATCCCTGCTCCCAGCCCAAATGTAGGTCCTGGCTGGGTCAGAGATTCCTTCTGTGTGCCCCTAAGCCTCCCAGGGGATTCTTTTTTTTTTTTTTTTGAGACAGGGTCTCACTCTGTCCTCCCTCGACCACCCTGGCTCAAGCAATCCTCCCACCTCAGCCTCCTGAGTAGCTGGAACTACAGGTGTGTGCCCAATGGCCTTTTTTTTTTTTTTTTTGTAGAGATGGGGTCTCCTTATGCCGCCCAGGCTGGGGGCATTCTATCAACAAGTTCTGGCCCCTAGCTGACTCTGTATATATTTACTGAATGAACAGCTGAACAACTTTGTAAGTCAGACAGAATTTCTGGAAATGTTATAAACAAGTATAAGGCAAAAAAATCCACCTTGTTTAGACAAGGCATAGCACGGCAAGAGCCATACAACCTGTGTGACCTCTTTTAAACAACTCTTATGACATTTCAAGGGTGGGTAGATTCATCTTTATTTCTAAAAGCCTGCAGGTGAGAAAACTACCATTGGCCTATTTGTCCCAATAATCACTAACTGCCACTCATCTCCAATAATTCTATTCATTTGCTTAGTTATTCAACAAACATTTATTCAACATTTTCAATATACTTGGCACTATTCTAGGTTCCCAGAATACATCAGTGAAGAGAGAAGAGCCCTGTGTATATTCTGGTGAGGATATGGAGAGATAGGCAATAAATAATAAACATTAAAAATATTAGTGGTAAGTGCTATGCAGTTATTTAATTCAGGAGATGTGATATAAAATGGTTAGGGTAGTTACTGTAGTTTGGAAGGTCAGGAACAGCCTTTCTGAAAGTGTGTCCTTTGTGCTGATGTCTGAGTGACCAAAAGGACCAACTCTGTTACCCATAGAAAGAATGTTCCAACAAGAGCCAGTGCAAAGGCCCTAAGGTAGGAACAAGCTTAACGTGTTCAAGGAACAGGAAGACAGCTAGCACAGTGCTAAAATGAAGAGGGCAAGTGTTATGGGCTATGTGTCTCCTCAAGATTCATATGTTGAAAACTCCCAGGACTTAAGAATGTGACTGCCTTTAGAGATAGGGTATTTAGAGAGATAATCAGGTTAAAATGAGGTCATTAGGATGGGCCCTAATCCATTATGACTGGTGTCCTTATAAGAAGAGCAGACTAGGATAGAGAGACATGGATGAAAGGACATGTGAAGACACAGGTGGCCATCTGCAAGCCAGGCAGAGGCCTCAGAAGAAACCAACCCTTCCAATACCTTGATCTCAGACTGCTAGCCTCCAGCGTTGTGACAAAATATCTTTCTGTTAAGCTGTCCAGTCAGTGATACTAGCAAACTAATATGGCATGTTACCAGATACAGCTGGGGTTGAGGATGGGGTTAGCTCATGCTGAACTTGGTAGACTTGCATAAAGAATTGGAATTTTAAGTATTATTGGAAATCACTGGAGAGTTTGCAGGAAGGGAGTGATATAATTTAATTTATGAATTCTAGATAGCTGCATCATGGAAAATGGATTGGAAGGCACAAATGGAAACAGGGAACTTAGTTAAAAAGCAATTGCAGTAGTCCAAGTGAAAGACAATGGTGGTCAGCACAAGTTTGATGAGAGTGGAGACAAACAAAGTACTGAATTTGGAATGTGTTTTGGAGGGTTGACAGAAGTTGGTGGACTGAATGTGGGGGTGAAGGAAAGGAAGGGCCCAGGGTGACTTTTAGATTTTTGACTTGAGCAATTCAGTGGATAGGTGTACTGATTTCTAATGTGAAAAATTCCGGGGAGAGGAGCAAGGCTGTAGAGAAAAAATTCAAGAACTGTGTGACCATGTTGAGTTTGAAATGACTTCTAGGTATTCAAATGGAGAGATCAAGGGGAGTAGTCAGAACCAGAAATAAAAATTGGGAGTCAATGATACTAAAAGGTACTTAAATCTGAGAGACATTAGAAGAGCTAACTCAAACCATGATCTGCAGGAAGTGATGTGAGGAAACTTGCCTTGTCCATTAATATTAACAATACTATTCTAACAAAAAGACTCCAGGAGACATTGCTCATTCATTACTGTTGTAAAGTTTGGTAGCTGTTTGCAGCAATGGATGCAAAAATCCTCCTATGGCAGGAAGGGCTACTTAATGTACATTCATTATGATTGCACCAATACCATCTAGATAAAGGTCTGGAAACAAATGGATTGTAATGAACTTTCCAGAGGTAATAGGTAGTGAGGTCATCAAGTGCTACTTCTTGCCACTTGCCTGTACATTTTTCTGTTAAATTCAGTTTTGTAGATGCTATATAAAACATAGCAGTAAAGCTGGGCACAGTGGCACATGCCTGAAGCCTCACTAATTGGGAGGCTGAGGTGGGGGGATCCTTTGAGGCCAGCAGTTTGAGGCTGCAGTGCACTATGTTCACACCTGTGAATAGCCACTGCACTCCAGCCTGGGCAACATAGTAATACTCTGTCTCAAGCAACAACAAATCTTACCAGTAGCATAAGATTTTATTCTTTCAGAAATCATCAATTTTAAAATTATGATCACTTGAATTGGAGATAAGGTGAAGTGTATTAAGCAAATCAATAGTGTAGGCAAAGCTATATAGCAAGAACAACTTTCAAACACATTTCAGATCAGTCAGTCCAAAATACATTCACACTATATAGCACCATAGGACTAAATGAACATTGTTGTGCTAATTAAAACACATTTGTATTCACTTATTCAAGTAGGTCCCCTAAAGATCTGAACTGAGAAACACTTCATTAGTATATCCTCAATGATTGCTGCATGAGTAAGGCTGCATTTCTTTTAAAAACATTGTATTTGCTAATTTTTCACCAATTGTGGAGCTTTCTCAACAACTGGTGCAAGTTGGTGCCTTTTTTGACTGTTCTACCTTGCCCCAGGTTTGAACATGATATGCAAGATGGTTTTTGTAACACTGGGATGATTTCTGGGGGGGAATTTTGGTGCTTATTTTTTTCCTTCCTAGTCCTTAGCTTTTTTGTGTGTTATTAAAGGCTTCATTAGAGATGGTTGTGAAAGGCTCTAGTCAGGATAAGCAGAGTGCACAGTAATTAATTCTGAGAAGCTGCCTTCTGATTCCAGGCTGAAGCATGGCAAATGATTTTGTAAATATTCACCCTTTGTCATATGTTCATACATTTGCTTTTCTTGGAACTTGTTTAAAATATGTTAGTGAAAAAACACCAGCTGAGTATTTGGATGCTTATAAGTATTAAACAAAGGCTCATTTCCAACCATAGTTGTACAAAATGGCTAGTTTCAAGAAATTGTCCTTGGTTATGATAATTGTCCATATTCTAACACTGTGTTAAAAAATAGTGAAGAATTTTTCTTCACTGTTATCAAATCTGGGCATCCTCAGCTGGAAAAGACTGGAACAGTTCAACAGTATTTTCCTAATAGAAACATTCCAGTCAATATTCTACCAAGGAAAACTAATTATCATCTAGCTAATGAGTTTTGCCTTTCCCAAATTACTTTGAAAAATATAGTAAGCCATATTTTTCTTGCCATTATAGTTTTGCCATTATAGTTTTTTTCTCCTTTTTTAAAAAATGTTGGTTTTACTTCTAATTTATCACTAAATATTAAATAATTTTTAAGTAAAACACTCATTGGAGGAATAACCATTAGGAATATAACACAGAAGGTACTTCATATCTGGTTTTGAGTAATACTCAAAGTACAATAACCTTAACACCATCTAGATTCTCTTCCTATGAGACAGAGCATAATGAAATTAGATTCTCATAAATGTCACTGCCCCCTATTTATTGTCTTTTTCCTTGAACCAAGGCAGAGCTGGCTAGGATCCATTGTCTCTCAAGCAGATTTATTATAGGTCGGGTGCATTCCATTTCAGAACAGGAATGTGCTTGTTATGAAATGTACAAAGCTTATAGTCGAACAAAGCACACAATCTGTTGGCAAAACACCACTTAAATTGTGGGTATAGTCTGTAAAATTTTCTGAAGTATCTTAACTAAATTTAATATTACATAAGTTGATATTCAAATCTTGAAATAAGTCCCTAGTGAACACAGTTCTGTTTATGCTGTCAAAACTAAATTCATTTCAGTATTATGCAAATATATAACTGAAGTATTTCTTATTGACATGATATAGTTAGCTAGATTTTTCTTGTTGCTTCGCTTTCTCCTGGATAGTACCACATGAACTTTGAAAACTAGATTAACTCAGGTCTTCAGGGCACAATGTAACATACTTTAGTGCTCAATGTCATTTAGTATCTGTGCAGTGAACTAAAGAGTATCTGATATGGTTTGGCTCTGTGTTCCTAACCAAATCTCATCTCAAATTGTAATCCCCATGTCCCACGTATCAAGGGAGGGACCTGTACAATCCCCAAGCATTGAGGGAGGGAGGTTATTGGATCATGGGGGCAGTTTTCCCCATGCTGTTCTCATGACGATGAGTGAGTTCTCACAAGATCTGATGGTTTTATAAGTGTTTGACAGTTCCTCCTTCACACACTCTCTTTCCTGTTACCTTGTGAAGAAGACACTTGCTTCTCCTTTGCCTTCTGCCATGATTTCAAATTGCCTGAGACCTCCCCAGCCATTGGGAACTGTGAGTCAAACCTCTTTCCTGTATAAATTACCCAGTCTCCGGTAGTATCTTTATAGCAGTGTGAAAGAAGACTAATATGGTATCCTTATAAATACCCAGGGAGAAACTAAGAGACAGTAAATACCCAGGAAGAAACTAAGAGACAGCTCTAAGAACAAAAAGAATGTGGGCAAATTTAGCAGTTAAAAGACACAAAAAACTAAGATTACAACAATTTGTTTTTAAAGTATGCCTGTTAAGTATACCTCTTTAGTTAAGTCTAAAAGGAAATGTGCAAAAATGGAAAGAGCTGTGGTTGGTTGGCGGAAAATGGTTAATGTGACACTGGTGGAAGAAGTTAAGAGATACTTGGGACCCCAAAGCCTAAATATTAAAACTTCATCCACTGCCTACAACTCCAGTAACCATTGCTCATTCTGGTTCTCAAGGCAGGGGACACAGCTTGTCAATGCATACTTTCCATTACTCTAAACATCCAAATACTAACATGATTCTGGATATGGGAGACTGGACCACTGGAAGCTGTATTACTGGAGTCTTTTTTGCTTGGGTTATCCACCCCTGGTTCACCTGTGGTCTATTCCATCCAGGCTCTCACTGAGTCCCCATACTTCCCTGGACTATTATTTTAGACTGAACTCGAAACAGCCCCAGACCAACTTTTTCTCCTACACGACCTATTTCTAGTCCATGTGAACACTTGCACATCCTTTGTTCACAAACTCTGGCAGTGCATCTATGACCAACACAGTAGCACTTTCTTGGCTTCCTACCTAACCTGTTAGTCACCAGCTACTAATCCTCTGTATCTCCCAGACACCTATCCTTGGTGTTTCCAAACTGCAAAAATATATTTAATCTCTCTGAGGGGTTTATTTAAAGCCCACTGTCTCTGGACTTGAAGTGAAAAAGGTAACACATCTCATCCCACAAATTTAATGTAGAGAAATTAGAAAGTATAGATAAGTCAAAACCATTAAAAATCTTTGTAATCCCAACACCTATGCATAGATAACACTTACTGTTAATAATCTATTACACAAACTTCAACACATTCCTATTAAGTATTTTTATGAGAATTTTTTTGCTCATACTATTATAAAATTATCCTATAAGCACAAATATAGTTAAATAAAGCACAGGCCACTAAATTTAAATTCATATCATTTAAATTGAGATCGCTTTAAATTAGATTTTCTGAAAAAAAGTTATCTTCTGAAAACAGTCTTTTGTTGTTAGGTAACTGCAAATAAAATAAGTAAAGCTCCTCATATTGAATTTTAGAGTACTTCAAGACTGAACCCAAAGCAGAGATACAGACTTTTATGGTGGTAATAGAATTTGAGAACTTTATTAAAAAATTAAATATTTAAAGAAATACTCCAGGATCGATTAGGATAAGTGTTGAAATTTGAGGACAAAAATCAATTCACAGAGTGTTTCACAATTCACAGAGTGTTTCTTCTCTAAATATGCATGAATCAACCAGAGATAGAACAAAATAAAAATATTTAGCTGCCAAAAAGAAATTGTTCTGAGATATCAGCACAGGTTTTCTTCTGTGATGATACCAAGTTTTTAGGTCTTGTAGCAAATGTTGGGAAGGTAACCTTACAACTGCAAAATAATCATTGGATGTTGCACAGAGAGAGGTCCCTCTGTTCTCTGTGGATATACAGAGCACACCCAGAATGCACCTGGTCAACTTGAGCCCTCATTATCTTGAAGACACCTGATATTCCATAAGACTAGATGAGGCTGCCAGCTCCTTGTCCACACTGACTACATGCCATGTACCTCATTTTATAACTAAAAAGGATTTAAAATTCATGAAGCTTGTTGAAAGCTCAACTGTCACATTCTACTCATTCCAAAGCGTATGGGAAAAAGAGCAGAACAGACATTTCAACTGAAGCCATTATTGTGCGTGAATAGCCATATTCCATTAAATTGCTAATAAACCTTCTACACGATGTTGATCACATCAACCATACAGTTGCATTCCTTTCCTTTATACCAACTTGCCCAGTTTCATTCTATGCAGTATTACTCTTTCTGTGCCCTTTATTCCAAGGTTGCCCAGAATTCAAAGCACTTATTCAGTAAGTTTGTAATCCAGTTTAGTATGCTATTAACAGAATTCTTTAGAGGAGATCATGGAAAAAGAAACTCAAACTTATTTTTGGGTCAATGACCAACCTTAAGGGAAACACATATTAAACCAGTTTAAAGAAAAAGGTCAGGATCCATGAGGTATTAAGGAAAAAAGGGAAGAAAAAACATTCATTTCCACAATTTTCCAACATTCCTTAAAAATAAAAACAAGCCCAAGCATGGAATGGCAAGGCCCTGGTGCCCCTGTACTAATGGTGGTGGACAATACTGCTATTCATAGGAAGTGAGAAAGCAAAGGTTTTTCCTCAACACCAGGGAAGTTTTGGCTTCCCTTACCTTCATTTATTCTGGGGTTCAAATTAGAACCTTATAAATCTCAAGTTTGCCTCTCAGAGCAAATAGTAACATACAATGGCTTAAATGCTTTAAATTTTGCTTTTTAATAGCATAACTAATTAACTGCCTCTATTGTAAATGGCTTATTAAGCCACTCCTATTAGGGTGTTAAATACTGGAAATATGTAAAGCTGAATAGATACCGTATGGAATTAGGCATTTAAAAATAACTAGTGCACTGTTTACCTGCCTGATGAGCAGTTTATCCCCCATTTAGATATTAACTGAAAATATGTAATGGAAAAAAAATAAAGTTAAGGAAACAGATGTGTTAACCTTAAAATTCTTTCATCAAATAGCAAAGTTATTTCTTATAATTTTTAAATTCTATATCCATCTTAGAGCCTTAGAAGAAAGTCTAGGTCTCTCCAAATTCAGGGTACCAAATGCTTGCCTCTATCCAGGCAGTTTTCCAGTGAGCAGAGCTGGAAAAGCTTTTCTTTTCACAGGGTAACTGGTTTGGAATAAGCTGCCTGTGTATCCAGAATGGTTTTTTTTTTTTTTTTTTTTTTTTTTTTTTTTTTTTAAGCAAAATCAAGCTGGACAAAAGTGAAATTCACTCCCTGGATTACCTTATGATTATGAAAATATTTGTGTCTATTTTTTAAGAGTTCCCAAGATTAGGCAAAATAAAAAAAAATTTTCCTGCAGCTTCCCTGCTGAAATACCTTAGTGAGAACGCATAAAAACCAACTCTAAATGATGCACAAAGCAACTGAGAGTAAGTAAATGTTAAAGCAACAATAATATGATTCGACACAAATAAGTAATAGCCCCAATATAAAAAGCTGCAAAATTACAGTAATTTTACAACCCATTTGAAATAGCAAAACACATTGTTACTTTACCAAATATTAACTGATCACCTAATGTATGTCAAAGCTACATGCAGGTATCTGTGTGGTAAATTTCTGGACTGGGGAATTAAATGAAAAGAAACTAGCATAGGATATTTAGTTCACAGAATCATGAAAGGTAAAACTCACAAGAGATGTTTGTGGTCATACAGCTCAGGTGACCAATTCCCACTAGGTTGGCATGACTCTCCCCTGCCACAGAGGCAGAAGCAGGATTAGAACCCAAGTCCCCTTGTTTACAGTTTAACAAGATTCCTGATGAACTAAAGATGGTTTTGATATGAAAAGGCTATGTTAAGACTACGAATAGAAAGTTGTTTCTACTTTTAGAGTTTTAGAATCATTAATACATTATTAATTATATATACATATATATTTAAATTGTCTTCTAGACGCCAAGCACAAATTACCAGATTTCATTTAAAATTTTCATATTGGCTGGAATTTCATCATTTCATGGCATCAAACGAGGAACCATCTGCCATCTAACCAAACCCAAAGGCCACAGAATAAATGTGGCTTGCACTGAAAAACAAGAGTGAGGACCATGGTCCTCTGTGATACTAGGCAGGCACGTACATTTTTAGAGGTTTCCATACAATTCAAAGTTAATGGTCTAGGTGTTTTTCAATTGGTATTGATAAGGAAAATGTAAAAATCAAAGCAATTTACAATGTCTGCCAGACTTTCCTTCACAGATTGTTTCAGGAAGCAAAACATCTTCCCTTTTCCTTCGCCTCCTCATCCCCCCACCCCCATACAAGTTGACACACACACACACATTCAGTAAAACTTTTGACTGATCCATTTGATGACTGAAGATTTGGCTTCCCAACTAAATTGATAACCTCTCTTCCTCTTCATTAATATTTGAAGGCTGCCCACCTAAAGAATTGGAAAATATATAGTACAAACTGTAACACAATTTTTGTATTTGATCTCTAATTTCTGACAGCTGAACACTTGGCAAATGTGTATATAACATGAGCATAAAACGTGTCATATGAGTAAAGTTTTCAGCATGAATATGAGGTAATAAAATAATTAGACTAATTTTTATACATGACTTATTGGACTTCATTTCTTATTTCAATCATATTTTGCATATTGCCGTTTTATGAAGGACATAAGTAAAAGACTATTCTGTTCAATACAAATGGTATCAAATTTCGAAAACCAAAAAGGGCTAAAAGAAGTTAATGAGGGTGAATGGAATTACCTCTATTAAAGGTAAAGTGATAGAGAGCAGGTGTAAGCTATTATGAGGAGGCCATTTTGTATCTCCTCCTCCTCATAGTTTCTCCCTAAATATGCCAAAATGAAAATCTTAGCTTTGGTTATGTGCTTAGCATGTCTTCATTAACAAAAATTTCTAGTAATGTAATGGAAAGAGGATTGTACTCTGCTATAGAAGGCAGAAAAAGTAACAGTAAATGAGTACCCTCTCTATGGAACCTGGGATTTTTTATTTTTTATTGTTTTTTTGAGACAGGGTCTTGCTTTGCCACCCAGGCTGGAGTGCAAAGGCACAATCACAGCACACTGCAGCCTTGACCTCTGGGATTCAAGAGATCCTCCCATCTCAGCCTCTCTAGTAGCTGGGACCACAGCATGTGCCATCACATCTGGGTAATTTCTGTATTTTTTTGTAGAGACAGGTTTTCACCATGTTGCCCAGGCTGGTCTCAGACTTCTGAGTTCAAGTGATCTACCCACCTTGGCCTCCCAATGGGCTGAGATTATAGGGATGAGCCACCATGGCTGGCCCTCTGGGATTCTTTTTAACAAGTGGAAATCCTAGCAAATGAAATGCCCTATTCTATCCTTGCAAATGAAGTAAGCATCCAGACAAGTGTTTTGTGACATCACTAAGCAAGTATAACAGGAAAAGGCATATGAAACCCTACAGAAAATGTATAGTGACAGGTAGAGATAATGAGGCACAGCTAAAATTCTAAATTAAAAATATTTCTGAAGGCAAATTTCAAAAAGCTTTTTACCTTTACCATTTCTAAATTTTCTAATGTGCTTTAAATGCAAAAATATGTCTTAGGTCAGGCACATAGATACTAAAATAGAACTTAATCTATTGCTCCATTATAAGTGAATACATTATTTCCATTATGGTTTATTTGTAGCAAGTTTTGTTTTTAACCTCAAGGGAATCATATAATATTAAGGGATGTAAGTAGTCTTATAGAGAATTATCCAGCCCCTTGTTTTCACAGATGAACAAACTGAGGCCCAGTTGAACCTCTTGTTCAAAGCCACCAGCTAGTTGTATTTCAGAGCTGTGTCTTCTGTCTCCCAGAGCAGGGAGCAGTGCTCTTTCCATCACATCCACAGCATCAGACTTCCACTAACTGGCTGCAATAGCTATAGTCAATAATGGTGCCCTACTATGCTCTCTTCCTGGATGACCTAATATTTAAGCTTCTTAACAAATCCATGAATTACATAATATTTGAACCACTATTCTACAGAAAGGAAACTGAGGTACTGAACACTTATGTAACTTGTGAGTCAGCCTCCAGAGCCACACCACACACCCATTCTTCACCATTATACTACTGTTCACTGTTCTCTTCTTTTCCAAGGCATTTGTTGACCCTATATATTCACTGTACTCTAAACTGAACTTTATTTCCCAAACCTGCTGGCATCCTTACTTTCCAACTCAGTTAATGTCATCACTGTCCTCTTTAATCACCAACCTTGGAATCTTAGGTCATCTTTGACTCCTTCTGAGTTCCTCACCTTTTTCCATGTTTCTACCACTGGAAAGGCTCTTGAATCCATGTACACTGCAATTTCCTAACAAAAGGCCTCATTCCCTGTTGCCTGAATGATTGCAAAGCCTCCTAGCTCATCTCCTTCTAACAGCTGTCCCTTCTTAAATTCATAACACACACTGGAGCCACAGTAATTCTGCCAAAACAACAGAGAGCTCATTGGTTTAAAAACCCAAGCTTACCTAACATTCTCGGTTACATTTTTCTTTTAAGTGTATGAAGTTTTCTTTTTCTTTCTCAATCTTCTCCTTGAAGCCTTATACAATTGTGTGAAGTTGGTATTATTTTCCCGATTTAACAGAGGATGAACCAGACCCTATGACATTAAGTAATGTTTAGTAGAGAATTTAAAAACCTATAAATTCTGTAAAAATGTAACTTCATTTTCTTATAACTAGATAATCCGGGTAAACACAGACAAGTCCAGTAATTTCTCAATTATTTCAAATTCCAACTCAGTTAAATTCAGGTCCATCCCCTCCTCTCCACTGCTTTCTTCCTAGGTGACATTCACAATGAGCATTTACCCAGCATTTTGTGCTGGCATCTTCCAGGATGTACAATAATCCCAACATAGTCTCAGATTCTTGGTCTCTGGCACTGGCGTAGCTGAAATGGTGACACTCCCACTAGCCTCTGGTTACATGATCCATGCTGCCTTCTGTAGTCACACATTATTTGTGATAACAAACAAGGTAAGGATTGGTAAGGATCAGAGGTAATGCAGGTATAACATGTAGAAAAGTGACTAGCACAAGGCCTGTTATTTACAATTCTGAAAGCCCACAAAGTTCTGAAAACCAAGCGTATTTTTTTTTTTTAATTTAGTGCCTGAACTACTTTGGTAGCAAAACTTGACTACATATGAAAGTTTTACAGTATAGACTTTATCTCATCTAGAATGAGCAGTCATAGGTTTTGCTGCACATATATTAATGTGGTTGATTAAAAGGTGCTATCTTAGACTCATCTGGGTGTGTTATGAAATATGGTTGACATAGTCATTTACTTTCAAAATATAAAACATTATAAATTTTGAAACACATCTGGCGCTCTGGGTTTCAGAGAAGGAACTATAGACCTGAAAGATATATTCTGGCCGAGCATGGTGGCTCATGCCTGTAATCCCAGCACTTTGGGAGACCAAGACAGGTGGATTACCTGAGGTCAGGAGTTCAGGACCAGCCTGGCCAACATGGTGAAACCTCGTCTCTACTAAAAGAGTACAAAAATTAGCTGGGTGTGGTGGCGGGCGCCTGTAATCCCAGCTACTCAGGTGAGACAGGAGAACTGCTTGAACCTGGGAGGTGGAGGTTGCAGTGAGCCGAGATCACTGTACTCCAGCCTGAGTGACAAGAGCAAAACTCTGTCTCAAAAAAAAAAAAGGCCGGGCGTGGTGGCTCACGCCTGTAATCCAGGCACTTTGGGAGGCCGAGGTGGGCGGATCACAAGGTCAGGAGATCGAGACCATGGTGAAATCCCGTCTCTACTAAAAATAGAAAAAATTAGCAGGGCGCAGGGGCGGGCGCCTGTAGTCCCAGCTACTCGGGAGGCTGAGGCAGGAGAATGGCGTGAACCCGGGAGGCGGAGCTTGCAGTGAGCCGAGATTGCGCCACTGCACTCCAGCCTGGGCGACAGAGCGAGACTCCGTCTAAAAAAAAAAAAAAAAAAAAGATATATTCCATTGATACAGAATTCTAGGTTGGCAGGTGTTTTTGTTTTTTTGGGAAAACACTTGTCATTACAATGTTTTCAGCCTGCATTGTTTCTCTTCTTCATTTCAATAGTTTTGGGGGAACAGGTGATTTTTGGTTACATGGATAAGTTCTTCAGTGGTTATTTCTGAGATTTTGGTGCACCTGTCACTGAGAAGTATACACGGTACCCAATGTGTAGTCTTTTATCCTTCATCCCCTTCCCATCCTTCCCCCAGAGTCCCCAAGTCCATTATATCATTCTTATGCCTTTATGTCTGCATTGTTTCTAATGGGAATTCTGCTGTCATCCTAGTCTTTATTCCTTTATACACAATGAATATTTTTCCTCTGACTGCTTTTCAGATTATCTCTTCACTACTGGTTTTCAGTTACAGGCATACCTTGTTTTATTGTACTTTGCTTAATTGTGATTTGCGGACATTGTGTTTTTTTTTTTTTTTTTTTTTTACAAATTGAAGGTTTGTGGCAAACCTGCCTCAAGCAAGTCTATTGATGCCATTCTTTCAACAGCATGTGCTTGCTTGTATCTCTGTGTCACATTTTGGTTAATTCCTGCAGTATTTCAAACTTACTATGTCCACATAAGACAGCAAACTTAATCAATAAATGTTGTTGTGTTCTGACTACTCCATTGACTGGTTTGTTTCCCTGTCACTCCCTCTCCTGGGGGTCTACCTACTCCTGGAGACACAGCAATATTGAAATCAGGCCAATTATATCCTACCATGGCCTCCAAGTTTTCAAGTCAAAGGAGGAATTGTATGTTTCTCACTTTAAATCAGAAGTTGGAAATTATGAAGCTTAGTGAGGAAGGTATGTTAAAAGCTAAGACAGGCCCAAAGCTAGGCCTCTCGTGCCAGTTAGCCAAGTTGTGATTGTAAAGGAAGTTGCTGAAGGAAATTAAAAGTGCCACTCTAGTGAACACATGACTAATAAGAAAGTAAAACAGCCTTGTTGATGATATGGAGAAAGTTTCAGTGGTCTGGAAAGAAGATCAAACCAACCCCAATATTCTCTTAAGCCAACGCCTAATCCAGAGCAAGGCCCCAACTCTCTTTAATTCTATGAGATCTGAAAAGAGGTGAGGTGAGGCAGCTGCAGAATTGTAAAGGTAGCAGAGGTTGGCTTATGAGGCTTAAGGAAGGAAGCCATCTCTACAACATAAAAGTACAAGGTGAAGTAGCAAGTGGTGATGTAGAAGCTGCAACAAGTTATTCAGAAGATCTATTATAGCTAACACACAGCATTGTATGTTATGAATATGGTTGATGAAGATGGTTATACTAAATGAAGGTTTTCAAAGTAAATCCAATAACCTTATATTGGAAGAAAATGTCATCTCAGACTTTCCTAGCTGTTAAGGAGAAATCAATCCTAGCTTCAAAGCTTCAAAACACAGGCTGACTCTCTTGTTAGAGGTTAATGGAGCTGATTACCTTAAGTTAAAGCCAATGCTCACTTACCATTCTGAAAATCCTTGGGCCCTTAAGAATAATGCTAAATTGACTCTGACTGTGCTCTACAAATGGAACAACAAAACTTGCATAACAGCACATCTGTTTACAACATGGTTTGCTGAGTATTTTAAGCCCACTATTGAGACCTACTGCTCAGAAAAAAAGACTGCTTTCAAAAAATTACTGCTGATTGACAATACACCTGGTCACCCAAGAGTTCTGATATAAATGTTCAAGGGGATTAATGTTGTTTTTATGCCTGCTGACACAAGAGTCATTCTACCGCCCATAAATCAAGGAGTAATTTCAACTTTCAAGTCTTATTATTGAAGAAATACATTTCACAGGGCTATTGCTGCCAAAAACAGTGATTCCTCTGATGAATTTGGGCAAAATAAGTTGAAAACCTTTTGGAAAGGATTCATCGTTCTAGATGCCATTAAGAACATTTGTGATTCATGGGAGGAGGTCAAAGTATCAACACTAACAGAAGTTTGGAAGAAGTTGATTCGAACTTTGAATGGTTTAAGAATTCAGTAGAGAAAGTAACTGCAGACATGGTAGAAATAGCAAGAGAACTAGAATTAGAAGTGCAGCCTGAAGATGTGACTAAATTGCTGCAATCTCATGATAAAACTTGAATGGATGAGGAGTTGCTTCTCATGGATGGGCAAAGAAAGTGGTTTCTCAAGATGGAAACTGCTCCTGGTGAAGATGCTGTGAAACATTGTTGAAATGACAATAAAATATTTAGAACAGTCCAAAAACTTGCTTGATTGATACAGCAATGGTAGTTTGAGAGGACTACAATTTTGAAAGAAGATCTACTGTGAGTAAAATGCTATCAAACAGCATTGCATGTTACAGAGAAAAGTTTCATGAAAGGAAGAGTCAATCAACATAGCAAACTTCACTGTTGTCTTATTTTTAAAAATTGCCACAGTCACCTCAACCTTCAGCAACCACAACCCTGATAGGTTGGCAGTCATTGATGTTGAGGCAAGACCCTCCCCAAGAAAAAGATTATGACTCGCTAAAGGCTCAGATGATTGTTAGCATTTTTTAGCCATAAAATATTCTTTAACTGAGATACATATATATTTTTCAGACATAATGCCATTCCACAATTAATAGACTACATTAAAATTGTAAACATAACTTTTATTTAGACTGGGAAGCAAAAAAAATTGTGACTCCCTTTATTGCGGTATTTGCTTTTATTGTAATAATCTGAATGGAACCTGTACTATCTTTGAGGCATGCCTGTATTTGATTATGATGCGTAAAGTTTCTGGTATTAAGTAGTGATTTCCCCTCAATGCTAAGGCAAGGCTCTTCTGAGGCTCTACTCAAAGCCCTGTGTATTGTGAGAGCTCTCTTTTCTGACTTTTGGGAATATGTCATTTCTGCATGAGTTCTGGGAATTGTCTGGCCTATTTTCTGGTGGTTCTTTCTCTAGCTTTGGGTAGTTCCTCTTATGCATGCACAGACAAATAAATACCTAGCCAAAGACTCAAGTACTGGAATGCTGTATTTGAGCAGCCCCTCATCTCCAGTACTCTGCCCTGCAAATTCTACCATTTTAGTTCTCCCAAACTCTGATTTTCGTCCCCTAAATTTGATAAGACCAGTAGGTTCTGTTCTACATCCCCTCCTCCACCTCTGTGGCCTGAAAACTGTCTCCAGACAATAAGCTGGGAAAATTGTAATCTCATCATTTGTTTCCCTTCCCTCAGCGATCAGTCCTACACTTCCTGTGTGCACTATCTGCAAAGTTGTTTCACATAGTTGGTCCAGTTTTCTAATTACTTACAGCAAAAGGGAAATTCCTGTAGTAGTTAATCTTTCATGATGGAAGTCAAAGGTTCAAGCCTATACACCTAAACATTGTTACTTTTCCTTCCTGACCACCTCTGTGACAATATTATATAATGTCCCATAACTCAAATGACTCTTTTTCCTCATTTAAACAATGAGGAACAACATTTCTCCCCTTAACAAATAAACAGAAGGGAGGTCTAGAAATTACTTCTCTATGAACAAATTTAGTGATTCCTGATGATCTTGGTGATGCTGGCATGAAAGGAAGCAGACAGTGAGCATGATAAAACTTCTTTAGGATTTATTTACATGTTACTTAAAATGCACAGCTCTGATACAACTTTAACTCTAATGGACCTTGGAAGCTAATTAAGGAGACCATTTGTAACTGTATAGCAGTCTGTCTCTGGACGGTATTTGGAAGATGAGTCTGTATCAAAGTGGTTAATAAGCAAATTTAACCATTACAGAGTCTCAGAAGTACAAGTAATAATCACTGCTGATTCTTTTCCTCTTCTCCGCTACAATATCTATTTAAGCCTCTGAATAAGACAGACTTGGTCTGCCAGAGTACCTCTGCTGAAGAACTCAAAGCCACTGGCACAGAGTAAAAGCAGTTAGAAACACAGAACCATAGCTATAGCCAGGGAGCTTTTCTAACTTGAATCAAAAACAAATTCAGAATGGCTTGAAGAAAAACAATCCACTGAAGGCTGTTGAAAAAGACCAGGATCATCTTAGAAATAAACAAAGCATTAGTAAAATACATAGTAAATTATAGCTTACTGACTGTATTCTTTAACAGTTTGCTTTTAAGAGAGCAACCTCATTTTAACACATAGTTCAAAAGCATATTATAAAGTTGGAAAATGTGCAACATTTTCCTTAAATAATTTTGCCACTGGGAAACCCATATGTTTGGACCACGGGGCCTTAACCAAGGCATAACCTCTTATCTGATGTGAGTTTACTCTGCAGTTAGAGCAGCCTGGCAGGAAGATGGTATAGGAGAGCAGTTGAGCTCATGGATATTGGAGCAAATGAGGCCTCATTTTGAATATAGGATCTACCACTTACTTACTAGTTGTGTGACCTTGGGCTATTACTCAATGTCTTAGTGCATTTGCATTGTTATAAAGAAATACCTGAGGCTGGGTAATTTATAAAGAAAAGATATGTATTTGGCTCAAGGTTCTACAGGTTGTACAAGAAGAATGGTGCCAGCATATGCATCTGGGAAGGGCCTCAGATCACTTCTACTCATGATGGAAACCAATGGGAGCAGGTATGAGCAGAGATCACATGGTGAGAGAGATGAAGGAGGAGAGAGAGGGAAGGAAGATGCCAGGCTCTTTTTAATAAGCAGCTCTTGCAGGAACTAATAGAGTGAGAACTCACTCATTACCAGGAGGATGGCACCAAACATGAGGGATCCACCCCCATGACCCAAACACTTCGCAATAGGCCCACCTCTTAACATTGGGAATAAAATTTCAACATGATATCCAAAGTATATAATCCTTTCCCTGGTTCCCCAAATCTCATGTCCTTTTCATATTGCAAAATACAATCATTCTATCCCAACAGTCACCTAAAATTTTAGCTTGTTCCAGCATCAACTCAGAAGTCCAAAGTCCAAAGTCTCATCTGAGACTCACGGGAAGTTACTTACAGCTGGGAGCCTGTAACATCAAGGACAAATTATTTATTTCCAAGATACAATGTTTATACAGGCACTGGGTAAACAGTCCAATTCCAAAAGGGAGGAATTGGACAAAAGAATGGGGTAACAAGCCCATGCAAGTCCAAAACCCAGTAGGGCAGACGTTAAACCTTCAAGCTCCAAAACAATCCTTGACTCTATGTCCCACGTCCAGAGCATACCAGTGCAAGGGGGGGGGCTCCTAAGACCTTAGGCAGTGCTGTCCCCACAGTTTTGCTGGGCAGCACACATGGTTGATCTCATGAGTTGGAGTCCAATGCCTGCAGCTTTTCCAAGCTGAGGGTACATGATGCTGGTGGGTCTACAATTCTGGGATCTCGAGGATGGTAGCCCCATTCCCACAGCTTCATTAAGCAATACCCCAGTGGGGACTCTGTGTAGGGGACTTTTACCCTATATTTCCCCTCCACACAGCCCTAGTAGAGGTTCTCTGTGGGGGCTCCACCCCGCAGCAAGCTTCTGCCTGGGCACTCAAGCTTTCTGATATATCCTCTGAAATCTAAGTGGAAGCTGCCAAGCCTCCATCACCCTTGCATTCTGCATGCCTGAAGACTTAACACCATGTGGAAACTACCAAGGCTTATTAAGGCTTATACCCTGCAGACAAAGACAACCTGGCTGGAGCTAAAAGCAGCAGGGATTGGGGGGTAGTGTCCTGAGGTGGTGTAGGGCAGTGGTGCCCTGGGCCATTCCCCCAAAACCACTCTGGCCTCCTAGGTCTCTGGGTCTGTAATAGGAAAGGTGGTCTTGAAGGTTTTTGAAACACCATCAGGATCTTTTTCCCACTGTCTTGAATTAGCGCCTGGCTCCCTTTTATCCATGTTAATCTCTCTAGCAAGCAATAGATCAGCCACATCCTTGGATTTCACCTAAAACTGCTCTTTCCTTCTCCTACTACATGGGCAGGCTGAAAAATTCCCAAAATTTTCTGCTCTGTTTCCCTTTTAAATATAAATTCCAACTTAAGCTCATTCCTTTGCTCCCATATCTGATTATAGGCTGTTAGAAGCAGCTACACCACTTCTTGAGTGCTTTGCTGCTTAGACATTTCTTCTACCAGATAACCTTCATCGTCACCACTATTAAATCCAGCCTTCCACAGATCCCTAGGACATGGACACAATGCAGTCAAGATCTTTGTTAAGGCATAACAAAAGTGACCTTTGCTCCAGTTCCCAGTTAGTTCCTCACTTCCATTTGAGACCCTGTCAGCTGGGCTTTCACTATCTATATTTCTATCAGGAATCTGGTCACAACCAATTAGCTAGTCTCTAAGAAGTTCCAAACTTTCCCTTGTCTTTTTGTCTTTTGAGGCCTCCAAACTCTGTCCATTATCCAGTTCTAAGGCTGAGTCCCCATTTTCAGGTATTTTTATTGCAATGCTCTACTCCTCAGTACCAATTTTCTGCCTGTGGTGCTATAAAGGATACCTGAGGCTGGGTAATTTACAAAGAAAAAAGGTTTATTTGGCTCACAGTTCTGCAGGCTGTACAAGAAGCATCGCACCAGCATCTACTTCTCATGAGGGCCTCAGGTTGCTTCCACTCATGGCAGAAGGGAAAGAGGAGTTATTGTGTGCAGACATCACATGGTGAGAGAGAGGGAGCAAGGGTTGGGGAGGTGCAAAGTTCTCTTTAACAATCAGTTCCAGGGGAACTAAGAGAGTGAGAACTCACCTGTTAACTCTGAGCATGGCACCAAGCCTTTCATGAAAGATCTGCCCCCACAACCCAAACACCTCCTACTAGGCTTCACCTCCAACACTGGGATTCAAACTTCAACGTAAGATTTGGAGAGACAAACATCCAAACTATATCACTCAACTTCTACAACTTTTGGTTCCTCGTCTGTAAATTGGAGATCACAATCGTGACTATCTCATAGGGTTGATATGATGATTAAATGAAACAATACATGTAAAAAGCCTTAATGAAAAGCCTGACACAAAGTGATCCCTCAATCTTAGTTGTTTACCATTACTACTATTGTTAGAAAAAATAAACTTTCTCTTGAACACCAGTCTTAGAAATACAATATGAATAGACAGTAATTGTCATTAAACTATGAGATTACAGAAATAATGTGAATGAAAAAGTCATTATATAAAAATAATTGTAAGCCTTGTTCACAGTGACCCATGAAAAATGCAATTGGAATCACAAAGGGAAACACCACACTAAATTTGCCTCATTTTTCTGAGTTCCATTTCTAAATGTGTTGTCCAGAATCATTAGAATACTTAATAAAGTGTAAAATGACATGTTACATGAAAAAAATCATAAAAATGTCATTATAACGACCCAGAGCCATCTCCTTTTTGGCTTATCTGGATGTAGCACCCAGTAAATCCTAGTAGACAGTAATACTCCAGGACAACCAATGGCTCTCTGAAAAATGTCAAAAAGAAGAAAGTGTCACCTTCACTGTGCTCCTGATGATGCTATTTCTATCTACTTCTCAGTGTGGAGTATTTGGCATCCTGACTGACAGTCTGTTTAAAGTTCCACCGGTCCAGGATTCACTTGAAGGAATTCAAATAGACGACTCCTCAGAGGCTATGTAGCAAAATGATTACATTCACAGGTTTTGAAATTAAACAACTTGGTTCAAATGCTTTTTCTGATAGTTGCTAGTTGATTGGGAAAGATACTATACTCTGAGCCTCAGTTTCCTCACCCATAAAATGATCATTTACAGTTGCTTTTAGGCCGGGTGTGGTGGCTCACACCTGTAATCCCAGCACTTTGGAAGGCTGAGGCAGGAGGATACCTTGAGCCCAAGAGTTCAAGACCAGCCTGGACAAGAGGGTGAGACCCTGTCACTACTAAAAATGAAAATTAAATGCACTCCAGCCTGGGCAACAGAGACCCTGTCTCAAAACAAAACAAACAAAAACAAACTGGAAAAACATAAAAATAAAAGTTGTTTTTTTATCTCAAAGGGTTGTTGTGAGGACTAAAATGATGTTTATAAAACTCTTAGCATGGTGATCTACTCAGTAAATGTTCAATAAATATTATTTACTAACTATTACATTTTAGTCTGGGAGTCTGGACAATCCCATACAAAAGTCTCAGAATACCAACTCTGTGCTACTTCCAGCACTGCTGAGTTATCCATTCACTGAACAGATGTGTGTTGAGTGGCTGATGCTGTGTCAGACCCTGTGCTCAATGCTTTACTTACTTAGTTGAAATCCTCTCATCATGATGGGCTTCGTGAGAGATTGTGAGCTCTGTGAGGCTAGAGTCTCTACTCTGATGTTGATGGCTATATAACTGTGTAATGTATGGGCCCTGGCACAGTGCCTAACAAACAGGAGATGCTAACAAGTTTTAAGGAATGAATCAATGAGCAAGGGATGAATGACTATGACACAAGGAAGATTAACTCCTTGACCTCAGGGAACTCATGTTCTAGCTGGAGATGGAATTAGCCCCCTAAAAGACAATGGAAGCAAAAAGTGTTAGGGAGGGAATTTCAGAGAGTGGGATCACCATTAGTAAAATATCAACAATTTCTGTTACAGTTACGCTAATATAATTCAGTGATAAGAGCAAAAGAATGTGTAATCAAAGTTGATGATTCTAGAAGACCTCTTCTAACAAAAACCAGAAGCATCTTTTTTACTACTTACTGTAAGAAAAGAAACTCTAGTCATTTTTATATCTGAAGTCAAAAGACAGAAAGGAATATGTGGTCACATATCCTTCTATGTAAGTCAAGCCCAGTACTGCCTCAGTGTCCTCACCCTATTTGCTGGTGGTTAGGGGTGTCAATCACCACCTCCCACCTCTTCTCTACCTTATGGCTAATTAGGAAGAGACACATGACAAATAGGGATCATATATTAGCTTTATCCGGGGTCCCTTGGTAATGGCCAAATTGGAGAACTGGCAAAGTCTCTTACCTTCTAGTTAAAACTGAACACAGCCTGATCTGCAAGTAGAGAGAATCTGATTTAAAACCCAACTGCACTATCCTTTACTCCACCCACCTGTCCCAAGACATTCTACAGGGCATGTGGGGATTATAGGAACTACAAGATGAGATTTGGGTAGGGACATAGCCAAACGATGTCACCTACTGACCTCCAGGAAACGGGAGTGGGGAAGGACTGGAGATTAGACTCCATAAAAACTTCTGAACAACAAAATTTGATAAGCTTTGGGGTTGGTGAACACATGGATGTGCTGGGATGGTAATGTACCCAAAGAGGGCATGGAGGTGCCACCCCCACCCCCCTACCACAGTGCCAACTTTTAAGATAACTGATGGTAGTCACAGTAAGTGGTTGTTACTGCAGGGGCCTCTTTATTTGTTCTCTTCTTCAGCACTGAGATCTTAGAGCCAAAGCCATCCTAGCTCTGAGAGACCCAAAATCCAATATAAAAATGGAATCCTTAATTTCTAAACATCTAACAACTCTGCCTTCCAGTATGCCTGCCTTTTTCATGTATAGAATTATGGCTCAGGAAGCTGCAAATATCAAATCTTACTACAGATAATACAGAATTACAATGGCTACCATATAGAATGTTCCAGATAAACAAGACCATTCATATAAGTGTACTTGAATCCTAAATTTCTATAATTAGGCAAAGAGAATGGGATTGTTATTCTAATTGACATTCAGAAGCCTCAAGCAGACAACAGGATTCTAAAATTGCTTTTTAAAAAAATTTATTGAAAAGAACTAATAAAAAGTTAAAAATGCGAGATATCGTCATACCAAGGACAGTAACATTGACATGACTTATTCTGCTCCCCTCTGTCTTTGCCTGAATAGTCAGTCTACTAACTCTGTCTTAAATGCCTTGCTTTTCTGAAAACACAGTTAAATGGTTTCCTTATAAGAAAAAAACTACCCCCAAATTCAGGAAATAATCCCTGAGTGACTTATACTCTTTGGACAAAAACAGAGCCAAGGGTCATAGTTTGAAAATTTCCTAAACCTACAGAAGACCTCCAGATATTTTCTGAAGAGAAGCCAGGTATAGTGGCACATGCCTATAACCCCAGTTACTTGGGAGACTGAGGTGGGAGGATCATTTCAGCCCAGGAGTTTGAGGCTGCAGTGAGTTATGATCATGTCACTGCACTCCAATCTGGGCAACAGAGTGAGACCCCATCCCTAAATAAATAAATAAATAAATAAAAATTTAGGAAAAATTTAGGGTCTTCATTGAAACTTATAACCCCAGGATATCTGATCTCAACCAACTAATACACATACTGGTGAGAATTAGAGAAGCCACAAAATGGGTGAAAGCGGCAGAATGGTATTACCTGACAAGCCCCACCTGGTCCATTATGGAAAGCAGGGAAACAATGCAAATAACTTTTTGAAAGCCATTACCAAAGTGTTTCAGTTGGATGGCAAAAAACAACCTAGGCTGGCCTTCGGGCCTACTCTGGGGCACTTCTTTAATAAATGACTGAAAAAACAGTTTCCAAAAAACTGTTGTTATTGGTGCAAGCAACTAGGATGCCGGAAAAGAGACTGCTCCAAATATTTCCAGGGAAAACATTATAAACAGGCTGTCTACCCTCTGATAATCTCCATGTTGACCACCAGGATTGACAGGCCTTTGGGGGAAGCTCCAGTTGTTATCCTGTAGGTAGACACCACAACTGTGATTTCTACTTTATCTATTTATTTTTAAAATTTTTTAAAACTTCAATAGGTTTTGGGGAACAGGTGGTGTTTGGTTACAAGAATAAGTTCTTTAGTGGTGAGTTCTGAGATTCTACATTAAACTCCATTTTTGTTTTTGTTTTCGGCTTAAGCAACAAAAATGTATTGTCTCAGTTCTGTAGGCTAGCAACTTGAAATCAAGGTATCTGCAGGGTTGGTTCCTTGCTAAGGCTATGAGGAAAACATCTGTGCTATGCCTCGTTCCTTGGCTTATAGATAGCTGTCTTCATATTCACATTGTATTATCTTAGTATGCATGCCTCTATGTCCAAATTTCCTCTTCTTATAAAGCCACAGTCATACTGAATTAGGGCCTACTCTAATTACCTCATTTTAATTTGATTACCACTCTAAAGACCCTATCTCCAGATAAGATCACATTCAGAGGTACTAGGGGTTAGGACTTCAACATATGAATTCTGAGAAGGCATCAATTCAACTCATAACGTAAGTGCTGCTGAGCTCTTGTTAGAAAATGAACCCTTGGGCCAGGTACGGTGGCTCACACCTGTAATCCCAGCACTTTGGGAGGCTGAGGTGGGTGGATCACGAGGTCCGGAGTTCAAGATCAGTCTGGCCAACATAGTGAAACCCCATCTCTACTAAAAATACAAAAATTAGCTGGGCGTGGTGGCATGTGCCTGTAATCCCAGCTACTCGGGAGGCTGAGGCAGAAGAATTGCTTGAACTAGGGAGTTGGAGGTTGTAGTGAGCGGAGATTGTGCCACTGCACACTCCAGCCTGGCAACGGAGCAAAATTCCATCTATTAAAAAAAAAAAAAAAAAAAAAAAAAGAAAGAAAGAAAATGAACCCCTGACCCATGGATGTCTTGTGACTCTCAGGCCTGACATTCCCATTTGGAGGTGGGTCAACTACGACACAACTACAAGGAAAGGGTCCGTTTGCTGGCCAAATGAAAATAATGTGTTTGAAGTTATGGCTGGCCTGGCCCTAGTGACATCTCAGTTTTGCATACAGTAGAAGCTATCCTTTTGGGGAAAACATTATCTCCCACTCTGCCACCTAAAACAAATCCATGGGCTCAACAAGGTCCTCGATTCACAGAGATTCCCATCAATGCCTGGACCTGGTTTACCTCTGGTTCACCTAAGCTGAAAACTGATGGTGCTAATAGTGCTACTGCTGCTGTTTGACCTCAGCACCAGCTATATAAAGCCTGGTTATTCGTATCAGTAGGCAGAACCCAAAGCTGTTCTCAGAGCCCTTGTCAAGCAGGCTAAGGGGCTGGGTTATTGGGATGGACAATTCACAATGAACCTTGAATGTCCTTAGCTTCTTGACGGGTCAAGAATGCAAGGCCTTGATTACTCTTTACTCAGGTCATTTCCCTGGGTTGTGTTTCAGTGAACATCTTGAGAAATGAAGTAAAGTAGCTTCCATCTCCTCCTCCATCCCTTCCTCATGGCTCACTATAAAAGCAGTAAGTTCCCTAAACTCAATGTTCCTCAAATGTGACACAAATCCACTGAGTACACAACACCCATTTAAACCCATGCCTGTCTTTGTTACCTTCATGAGTTTGGGGAAGACATGGGGAATTGATACCAACATGACACTCATGCTGCTTGCTGGGCCGTGCATAATAAAGTCCTCTGTCTCTGATGTAGGTGTTACCAGTCTTCTGTAACAAGCTAAACTGTTGGCTTGCCAATGCGGTAAAATCTCAGACCCTTCACAGATCCTGACTTCATGGGGACTGATACAAGAATAAAAGTCCTGTAGTTTCCAAAGGTCTTTGACAAGGACACTCTAAGTATCTGACATACTTGGCTGATTCCTGGTATTTGGTCTCTGCTAGGTCATTTTGCTCTATAATAATAATTCACTTGCCCATTCTTTTGTTTTATTCCCTCAAACAAAATACTTATTTTGCACAAGACACTCCTTAATAGCAATAACAATAACATCAACAACTAATACTTACAGCATTGGTCTATACACTATATGTCATCTTTACTTCTTAAAATATCCATCTGAAGGAGATATTATTACCCTCTAGTGTACAGATCAGAAGACTGAGGCATAAGTCATACAGTTTAAGTCCCACTTTTATAAAAGTGGGGACAACCTCTCACTCAAAAAAGAAAATTTCAGTTGTCAGGAATATCAAATCCAGTTCTATTCATGAGTCCAGGCATAGAAAATGCCTTCTTTGTCCTATTCATTAGAGGGCTCTACACTGAAGTCAGTGATTCAATTAAGAAATAATCTAAAATGACTACATATTGTACTAAATTGGTCTCCAAAATACAACTTTCTAACATTTAGCTGGCTATTTAAAAACTCTTTGTAAAAGAAATTTACATCTATAAAGAAAATCTCCATTTCTAAGGGCATCTCTTTCTCTGCACCTAAAACCACTAGAAAATTTTACAGTGAAAAGGACATTGGCTTAAAGTTTACACAACAAACCTTAACTGTGTTTAGAGCACTCTTCCTGCCCATCTTGTCTTATGGGGTCTTACTCTTTGCCCTTGTCCCAGCAAATAATGGTGTTTAGATCCAAGTTGTGTGCTTTGGGATGTAAGTTCATCTTACATTAGGTAAGTTCATCTCACCTAAGAGTCATGTCTTTGGAAGTGCAAACTTAGGGTTACCTAGCTAACAATAACTTAAAAATATTTAACAATAATTTAACAATAAATTTTTATTTGTATTTATTTTATTTTATATATTTAACAAAAAATTAACAATAATTTAAAAACAACAGAATAGGTAATCAGAAGATTGACAGTCTAAAGAAGAAAGAGAAACTATTGAAAACCTGGCAAATAGAGAATCTTATAAAAGCTCTAAGATCTGCTTCTGTGTGTATGTCTACATGTGTTATATGTATGTGATATTTTGCTATCAAAATATATGAAAAAGCTTTAATTAATTGGCTTAAAGAAAAAGTAAGCTATAAAATATAATATTTTATCAGAAAAACTGCACTGCTATGGTTTGCTGTGGTTTGTCCGCACCAAAATTCGTGTTGAAATTTAATTGCCAATATAACAGGTGTGGGGAGGTAAAGCCTTTAAGAGATGATTAGGTCAATCACATAGATTAATACCTTTCTCCTGAGACTGGGTTAATTCTGCAAGACTGGATTAGTTCTCAAAGGAGAACAGGTTGTTACAAGGTGAGGTCACGCCTGTGTTTTATCCCCTTTCCACGCCTGCTTTCCCTTCTGTTTCTCCACCATGTTATGATGCAACATGAGACACTCACCAAAAACTGACCAGATGGGCTGCCCCGTCTTGGACTTCCAGTCTCTAGAATCATGAGCTAAATAAACCACTTTTCTTTACAAATTACCAAGTCTTTTGTATTCTGTTACAGCAAAAGAAAACAGGCTAAGAGACTACCTCAAATACCTTTCATAGTTTCGAAAATCTTCAGGTAACATAATCTTAAAGTCATATGATTAAGTAATAAATATTCATGAAATGTCAGTCATTTCCAAGTAAGTTAGAACACTGACACATTAATTGCTAAACATGATTAAAGTATAGATACTTTGTTACCTTGTGTTGTTATAAAATGTTGGTATATAATAGTTCAAAATTGCTTACTTCCTAGGTTTCACTAGAAATTAAAGTTACTAAAAGTTAAAAATTCTACTTAATATATGTAATTATATATGCAAAGTATACCAAGAGAAAGTAAAATGTGTTTGGGTGAGAAAATTTATAAAAAGTCATGAGAATACGTTTTGTAGAAAAGAGTAATTTCAGCTAATTCAAAGGTTAAAGGCTTTTCACAATATAGATTTATGAAGAAAATGGAAACAAGGCAGGAAGGAACTATTAAGAAAAAGAGATACAAAAAAGTTCTAAGTCTGAGAATATATTTTTGGTAAAGAAAGTTGAAAAGAGACTAATTTTGTGTGGTCAGAAAGATAAGGGAAAAAGAAAAGTACATTTTTGCCCTAAGGTAGAATGAGTGGTTGTTTCAATATGAAAAAGAAGACTGGGCGCAGTGGCTCATGCCTGTAATCCCAGCACTTTGGGAGGCCAAGGCGGGTAGATCACCTGAGGTTGGGAGTTCAAGACCGGCCTGACCAATGTGGAGAAACCCTGTCTCTACTAAAAATACAAAATTAGCTGGGTGTGGTGGTGCATGCCTGTAATCCTAGCTACTCAGGAGGCTGAGGCAGGAGAATCGCTTGAACCTGGGAGGCAGGGGTTGCGGTGAGCTGAGATCACGCCATTGCACTCCAGCCTCGGCAACAGGAGTGAGACTCCATCTCAAAAAAAAAAAAAAAAAAGAAAAGAAAAAGTAGAATGCATGGGACAAAACTGAAGGTTTGAGCAAGCTGCAGGAGGTCTTCGCAAGGTTTAGAAGATTTATGGAAGATGAATCTTATGAAAGGAATTTTGAGTGTGATCAAGTTGGCTAAAATTAAGAAATAATTGTGTTTAGGTTTTTCTAAAAATTAAGCTTTATTTTTAAAACAAGGTTTTCTTGAAGTACTGATCTTTTCTTATTTAAAAATTGTGAGACTTTTTAGATATGTGGCCTAGAAAAGAAAGATTCTGTATTTTGTCAAAATAATTTTTGTGCTTCATGTTTTCTTTCTTAGGTCATTAATTACTTAGGAAAACTGAGTCTTCTCTTTATTATAAGAGTTAAGATTTTCTACAGCTATGTAACTTCTTTTGAAGTATTTCAATTATCACTGTGGTTAAATGAGTATTATTTTCACAGTGACCTGTAATCCTATTTTTGATCAAGTGTTTGAATCTTTTTGACAAACTTCCCAAAATGAAATTCTAAGTCCCCTTGTCTTAGTCCCTTTGGAGCTGATATAAAGGAATACCTAAGGCTGGAAAATTTATGAAGAAAAGAGGTTTACTTGACTCACAATTTTGCTGGCTGGAAGACTGGGCATCTGGCAAAAGCCACAGGAAGCTTCCACTCATGGCAGAAAGCAAAAGGGAGTCACAGTACAGAGATCACATGGCCACAGAGGGAGCAAGAGAGGAGTGGGGAGGTGACAGTCTCTTTTAAACAACCAGCTCTCACAGGAACTAATAGTTTCCATTAACTCACTCATCACAACAAAGACACCAAGCCATTCATGAGGGATCCACCCCCGTGACCCAAACACCTCCCATTAAGCCCCACCTCCAACATTGGGGATCAAATTTCAACATGAGATTTGGGAGACAAACATCCAAACCACAGCCACCTGGAAGTCCAAAAGACAGATATTAAACCAATTAAGTTTATTTGATATGTTAAATTATATGGGAAATATTGTCAATAAGAAATAACGTTTAACCTTTTTTTCCTTACATTTGTATAGATATGTTATTAAAATATTTATTCAGGCCAGGTGTGGTGGCTCACACCTGCAATTCCTTCACTTTGGGAGGCTGAAGTGGGCAGACTGCTTGAGTCCAGGAGTTCAAGACCACCCTGCGCAACATGGTAAAACCCTATTGCTACAAGGAATACAAAGAGCAGCCAGGCATGGTGGCACACAGGTGTAGTCCTAGCTACTCCGGAGGCTGAGAGGTGGGAGGATCGCCTGAGCCCGGGAGGCAGAGGCTGCAGTGTGCCATGATCACATCACTGTACTCCAGGCTGGGTGACAGTGTGAGACCCTGCCTTAAAAAAAAAAAGAAAAAAAAAAAAAAGTGTTTCAAAATTGCATTAAATTTCTAGAAATCAATCATAATTTTGGTTATTATGTTAAAATGTTGTATGCCACAGAAATAACACAATTTATTTGTCCGTTATGGACTCTCATCAAGTTTTTAATGATGGCTATTTTAAGCCTTACTGTCCTCAGTTAATTGCTTTATTCTGATGCTGTTCTGAAAGCTTTTTGCAACAACTATAATCTTCAAAGTTGTTCATGGAAAGAATGGAAAAAATTCTGACAAGTACAGGTTTGTGATAACTTTGATAGCACTGGATTGGGTAAGAATTTGTAGAACTCTAAGAAAGAAACTGATAGATTAGTGAAACTGTTAACTAAGATCAAACAGAGCAGGGATTAATTACATTAGACTGAAAAACTGATGAGGAAAAATTATGTGTTCTTATAGCTTTTTAATACACTGCTGGTTCTCTTAATGTTTTATTTTCCAGATTTAAGAAACGATTTTTTAAAGCTGTCTCTAACTCACGACAGTTTGGTAGAGTACACTTTCATCAACAAAGATTGAAACATTCCATCTTTCTCCTTAATATGATTATTTTCATAAGCTCAAAAAGAATTTGCTCTCTGTATTACATGATACAACTGGAAACACTGGTTTAATTACCAAGGCTTTGACTGAAATGTAGTATTTTTGAGAATTAATAGAATGCCTGGTTTCAAGGATTCCCAGTGTGATACAGTTTGGATGTTTACCCCTCTGAAACTCATGCTGAAATCTGATCCCCAGTGTGGAAGGTGGGGCCTGGTGGGAGGCCTCTCTCGCTATGTGACTCCACTGACTCCCCTAGCCTCCCACCATAAATAAAAGCTTTCTGAGGACCTCACTGGAAGTTGAGGAGATGCCTGCAAAGTTGTAAGCCAAATAAACTCTTTTTTTTTTTTCATAAATTACCCAGTGTCATATATTCCTTTATAGCAATGTAAAATGGACTAACACACAGCATTACAGTGAGTAAAAAGTTGTCACTTCCTGGCAGGCCTAGGAACCTCAAGATATTACATAACTATGGACAAAGTCTGATGTTGGCCTTGGTTTAGCTTCCTAGTGATGAGAGGTTTTTAAAAGTCTAATCTGAGTTTCCTTATCAAAATTTCTAGCAAAGCAAATTTAAAAAGAACTGTGTGGTTATTCTTGCTGTACTTATATAAAATAATCAGGTGAAGTTTAATGAGACGAAACTTATTTTGCAGACAAATTAGTCTTACTCTGATTATCTTTGGTAGAAATGGGGGGTGCCTATAGAGAGAAAAGTTATGTTGCAAAAGAAAAACTATAGTACACCTTTTAGTAGACTGTAGCTGTGTTTATTTTTCCCTAGACTGGACTGGATCCTGAATTCTTTTAGTGCCCTCCAATATCTAGCTTCAACTCTTCGACTAAGAGCAAAAGTGCTAAACTGGACAACTTGATATAAATTTCAAGGGACAAGTCTCATGTGTGATGTGTTTGCCATACAGAGAGTTCACCAGAATATCTAACGCCACAACCAGGGACATTCAAACTGCAAACCAGGATGAGAATTTGTTAACTGCATGCCGTGGACAGCTTTTAACAAGACCATCAGATGAACACTTCTTATAATATTCTTACCCCTCAATTTTTCCTTGCTTATGCCTACTTCTTTCACTTGGCAGAATAAGGCTATGGTTGAAGTTTCACAGTCCTTAGTTTTTGTGGGTAATCTGACAGCATGTTGAATCTGTTATGTCAAATCTGAATCTTTCAAAAACCTGAGATCCTTTAGTCCACCTAGTGGGTAACTTCAGCAACATCCCTAATGCAACTGTTTGTTCAAATTGTACTAGTGATCTCTTTTACAGAGTTAGTACTCTCTGCTTTAGTGTAACCCATTCCTGGAATGCTAGGTGACAGAATTGCTACCGACTAACTGAACAGGGAGAAATCTGTGCAACTGCTAATACTGCTTGCCACCCATAGATATAATGAGTATCTGGCCTGGGTCATTCTTTGATCTATTTAATTTCAGTTGGTTTAATTTATGGGGATCCTAGATAAAGGAGCATAATCCAAACTCCTGGCATTATCCTTCTGATAGTCATAATAGTAGTTTCTCTGGTACACGACATCCTCTCAAAAAGTTTTAAAAGTTTGTACGCAGTCATTCATCAAACACCGAAGAGTCTCTTTTCTGCTGGAATGACAAAAACTCAAAGAAATACATGATGATGAGTACACCATAACCTATGAATGACTTGTAGAGACCAGAAACCCAACATGATGATAAGAGTAGCACTAATGCTCTTAGTTTTGGTCACGCACTCGCCTAGATGAAAGCGTGACTGAAAGGGGAAAATTGTTAAATAAAAAATATAGGAGGCCACTGTTTTGGACTAAGCTCCTGCACTAGGCCCCACAGCTCCTGCATTAGGCCCCAAGAGACTTGACTAAAAATCAAAATGGAGTTATCCATGCTGAAGTTCCACATCACCAAACTGAAACTAAGCTGTTATATGACCTTCCAAGAAAGCAGGAGAGATAGCAGCCAATTTCCCAAATAGGCCAGTATCAATCTTCAATCAGTAGGATAATAATTCCCTCTGTTTTAATCCTTAAAAGTAATCTGATGCTAACCAATCTTTCTATTTTTCTGCCTCCCTGTCCCTGCCTTTCAAGGAAAGTCACTTTGAAATAATCAATCTGTTTTTTGTTTTTCATTTTTGCTTTCCTTAGCCCTGTCTATAAAACCAACCCCTTCTGTTCAACTAACTGGCAAATTTATTGTATTTTATGGCATAAAATGTTGCCCGATTCTAGAATTGCAATAAAGCCAGCTTTGCTCTTTAAAACTAAATCTATTGTAATTTTGTTCTTGAAATGCCCAAGTGGACCCAAATATTTTTTTCTTTGGAGAATCTTGGCCTTGTTTTGCTGTATCCCAGCCAATTGTTGAGCAAAAAAACCTTGAGCTCACCGGCATTATTTATCAAAAACAATCAGGGAGGACTGCCTGAAGGACACATAGTCTACTCTTGCAGAAATTATTTTCTTTTCTTTCTTTTTTTTTTTTTGAGACAGAGTCTCTATCTGTTGCCCAGGCTGGAGTACAGTGGTGTAATCTCGACTCACTGCAACCTCCACCTCCTGGATTCAAGCTATTCTCCTGCCTCAATCTCCCAAGTAGCTGGGATTACAGGTGTGTGCCACCATGCCTGGCTTTTTTATGCTGTTGTTTTTTGTATTTTTAGTAGAGAGAGGATTTTGCCATGTTGACCAAGCTGGTCTCGACCTCCTGACCTCAGGTGATCTGCCTACCTGGGCTTCCCAAAGTGCTGGAATTACGATGTGAGCCACTGTGCCTGGCCTACTCTTGCAGAAATTCTAAAATGTACATCTGAATTAGAGAGTTTACTTTCTATACTATTGAATTAACTGAACTGTACCTACTGGTAAAAATGTGGTAGATGATGCTATTTATATCATTATACACTGTCCACATGTGATCCCCAGGAAGAAATTTTTCTCTGAGCTTAGTAGCAATGACATTTTCACTTCTCAGAAACCGACCTGCCTGTATCTTTAGGTCCTCATAGACTAAAATACCTACCAGGTTTACTTCTTTATGCTGCTGGTTAGAAAGCTTTCAGTGGAATTTGTGACCCATTTATAACAGTGTGTAGATCGTATATTGTGTTCCTGGCTCCACCTAATAATGGTAATCATTTTATCTTATTCCTGTACCCATCTTTTGATTGGTTCTACCTTTATTTTATATATATATCCTTCTAAGCTGCCTTCTATCCCTTCTGCAGTACAATGGTACATAAATGAAAACCATAAAAATGTAAGCAGAGAGATATGATCCATGCCCACAATGTGATTGCCTTCTTCAAAGACATCATAGGCAAATGTCCAGGGTTTCTAAAGCTTTATATAATACCAGAACACTGGGCTAAAGAGTGAACGCTTTTGAGTACAGCAGACTAACACTATCATCATTAAAAGACGATCTTGGTGCTGCTTAAATGTAGCTTTCATAATACACTGTGTTGACACAGTCTAGCAATAAAATTACAGGAATTGATCCTTTTCTCCAAGAGGTTACACCTCTAAAATGAAGAGGGCGCCTACTGTGAAAACATTCATGAAAAGCGAAATCTTTCATTATTGGTATCTTCTTTTTACCTAAATTTATTCACTTCCTGGGAGCAGTAGAGAATGACTAACTACACCAGATATAGTCTAAATAGCACATAAAGAATAGAATGGCATGGTTTATATTTACTTTTAGGAAAAAGAATTGTAATGAGGATGAAATATAATTTTACCTTGAATTTCAAGAGAAGCAGCTTTTCTTTTTTCTTTTCTTTTCTTTTTTTTTTTTTTTTTTGAGAGAGGGTTTCACTCTATTGCCCGTGCTGGAGTACAGCTGCATGACCAAGGTTCACTGTCACCTTGATCTCCTGGACCCAAGCAATCCTCCCATCTCAGCCTCCCAAGTAGCTGGGACCACAGGCGCCCACTACCATGCCCAGTTAATTTTTAACAATTTTTTTGTAGAGATGGGGTTTCATTCACCATGTTGTCCAGGCTGGTCTCAAACTCCTGGGCTCAAGTGATCCACCCACCTCGGCCTCCAAATGTGCTGGGATTATAGGCATGAGTCACTGCATCTGACCAAGAAGCAGCTTTTGAGCTCTTTTAAAATTCCTATTATTGAACTGTAGAATTAGATTTTCAGTTATACGTCATTTTGTTTTAAAAAGAAGCACATTTACTATCTTACTTGAAAGAAAACATTTTCAAAACTATTTTGCATCTAGTTCCTTTTTAATGTGTTCTGAAAGCAATGTATTTTACTTTTATTTTAATTAATTTTTTTAGAGACAGGGTCTTGCTATGTCACCCAGGCAGTGCTGCCATCACAGCTCACTATAGCCTCAAACTCTTGGGCTCAAGCAATCCTCCTGCCTTAGCCCCTCAAATGGCTAAGACTACAGGTACACAACCACCACCCCTAGGTAATATTTTTAATTTTTTTTTTTGGTAGAGACAGGGTCTGACTATGTTGCCCAGGCTTATCTTGAATTCTTAGCCTCAAGTGATCCTCCTGCCTTGGCCTCTCAAAGTGCTGGGATTACAGGTGTGAGCCACTGTGCCCAGACCTGAAAGTATGGTCTTTTTAAAAATCTGCCTCTGATTTCTTTCTTCTAGCCAGGGTCTAAGCGTGAATGCTTTACTTCAAGCAGAGTCTTTCAACTATAGCAAACAAGACTACTTGTCAAACTATTTTTATAGACAAAACATTTTCAAAAATATTTTCAGTACAAATTAATTTACCATGCTGTTTTTATCTCAGATTTGATATTTTCTTCAGAAATGTATAATTTCAGTTATAAATACTAAGATATAAAAATGCTTTGTGTATTTTTCTGGTAAATATAGCTGAACTAAGACTACATTTCTAGAAAACACAATTAATAAAAATCTTCTGACAATTATCATTTTTTGCTCCAAAAATATTAGTTTAACTTCAACAGATACCTGTTTTCTTAAGAATGCTGGGTATGTACCCGTGGAGGAGCGTCTGTTCCAAGTGATAAGAAGGGATCAGTGTGTGTTGGCTGTGGACTGGGACTGTCCCTCAGGGCCTGCTAATGTTCGATCTGGTGAGTAACAATCTCAAGTTTGAGGGAAATTTTCCCTTGGATATGTAAACTCCTAGATTTACCATTTATATATACACACAGACACATACATGCACATACACATATACATATATGTGTGTGTATATACATGTTATGTAAAGTAAAACAGAATAGTTACATCCAAAAAAAAAAAATCTGAAAAGAATCATTCAAAACGTGCGAGACACATTGTACTTAAAATATACTTGAAGGCTTGTTTCTGTAAGGGTTGCCTAAACATCCCTAGGCTCTACTCTTCAGGAATCTTATTTCCAGGCACAGTGTCCTGGAGCATTTGCAATTTTTCAATTGGAACTCTCAGCACTTTACTTTAAAAATAGTCTAAAGTCAGAAACTGAAATACTGATCTATTTGTCAACCCCTAAGTTGCTCCTTAGTCAATATAATGTTGAATATTTCTGAATAAAGGATTCTTAAGGCTGGCTGTGGTTCAGGCAAGTCCTAAACTTATTAAAGGTAAAATAAGTTATTCACAAAAGAAAAAATATATAGTCTATTCTCAGCTGGAGAAAGATCTATTTTCCCCCAAAACTGAATTATGTATTAAATCAGTTCAAATTTTATTTTGGACCACTAATCTGTAATTTAACATAGTTGTTAAAATAAATGGATGTTTCAGTCTATTTTATGTCAAGTTGTTTACTAGAAAAAATAATTCAATGGGTAGAACATTTAAAATACTGTTTTCCCTGTGTGCTTACTTACAAATGGATACATGTTGTACTCTTGGCAAAATTTACCTGTTATATTTTAACAATGTAATTGCTGACAATAAAACATTAGCACAAAACAATTTCTATATCTTAAACCATAACTATATTCCTCCTGCCACTTTTAGTAGGATCATGAATATTTCTATAGCTAGTTTTTAACAAGTTTCTAAAATATTTTTAAGCCCATATGAAAGAAAAAAAAGGCTTATGGAATTTTTCTTTAAGAACTACATATTATATTTCACAAATAAAGCTAAACAGAAAAATGCAGATCAACATCACAATTAGCAAGTATTGAGCATTTAATGACCTCCATTTCTAGAATCCACTTCTTAGAGGATGCCACCAGTTCATATTGACCCATTATACATGAAACTTCTGCCTGTAGGATTGCAGCTGACAAAGCCTGAAAGACCACATTCTAGAAGGTACTGCTAAGCTTCATTTGTCCTTACCATAGCTGACTGCCATCAAATTGCCATCCAGAACTGCTTTTGGGAAGCAGTTCCTCCGCAATCTTTTCAACAGATTCCCTGTTTTAACATCCACCTGTGTTACTGAAGAACAGTCTGACCCGGATTGAGCCATGGAGCAAATAATAACACTAACTGCAGCTCCAGACAGAAAAAAAAATAGGAGTTCATTTTCCAGACTCTTGTGGGAATACAGAGCATGTCTGCTGAAACTGAATCCAAGAGTTCAATGATACTGTAGACTCAAGTATTTCTTTATATTCCACGTAATAGCTTTTCCGTTCTTGGTGTTTTATAACACACTTCTGAGCCATGATTCAGAAAGTGAGGGAAATTCTCTGTCTGTCTTTCTCTCTCTCTCTCTCTCTCAAGTTATATAAAAATTACAATTGCAAGGTGAAGCTCTAACAGAAAGCCACAGGAGTTGCTCTATGTACTGTTCTCACTGACCCCCATCACTGCAACTTAAGTCAGTTCATGTGGACTTCCTTTGAGGAAATGCCACTTCTTTAGGCATTAAATCTAAACTTCTTTCCTTTGGGTTTTGTTTTGCTTCATTTTTGCCATAATTTACAATCTGCCCTAGAAAGCTTGAGTATTACATCTTCATTCTGTCGTTTTCAACCCTGTTTTCTCTCTTGACAAGGATAGACATGTTATTTTGCTGATATCACTGTTGAGTTGTATGAGGCCTTCTCCCTTTAGGCAGGGGCCACCAGAGTAATCAGTTTTATGTAGCTGCCACTTCATACTACTGTATCCTAAGAGCAGACATGCTAGCAATTCTCTTCAGTTTAATTCAATAAATAGGCCACATGGGTCTATTTATTAGCTGATATTAGCCTCCAACATTTAATGTAACAAATATTACCTAAAAGAAATAGGATTTAAACTATATCTAAGATTACAGAGGGAAATAGTCAAGCACCTGAGAAAAAGATCTTGTTTTTCCTTGCTATTAAAAAACTTCCTGTAAAAACACTATACTTGGTTCTGTAGAAGGCGTGCATCATCAGGTTGTGAGTACAGACATGGAGATGGTTCCTTTAAATAAACACAGGTGTCAGGAAGCTTAAGCATGTAAATGGAGGTCACACCTTATTTTTTCTGTAAGCTTAAAGTCTTAAAAAGTCATGTTCTGGATCAACAGGAGCAGGGCGTACCAAGGCATGGTCCATTCCCTGCTCCGCATTTGGCTGGGAAAGGCTTCGTCTTTGGCTGGATCTAAAAAGTGCCCTAAAAAAAAAAAAAGCCCTGCGTTATAGCAGTGAATAGTAAACTGGAGATAGCATGTTGGAATACAAGTCTTGAGAGAAGGTGGAGTCCTCTATGAAAAAGAGAGAGCCTCAGAGAGAGAGGGGAGACAAGAACCCAAGAATCACAAATGTTTTGTTTGTCTGCAAGAAAGAAGGCCAAGGTGCAAGACTATCCCCTGTCCTCTTGTTCCAAGCTGCCCTCATGTAATGAATGCTCTCAGTCACTCACTCAAATACATCTCTTTTGAAATTAGAAGTAAAACTAAACACTTATGTTGCCAACTTAAAGAGGTTTGGCTGTATTTAAGAGCACGTGGATATTAGCCTCCAACAGTTTTAAAGAAGCTAAGAACTGAAATTTATCCAGGACCCACTATGTGCCAGGACTACCTACCATGTTTCCTCATTTGAATTCCATAACCACCCGTGGTGGTGTGCATTATTATGTTTACTTTATAAATGTGGAAGTTGGAGCCCAAAGATGAGGAGTAATTTGTTCAAGGCAACACTATCTAGAACATGGAGCAACCAGGCCTGTCCAATTCCAAAAGCCACGTTATATCTGAAAAGCTTCTTTTAGAATATTTGAGACAGTCCTCATAGAGATTTATGAAATAGGATTTTATCTTGAGAAACTAAGAAATACAGAAGAGAAGCTTTCCTCATCACTACATCTGGATCCAATAAACTTAAAAATATTTTTTTAAGATACATTATACTTGTTTTTTTTCTCTTTTTAAATTTGTACTCCAAATTATCCCCATTCTCTCAGCAAAATGAAATAGTAATCTCTATGATAAATTCTGAGATTCTCTATAATGTGAAATCATCACTAAGTTCAAAGAGAAAATAAATAAAACAACCATTATGTTTTAAAACTTGAAATATTCAAGAAGGATACATATAGAACATAGTATACTTTTTTTAAAAATTAAATTTTTAATTAAAAATTGTGTATGTTTTTGGCATACAGCATTATGCTTTGAAATATGTATACATTGTGGAATGGCTGAATCAAGCATATGGCTTACCTTATATACTGATCATTTGTGGTGAGAACATGTAAAAATCTACTCCTTTAGTTTTTGAGTATACAATGCACTGTTATTACATAGAGAGAAAAGAATACACTATAAACATTCATAAAGAGCAAGCTGAAAAAATTACATTCCTTTATTTCGTGGTAGTTTTAAATTTATATATTTTTAAAAACTATTGTATTAAAGCTTTAAAATACACTGCTAAATTACAAGGGTCTTTATGACTCAAAGAGAAACAAGGAAAATTAGAGTACATTTAACAAAATTTAAAGAAAACGTCTTTCATTTTGAAATATATAAGAACAAAAACACATTATATTTCTTTAAGAGAGTTTAGACCTTCCTCCTTGAGTTTTTGTTTTTCATGTGTCCACTTTTTGAATGTTTCCATTTCCTCCACACACATATTTCTGAAGAGTTATGAGCAGGAAGTTTTCTCACGTATTTTCCCAAGTAGAAAGTCCTCCAGCTGCTCATAGACTTTCCCATCGCCCCAGTATTAAAATTCTGGGTAAAATTTTAATTACTAATTTAGGAAAGATGAGACATTTTAACATTTAATACAGTTTGCCCTTTTTACAGACTATGTAGAATAAAGCCTTAGTATGCTTGAAAAACCTCTTAGCAACTGAGAGCGGAGCTGGCCAACAATGGATGATTCATTGATTTAGCTTGAGTGTGCAGGAATGTCTGCCAAAAGGTCTGAATAAACTCACATTGCTAGACACTATGGTAAAATGTACCCTGACCTCTTTTAAAACTCTATCAGAGCGGAAAGTTAAACTTGCAGCTTTCCAGCAATTCACTGGCATCTGGAAACACACTTGAATTATAATATCTTGCTTTTATAACAATCGATAGATTATTATTTTCACCTAATTAGACAATGGCTGCTACTAATTGGAGGTTTCTAAGGGGACACCACCGTGTTTTTAAGCCCTAAAAATAATGGTTTCCTATTCAATTTAAATCTGAAAGGAGGCTTTTTGAAATCCAAAACTGAAAGAACTGATTGTTGGTTTTTGGTAATATTGACCCAAGGGTTATGAAACATTATCCTAAACAATAATTTGTGCATTTAAAATTGGTAAATATTATGTAACAGATAGCCCGTGTCTCTAAGTTTATGCATATATGTAAAGATTATACCAGGACATCCTATCTTATATTTATATAAAATTCAGAAGACCTCAGATCTTTTGCTTACATCTGTCATTTGTCTCCTCAACATCCTTTTTAGGGGTAAGTATTATTTCTCCTGCTTTAGAACTGGAAGACCAGGCACGTGGAATTTTAAATTGTTGGCTTGCATTCATAGGTATTCAAATCAAGGGCAGGCCTGGGTTTACAAACGGATATTCTATTTCAAAATTGAGTATTAGATACATTGCAGTACTTTATCACTCACAGCTTCAGCAGCTATAATAAAAATAATCCATGAAACCAAATCCTTGTTTCCCAGTGGTAAACAAAGATATACTTCCTAATTTCTTTTGCCCTTCACAAATATAAGCCTAGAGCAAGGAATGTTCTGCCTTGAAAGAGCTGTACTTTTGTCTGATTTACTTCTTCGAAGCCTCATCTTTCCCCCTTACCTTTTTCTCCTCCCTCTTCTTCTTTTTTTTTTTTTTTTAAATCTTTTTGTGGTAAAATATTCAGGATTAACTGAACAATTCCCTGCTCCACCCTGGAGGTAACCATGTTTATCAATTTGAAGTACAACTTTTCATATTGTTTTCTGGGGCATTTCCATGATTAAATGAATACACAAAATATATTATTTTGATTTACATGTTTTCCCTGTTTAATATATTATCGCATATTGTTCTATAACTTACTTTACAAAAAAAGTACTTCTTGGAAATCTTTTCATACCTGTACATTTGAATTCATTTCATTTTTAAAACTGCCAAAAAGTATGTCACAGTATTAGCTTACTTTCTGAAATGGGGCAAGTTATACCCATCCACTAAAAATATAGCTATTTTTCCAGCATAACCTAGATGGTCATATGGAACAAAACAGCATATGGAAAAGTACAAATGGGTGAAGAAATTTAGTCTATTTTTTAAACTCACTTCACTCTTGACAATTATGTGTATCCAATAGCACCAGAGGCAATGAATGGGCTTGTTACATTGGACAGTAAAATCCAAGTAGTAAGATGAACACGATGGGGATCTTGCCAGAAAGGCGCCTTGTCACTTGGAGCAGAGGAGTAGAGAGCTTTATGGGTCAAAGTTGAATAGAACACACATGGTTCCTGCGCTCATGGGGGTAACAGTCTAACTCTTAAAGACCTTCCAACTTCACCCGCCTCTCCATTCCCACTGATAGTCTAGATCAAACTTGTCCAACCCACAACCCGCATGCCACATGCCGCCCAGGATGGCTTTGAATGCAGCCCAACACAAATTCATAAACTTTCTTAAAACATTATGAGATTTGTTTGATGATTTTTTTTTTTTAGCTCACTAGCTATTGTTAGTGTTAGTGCATTATATGTGTGGCCCAAAGCATTTTTTCTTCTTCCACTGTGGCCCAGGGAAGCCAAAAGATTGGACACCCCTGGTTTAGACTTTCCACATTTCTGGTGCGAACTATTGCAGGAACCCCTAAGTGGTTTTCTTGAGTCCAGTGTTTTGAACTGCTAATCCACAGCAGAGATATTCCCAAAGAGAAAGATCTGATCATGTCACTGCCCAGATGAAATACTTTTGTTATTTTCCCTTAAATGACAATACAGGACAGAGCGTAATCATCTCAACCTGACATGCACAGTCTAACTTCCCAATTTTTCTTCTGTTACTTTAAGTTCTAGTCACATCAAACTTTCTACTGGTCTGTGGAGATTCTATGTCACACTTCTAAGCTTTTTCACATACTGCCTAAAACGTCCTTTACCTTTTTCCACCTAGATCTCCTGCTTGTTGCACTAGACCAGCTTCAACATTGCCTCTTTGGTGAAGCGCTACCTGACTTCCACAGCAGGGATTTACTTCTTCTGTGCTCCCAAAGCAGGCTGCATTCACCTCTATAATAGCATTTCATGCTGTTTCAGCATTATTTGTAATGCATATATGTTTTCAACTTCATTTATAAGAAACTGTACATATTAGTTAAAAATCAACTGTAAAGCACATATGCTAAAGTTTTTGTCAAATCTTAAGTTATCAGTCATAACTCATTTCTATACTAGACCTCAGCCCTACTTGAGTTGTTGGACTGAAAGTTAATTGGGAAGATCCAAAGCCAATTGTAATTGTAACAATTCTCCTTATGTATATACCAACAGAGATTATGAAACTATAGATTAGCTGAGTGCAGTGGCTCAGGCCTGTAATCCCAGCACTTCGGGAGGCCAAGGCAGGCGGATCACCTGAGTTCAGGAGTTTGAGACCAGCCTGACCAACATGGAGAAACCCTATCTCTACTAAAAATACAAAATTAGCTGGGCATGGTGGCATATACCTGTAATCCCAGCTATTTGGGAGGCTGAGGCAGAAGAACCGTTTGAACCTGGGAGGTGGAGGTTGTGGTGAGTTGAGATGGCACCATTGCACTCCAGCCTGCAATAAGAGCGAAGCTCTGCCTCAAAGAAAAAAAAAAAAAAAAAAAAAAAAGGAAATGAGATTAACATTGAATATGCTGGGGTTTAGGTACTGAGTATAATTGAGTTTAAAACACATAATTTAAATAAATGTTTAAAGATGACTTTGTAGTAGTTGGCTTGACCTAGTCCTAAGAATATTTTGATTCTTAATTTTACTTAAGTTTGTCTCATAAATAATTAAGTCTTTGCTTCCCTGCTAGAATGCCAAAGTATACAAGACAATGAGAAATATCTCCTTGCTTCTGGTGGAATGACGTTGGGGAATATGAACCCATAAGAAGCAGGTATTCTGATCACAGGTGTGGGAAGGAGGGAGGGAGACAGCATAAAAAGGTAGAGTCAACCATCAAAGAGGCCGTAGGCTGTTGTAGGTAGCATTGTTCATCCATGGTGATGAGATGATGTCTTGAGACCCAACTCTACCCAAGCATATTCTTCACAGGTCCACTGACTGAGTGTCTTGGCAGGGATCCAGACCAGCCATCCTAGTCTAGCCCACAAGTTATCACAGCATCACAAAAAACACTGTAGTGCATATGAAAACATTTAACCACTGTCATCCATGAAACAGACCAATAACAGCTGACAGAGAGGGAGGAGTTAATAAATAGCAATAAATTGTTAGGAATTGCCTGGAATTAATAAATTAAACATTTGGAACAATTGCAGTAAGTAGCTTAGAGTAATATTTTAAAAACAAATGACAAGTGTTAAGGTCAAGTAGGTCAAACAGAGGAATTCACATAACTAGAGAAACAATTAGAAAGATAACAGGCCTGCCTTAAGCAGGATGCTCACTTGCTTGACAAAGTAAATTTTGACCCTGATGAGGGGACTGATGCTGTGTTCACTCCCATGCTGTGCTGTCCTTCTGTCTTCTACACCAAACTGCATGAGCTTATTTGGGGGCAGGGACTGTCTTTCATTTCTAGATTCCCCAGGTCTTAGCAAAATGGTTGTACTGTATACATCTGTCTAGATACAGATGCCAGAACAACAGACAATTGATTCTATTGGGTCCTAAATATAAAGACTGTGAAAAAGACATCTGCAGTTCCTGATAGCTGCCATGATGGCAACTGCTGAGCCATTTGAAGGTAAATGCTGTGTTTCACTATCATTCTGAGGCTCCCCATGGGGACTGCTGCTGCTGCAGATTCCTCAGAAGTATTCTGGTCATGCTGGCTTCTGCTCTGAAAGGGAGGAATTTTGAGAAACCAGAGAAAGAGTCAGCTGACACCTCAGCTTCAGCACTGTGGAGGCCAATCAATAGCTGGAAAAGTGTACAGAAAGGAATAAAAGCAGAACCTCCAATCTACCCAGGCCTGCAGGAATTTTCTCCACTGATATCATTAGAACTTCCGTCTAAATTATCCCACTGATATAGAATGTACTTGTGGAATTTAAGAGAGGCACTGGACTGATTTTTAAAATTCCTACATGTACCAAATTCCAGGCATAGTGCCAATGGCAGAGAAAAGAATATTCTTTTTTTTAAAATTAACTTAAAACATGTGAAAGGTTTTTGTTTTAAGGCCTGCGATAGTCTCTTGTTTACTATAAACAGTCTCTATAATTCAACTCCATGTGACTACAGGAATTTCTTGAGTTGGAGTCTACTACGTCATGCTAGAAGCTCTAACACTATGTGTTAAGTGACACAAATGAACACAGAAATTAATCAGTCTGCTGTTGGAACACACTGAATTTCATCTTTTGGAGTCTTCTAACAATTGTTCATCTGCCTCTTCTAGCTAGTCCTTCATGGCAAACCACAATGACCCCTTCACTCAATGTAAGACGATCTTCCTGTGACTGAAGTCTCTTGGTCATTACTGGCTCTGAGCCTTTGCTCGGTTATTTCTTCCACCGAGAACATCTTCCCCTCTTCTTTACTACCAATTGGTGTAATATGGCCCAAAACTTCCCCTTTGTTTCCCCCTAATCCCATCTCTTCTTGGCTTCATCATGTTGATGGCATCTGTTGAGAGGGCATTTGTACCCCTCATCCTTGGAAAAGCATCAAGGTAGTTCCCTAGAGAATGATGAGATCTGGTCTAAAGAACAGTGCAAATGGCATGTATAAAATATTTTGAGGGCCAGGCACGGTGGCTTGCACCTGTAATCCCAGCACTTACAGAGGCCAGGGCAGGCACGTCGCTTGAGCCCAGGAGTTCGAGGCCAGCCTGAGTAACATGGCAAGACCTTGTCTCTACAGAAAACTAAAAAATTAGCTGGGCATGGTGGCACATGCCTTTAGACCCATCTACTTGGGAGACTGAGGAGGGACGATTGATTGAAACTAGCAGGTCGAGGTATCAGTGAGCTGTGATTGTGCCACTGTCCTCCAGCCTGGGTGACAGAACAAGACCCTCTCTCAAAAAAAATTTTTTTTTGAGGAATGGTTAGTTTGTTAATATATTCTAGAAATATATAGGTAGAGAAAAATGTAAAATAAATCCATTACTATGAATACCTACATACCAGGCTGCTACATGACTATTACCATTATCAAGTTCTCACTACTTTTGATGGAATCAAGGAAATTCAGTGCACTTTAAACAACTGAACTGCATCTGTGATAAGTAGAAAGTAAAGGAAATTTACTTAAAGTTTTACCATTTAAGGACACTGGATCCCAGTCCTATGAACCTGTGCCTTAGCACATATTTTTTGCAGCTGCTGATACACTTCAGAGCCAAAGTTAAGCTTTGAAAGTTTGGATTCCTGTGTGTTGTGATAATCAGCTGAGGTTTGGAAATGCCTTCAAAAATCTAATGCTCTGGCCCTTTAACAAGGCTTCTGAAAAAACAATTTAACATCTGGAATCAAGTATTTTGTGGAAGTCCAAGACCAACAGAGCAAAGAACATTTCTTTCAGTAACAGTTAAAATGTCGCACTTCCTTCTCCTTCATCAAATAAATGGGTTTATTTAACAAAGATCCTGAGGTAGTTTATAATAAGTAAAATATGGCATAGAAGCAAGGTATAGAAAACAGGACACTCCAGATATTTATCACTGAAAGTCTTTCCTAAGTACGCTGCTTTATTCTTCCGGCATAATTTTCTTTTCCAGAATTCAAATAGAAAAACAATCAAAGTCAAGCCTCCTTCATTTAACCTTTCTAAGAGACTGCAGGGTGAGGATGAGTAAAGAAATTAAAGAGTTCATCTTTCATCTTTTCCAACGTACTTCAGAAGAAGACAAAAGCAGTAACTGAATGTATGGATTTCTTAAGTCTTTGGGCAGCCAGAGTAACTCATATCAAATGCAAAAACAGAAGTGGTTATATCTAGTGAATGTTGACTAATTCTCTACAGATTTTAGATATTGTTTAAAACAACATATGAAAATGTGTTCCCTACTAAAATAATAATAGATGACATTTATTGTACGCTTAACATGTACCAGGTCAGGTACTATACATTTAACTTTCAAAATAATTACTGTTATCCTTTTCTTCTTGTGATGAGTACTTAATACAGTGGTATGGTGGAACTGGCATAGAGACAAATAGAACAATAAAATAGAACAATTAGAACCCAGAAACAGATCCACACATATATAGGGCTATACCTCACAACAAGAGGGCATTGTAGATCAGCAGGTAAAGGACAGACCATTCAATAACGGTGCCAGGAGAGTTAGTCCTCCATATAGGGTGTGGGTAACAAGCAGAAGAAGGAAATTGGATCCCATCCTCACACAATATATAAGAATACATTCCAAATGGAAGTAAGGTCTTAAACATGAAAGGCAAAATGCTAAAGCTTTCGGAAGACAGTATGAGGAAAGGATCTGACCACATTAAAATTAAGAGCTCTGGGTCATCATCAAAAAGTACCACAGAGTAAAAAGGCAAGCCACAAACTTGAAGACAATATTTGCAACACATACAATCAACAAAATATGTTTCCAGAACATATAAAGAATTCCTTTGAAAAAGAGAAACAACTCAATAGAAAAATGGGCAATTGATCGATAGGCACAGTGTGTCTCTCCTCCACTTTCTAAGAAATGGAGGACAGAGATTGTCCTTTACCCACAAACCTACAATGTGCTCTTTGTTGTGAGTTATGGCCCTATATATATGTGTGGAGTTGTTTCTGGGTTATTCCTTCGATTTTATTGTTCTTTGAAAGTGGAGGAGAGACTCAAAGACTGCCTGGCACATGGGACGTACTCAAACAACATTTGATGAATGAACAAAAACACAAATGGCCCATAAACATATGAAAAGTCACCCAAGCTCATTGGTAATCAGGGAAAGAAAAATGAGAACCACAATGGTTTTGTTTTTTTAAAAATAGAAGGAAATTTTTTAAATCAAAATTTAGAAGGCCCCTGTGACTTTGTTAACGAAAATCAAATATTTCAAGTGTTGGAGAGAATGTGGTACAAGGGGCACCCTTTTTTTTTTTTTTTTTTTTTGAGGTGGAGTCTCACACTGTCACCCAGGCTGGAGTGCAATGGCGTCATCTCGGCTCACTGCAACCTCCACCTCCCAAGTTCAAGTGATTCTCCTGCCTCAGCCTCCTGAGTAACTGGGATTACAGGCGCCCGACACCATGCCCAGCTAATTTTTTGTATTTTTAGTAGAGATGGGATTTCACTATGTTGGCCAGAACGGTCTCAAACTCCTGACCTCATGATCCACCCACCTCGGCCTCCCAAAGTGTTAGGATTACAGGCGTGAACCACTGCACCCAGCCAAGGGGCACTTTTACCCATTGCTTGTGAGAGCATAAATGCCTGAAAACCATTTCAGCATTACTTACTATAGCTTAAAATCTTGTACACTTTACAAGCCAGCTCTACTTCTAGATATCCGAGAGAGTTTCTAGCACGTGCAACCTAGGAGACATATTTCAGTTTATTAACTGCAGGATTGCTCATAATATTAATAGCAAGAAACAATCCCAATATAAATCAGCAGAAAAAAATGAATATATTCATACACTGAAATACAGTATACAGTAATGTTAAGTAAAAGAAGTCACACAAAAACATATAAAGTATGATTCTATTTATGTAAAGTTCAAAAAACAGAGAAAATGAAAGACTATATTATTTGGGGGGAAAATACACAAGTAATGAAATTATGAAGAAAAACAAGGGAATAGGTTGACATAAAATTCAGATGAGTAGTTACCTCTGTGGGGAGGACTGTGATTGAGGAGAGGTTCACAGATGCCTTCTAAATTTTGATTTTTTAAATCTGTGTAATAAGTATACAGGTATGCATTTTATTTTCTCTAAACTTTTCAGTTGTTTTAAAATACTATTCTGAATGTATACTTTTCAATAATTAAAACATTGTATGTCAGCTACATTTTAAAATGAATCAAATTCTTTCTGAATCCTACCATAGGAATTATCTGAATTATTTACTTACACAAATTATATCATGAAAGCTTTAGAAAAGCAAATAATATTAAAGAAAGGAAAGCAAATAAAATAACCCCTTAATTTATTAATACTGATGTTGATACTTTTAGTTTTCAGTTTGCTTAGGTTAGGACATATTTGCATATAATTTACTTCAAGGTATGAAAAAAGAATATAAATTTTTTGAATCTTTCCCTCTAACAAAGTCTTATCACAGTCTTTATATAGTATTTGGTTTTTGTTTTTTTCATTTTCGAGACGAAGTCTCACTCGTGGGTTCAAGCGATTCTCTTGCCTCAGCCTCCTGAGTAGGTGGGACTACAGGCGTCCACTATGACACTGGCTAAATTTTGTATTTTTAGTAGAGACAGGGTTTCAACATGTTGGTCAGGCTGGTCTTGAACTTCTGACCTCAGGTGATCCAGCCACCTTGGCCTCCCAAAGTGTTGGGATTGCAGGCATGAGCCACCATGCCCAGCCTACTAGTAGTGTTTGACTAGTTTGATTATCTGCAGGGAAATGTTCATAAAGTTCATAATATTCCCAAGGATATTTATTTTAAAAACAGTTGCCTCTAGTTTCTGGAAAAGAAAGAATTTAGAATAGTGTGGTCAGACCTGGAGTGGATCAGACAACTGAACTGGTGCCTTCTTTTCTTTTTTTTCTTTTTTTGAAACAGGGTCTTGCTCTGTCACCCAGGCTGGAGTGCAGCTGCATGATCATGGCTCGCTGTAACCTCTGCCCCGTGGGCTCAAGCAATCCTCTCATCTCTGTCTTGAGTAGCTGTGACCACAGGTGCACACCAACATATCCGGCTAATTTTTGTATTTTTTGTAGAGATGGGGTTTCACCATGTTGCCCAGGCTGGTCTCGAACTCCCAGGCTTGAGCAATCTCTCTGCATTGCCCTCCCAAATAGGTGGGATTACAAGCATGAGCCACTGCACCTGGATGAACTCGTGTTTTCTAACCAAGGTTCTCTCAGTGGCTCTATACCAGGTAGTGGTCCTACACATAACATCATGAAAGACAACACTATATTTTATTTTTTAGAAGACCCTTTTTTTGTGGATGAAACCCACTAACTGCAAAATGATCAAATTAACAGGTGAAAAAATATGATTCTAGTGAAGGGACTCTGCTGGCACCTTGAGATGAAATCTGAGACCCCCACAGCCAAGCTGGCTGGGCTGGAAGGCTCTGTGGAGCACAGCGTGCAGCCAGGAGTTGGCGCTGGCCAGGGACAGCCGCCTCCTGCCAGGGCTGGATCAGTCTACTGTGCTGGGCAAGTGGGAACAGCAGGGAGGGAAGCCAGGCCTGGCTGTGCGCAAGAGCCCCATTCACAGAGAGGCAAGTGGGTTCGAGATGCTTGTGTTCTAGGCCTCATCCCTTCCATCACACCAATCTCCATCCCCAGTATCACCACCCCCACACCCTCTAAATGTTGACAGGTCCCTTCCTGAGGGCAGGTTCCTCACCACTCTTACAGCTCAGTCAACTGAGAAGTCCAATCATATTTTCTGAGAATTTAAGCAAACAGGATCCCTTTGAAGAAAACCGAAGTTAGAATGTAAATCCTATCTCCTTCTAGGGAAATCTAAAAGCCTTAAAAATATTTCTCTTTATCGATCTTAATACATACGACTCTCCTTATAATCGGTAGCATCTTCCTGCTAAATTATTCAATACAAAAAGAATAAAATAATCTCTATCCTCTCTAACCCCCAAATAGTATTTATTTGCCCTAAAAAGGCCATTTGTCTCATGAATTGAAGAGTGAATTTAGAAAATCAATTGCAAGATAATTGAAAAATACTGATTTGAAAACTAAAAATAGGCAATTCACTGTCAAGCTGAGACTTAAAAGATGGTCTTAAAGATTGTTTTAGAAATATAATTATTACCTATATTTACATACCACATACCATTCTACTAACGATTACAAATCATAGTTGCTTTGTGGAAAGTCTGTAGGAAATGGTGGCAGAAGATAAGCTTTCAGACAGTTTGATTAGGATGGGCATAATGACCAAATCTACAGAGCTCTTTGAAAACATTAGGATAAGGGGCCGAAATAGCTGCTTCATATTTTTGAACCTCATTTGTTATTAAGCTTGGTGCTGCTGCAGGCAGATAAGATCCAAGACCAAACACAAAAACATACATTTGATTCAGCAGGAGGCTTATCTCAGCAAGTGGACCAATCAAAAACTTGGTCCAAGAAAAGCATTTTCCTTTTTTGTCCCAACAATTCAGGGTCTCTCTACAGTGTAACAAAAAGTGAAAACATGAAAGGTTAATTTGTTTTTTGTCCCACTAAAATGAGACCAATAAACCTCGGTAAAACAAGAAATTTATGAAATTCCTTAAAAAACAAATTTCTTTTTATTTGGTTTTTATTACATAATTTGACACATGTTGGGTTTATAATTCATAGGAACAGAAAGTAAAAGACCATTAATTTGGTCTGAAATGGGAGAACTTTATGATCTAAACTTTGGTGCAACATAATTTACGGACAAAATACCAGAAGAGGGCATCACATTTCATTGGTATTTAAAATTCCGTTTACATTTTTCAGTTAAATACTTGTTTGCAGAGGAAATCAACAAAAGTTTTTATCTTTCAGCCTTTCTCTCTAGCAAGCTGGAAAATGTAGCATCTCTTCAGATGTTGGAAATGTCCTTTTCAGTGTTCAGGAATGCTGTCACTGCTGCTTTTAACACAGTGCCCATATCCCTGGGCTTTCCTGGTCCATTTGAGTTGGTTCCTGGTGCAACAGGAATGCTATCTTGCCATGCTATGGGTCCTATCCCACAATCAATGTTAGTGGTGGATAAAGGAGTAGAGTACAGGTTATAGGTCAGGACAGGAGAAGAGAGTCATATCTGCCAACTTGGCTCCCTCTATGCTCTCTACTCATATCATAGTTGGGTTGATGTCTGCATTTCAAGAATGAAAAGAGCCTTCCATGCCTTTTCCTACAAAAGACTGATTCTGCCTAACCTTTTCTAGCTGGACAAATCAGTGAAGTAGGATCTGTAATCAACTTATGCTAAGTTTCACAGGAAAAACAAGTTGATGCATGACAGATATGATTGCTTTTCCTAGGAAAAAGCCATTAAAGTTGTAAAAGTGTTGCAGCCTTGAACAACTCCAGGAGAGACCATTACATAAATGGTGTCTGGTGGAATTGTGCAAGGAAGTGCTCCTTCAAACAGCAGCAATAAGAAAGTTTGGGTAACATGGCCAGGCGCGGTGGCTCATGCCTGTAATTGCAACACTTTGGGAGGCCAATGTGGGCAGATCACCTGAGGTCAGGAGTTCGAGACTAGCCTGACCAACATGATGAAACCCTGTCTCTACTAAAAATACAAAAAATTAGCCAGGTGTGGTGGCATGCGCCTGTAACCCCAGCTATTCAGGAGGCTGGGACAGGAGAATCGCTTGAAACGGGGAGGCGGAGGTTGCAGTGAGCTAAGATCGCACCATTGCATTCCAGCCTGGATGACAAGAGCAAAACTCCATCTTAAAAAAAAAAAAAAAAAAAAAGAAAGTCTGGGTAACGTATTTTAAAAATAAACTTCCTCTTTAGGACAATTTTAGAGTTAAGAAAAAATGTGAAACTAGTATAAAAAGTTCCTATATGCACCTGCAAATGCTTTCCCCTATTATTGCCTTCTTACATTAGTATGATACATTTGTTACCATATATTGGTTCACCTAATGTCCTTTTCCTGTATTGGGATCCCATTTAGGATTCAACATTGCATTTGAGTCTTCATACCTCCCTAGGCTTCTCTTGGCTATAATAATTTTTCAGACTTATCTTTTAAGACCTTGGCAGTTTTCAGGAGAGCTGATCAAATTTTATTTTATTTTTATAGAATGTCCCTCAAGTTGCATTTGCCTGATTTTTTTTTTTAAAATAACAATTAGTCTGGGTTTATCATTTTTTGGAGGGAATCACATGGGTAAAGTGCCATTTTCATCACATTTTGTCAAGGTTGCAAACTATCGACCCTCTGGAGCTGTGGCCTGAGCTGGGGTTTGAACTAGGCTCCTTTGAGCTATGGCTAGAACTGGGGTTTGAATGAGATGCAGGGAGCAGTGTCCAGAGGCTGTGCAGGGCAGCACACTCCCTGGGCCTGTCCCAGGAAACCATTCTTCCCTCCTAGGCCTCAGGGCCTGTGATGGGAGGGGCTGCCATGAAGGTCTCTGAAATGCCTTTGAGGACTTTGCCCCACTGTATTGGCTATCAGCACTTGCCTTATTTTTAGTTATGCAAATTTCTCTAGCAAGTGGTTGCTCAACAGCCACATGGTCAGGCTGCAAATTTTCCAAACTTTTACATTCTGCTTCCCTTTTAAATATAAGTTCCAGCTTTAAGTCATTTCTTTGCTCCTGCATATAAGCATAGGCTGTTAGAAGCAACCAGGGCACATCTGGAGCACTTTGCTGCTTAGAAATTTCTTCTGCCAGATAGATACCCTAGCTCATCACTCTAAAGTTCAAACTTCCATAGATCCCTAGGGCATGGACACAATGCAGCCAAGGTCTTTGCTAAGGTATAACAAAAGTGAACTTTACTCCAGTTCCCAGTAAGCTCATTTCTATCTGAGACCTTGGTAGCCTGGACTTCACTGTGCATATCACTGTCAGCATTTTGGTCACAGTCATTTAACCAGTCTCTAAGAAGTTCCAAACCTTCCCTTATCTTCCTATCTTCTCAGCCTTCCACACTCTTCCAACCTCTGCCTGTTACCTAATTCCACATTTTTCAGGTGTCTTTATAGCAGTGTCCCACTCCTCAGTACTGATTTTCTGTGTTAGGCCATTCCCACATTGCTATAAAGAAATATCTGAGACTGAGTAATTCATAAAGAAAAGAGGTTTAACTGGCTCAGGGTTTTGCAGGCTGTACAGAGAGCACAGCAGCATCTACTTCTAGGGAGGCCTTGGGAAGCTTCCAATCATGGCGGAAGGTGAAGCGGGAACAGGTGCTTCACAAGATAGAGGGAGCAAGAGAGAGGGAGGAGGAAGTGCTACAACACTTTTAAATAACCAGATTTTGTGAGAACTCACTATTGTAAGGACAGCACCAAGGAGATGGTGTTAAACCATTCATGGGAAAACTGACCCCATGATCCAGTCACCTCCCATCAGGACCCACCTCCAACATTGGGGATTATAATTCAACATGAAATTTGAATGGGGACACAGATCCAAACCATATCACAAAATAAACAACTTTATCAATGAGAATACTGTATATTCTTTTTGTGTTGTATCTTTTGTTTTTAATCTTACAGATTCCACTCATTTTCAAAGTTAATGAGGTCAGCAGCTTTCTCCCTCACCCGCTTCAGTGAGGTTGTTTCATTGTAAGACAGTTAGAAGTTAGATTGGTTTTATCACATTCTGCTTTCCATTCTGGGACTCCCAACCTCCTAAATGATTTTTTTTTTTTAAGTTTGCGTACATTGAGGTTTATTCTTTGTGCTGTGAAGTTCAATGGGTTTTGACAAATTACATATCTGTAATTATAGTATCATACAGAATAGTTTCACTACCCACAAATTCCCCTGTGCTTTATCTGTTTAACCCTCTTTCTCTCTCCCTGAGCCCCTGATCTTTTCACTATTGCTAAAGTTTTGTCTTTTCTAGATGTCATATAATTGGAATCATACAGTATGTAGCCTTTTTGGATTGGCTGCTTTCACTTAGCAATATGCATTTAAGATTCATCTGTGTCTTTTAAAGATTACTCATTTCTTATGATGAAAAATATTTTGTCAGATTTATACATAGGCATTTTTCCTACACCTCTTCCTTTTTTGCTCCCTTGCTCCTCCCCTTGCTCCCTCCCTCCCTTCTTGCTTTTTTGGTGCTACGGTAAACATATTGTCTTTAAATTTTAAATTCCAATTGTTCATTGCTGGAATGTAAGAAAGCAATTGACTTTAGTATATTAACATCATGCCCTGAGATCTTGCTATACTTCCTTACTAGTTCTAGAAGTTGTGTTTTCTTTTTTGTCAATTCTTTGGAATTTTCTTATGGAGACAATCATGCAAAAATAGCTTAACTTCTTCCTTCTCAGCCTGTACTCCTTTTATTTACTTTTCTTTTCTTATTACACTAGCTAGGACTTTCTGTACAGTTTTGAATAGCAGTGGACAGAGAGGAAATCCTTGCTTTGTTCCCAATCTTCGAGGGCGCATTGAGTTTGTCACCCTTAAGTATGTGTTGTGATTTTTTATCATGAATGGGTGTTAGATTCTGTCAAATGTTTTTTCTCCATACATTAATATCATCATATATATTTCAATTATTGAGATCATACAGTATCATTTTTAAATTAAGCATTTCTTTGCAGTTCATTTTCATGTGAGCTGTCATGTCATATTAACTACTGGATGAAGTTAGGCATTACATTTCACACTGCAATTCTTTCATGTTGAAACCAAAATCTCACTTCAGGACTGTAGTTTTAGATTTGCACTTTTCAAAGACAATCCATCACTTCTTTTTTTAATTTTTTTTCTAGATTTTCATTTGTCCGTCTCTGCGAGCTAGCAGTTTTACTCAGTTTTCTTCGAGTATTTTTTGACTGATCCGAATTTGTATTCCTTTCCCCACATCTCCCACTCCCTGCTTCTATAGCTAGCCATGCCATCTCTCAGACATTTATATTTCTTTGATGGATAAATCAGAGCTAGACTTTCCTCATCTATAAGGAATACTTTCACCAACACAAACATAAAATATCAAACGCACTTAGAGAATGCATTCTTAAGCAGAAACACCAGAATACTTTATTAAACAACTGTTTTCCAAGTCTGATCACCTTCAATACATAAAGATTATATCTCCAGCCTGAAGTTTCACATCAATTAAATGTTTCTTTGCAAGAACTTAAATCCAAGGATAAGAGAAGTTATTATGTTTTTCTAAGGTAGCTTAAAATTTCCCTCCAAAACGTATTTAGTTTTGGCTGTTAGGTTATTTTGTTTCATTTTTAAAACAAGGATAGCCTGTGGTCTTAAAAGAATTCTGGAATAAGCTGTCTGAGTTCAAATCTTGTACCCACCTTGTATTAGCTGAGTGACTTTGGTTAAGGATAGTTACTTAATTATCCTGGGCCTCAGTTTCTCTCTTTGAAAAACAGATTCATTCACTAAAATAATATTTATGAAGTACTCATTTTGTGATAAGCACTAGTCTAGCTACTGGGAATATAAATTTACAAAACAGATTTTAAAATATCCTGTCCTGGTGGACCTCTCATTACGTTCATTATTAATAGGGATAATGTCAGTGCCTCCCTCATAGGATTGTTGCAAGAATTAAATTGATGAATATGTACATAACACTTAGAACAGTGTCACACAATAAGAGCTCAGTAAAAGCCATCATCATCATAATCAAATATTTAACTTTCATAAAAAGTTTTCCTGTAAGTTTTCCCATTCCTTGTTTCCTTGGAACTTAGAAATAATAGATTTAAGTTATAAAATAATAGTGTTAATGTAGTATCACTAGGCCTCAATTTCCTTACCTATAAAATGGTGATATTTGCCATCCCCCTCTATAGTGTTGGTATAAAAATGAAATGAAACAATTTAAACGAAAGTGCTTTGTAAACTATCAAGTGCTACACAGACTAAATATGTCATTATGTAGCAAGTGCCTTGGCTTAAGTCCTTGCACTCAGAAGTCCTTCAATACATGTTAAATGAATTAATTTATGGCCTAAGCAATAGCATAGCAACTATCTGAGCAGTTCTGAAATACTTGAGACCCAAGACACTAATCTATTATAAGTAGGTAATGAGCTACCAGTTCACTCAAACAGCTTCTGCTAATTTAATATTGCCTATCAATAAATTACCTGAGATCTCAAAGGAGTTGAAAAACAAACCCAGTGTGGAGGCTCATGCCTGTAACCCCAACAGTTTCGCAGGCTGAGGTGGGAGGATGGCTTGAGGCCAGGAGTTCGAGACCAGCCTGGGCAACACAGTGAGACCCCATCTCTACAGAAAGTTTTTAAAAACTTAGCCAGGCATGGTGGTGCGCACCTGTAGTCCTAGCTACTTGGGAGGCTGAGGTGGGAGCATTGCTAAACCCCAGGAGTCTGAGGCTGCAGTGAGCCATAATGTGCCACTGCATTCCAGCCTGGGCAACAGAGTGAGACTCTGATTCTTAAAAAAAAAAAAAAAAAAGAAAGAAAGAAAGAAAAAAAGGACAAAGGAAAAAGAAAAAAATATTACATTTTCCTTGAATACCCACTTGGGCTAAAACTTCTAAACCTCATTATCTTAAGGATGATGTTAGTTCAATTTCCTTATTTTATACTGAGGCAAGTAAGTCTCAGAAAAGTTAAGTAACATCTGCAGGATCATATTTAGTGTCAATTTCCATTTCACCTTTAAACCAAGACAAGCACACATTAGGTGCCTTCACATATAAAAGAGAATACAGATTTAAATGATTCTCATTTAAACGCTACTAAGTTCCACAGTGTGTTAAGAGCTCATCAAGCTAGTGGCTCTGTTTTTGTTTTTTTCCCCAAGTGAGCTAAAAAAAAAAAAAAAAAAAAAAAAAAAAAGTGGAAGAGACAATGGAAAACAAACTGGAGAAGAGAGCATTCTGTACTACAGCACGTCTGAAAATCTGTTCATTTTCTGAAATTTTTTAATGCAAAGCTTCAGATCTCCGTCAAAACCCTGCTCAGAAGGAAGAAGCTAGTTAAAGAATTTTGTTTAGAATTTTTATTCCAACTGGTTCATATGGTAACTTGGATTCAAGTAAAGACTTTTACAGCAGTGAGATCTTTATCTAGAAATAGCAAGTACAAAATGCTTGTGTCTTGCCAGTCCATGCAGAGCCAGCTCAAAGGGACAGACTGAAATAGTCATCATCTTCTTACATGATCATTAAACTGGGTATGTTTACATGACTATCTGTTGTCAATTGCTCTGGTAAAACAAACAAACACAGTGTAAATATCTTGTTTCTCTCTAAGGATGTAACAAAGAACGAGAGAAAGAAAGAGGGATAGAAAAACTTGCATTAGGAGCCCCTGATATTTGAGCATACATTTTTTTTTCTTTTTGTACCTCTCCCACCTCATAAACATGTATGTGTTTCCTAATGAACTAGCTCCACAAATATCACAGGTGAGGGAGGGGATAGGAAGGGCTCTAGTTTGTCAGGTGTCAAATGTCTCCTCCAACAGTGTGGCTGAACACAGGTGAGAGAAGTATAATCCAAGACAGGGAACCCAACCCTTACATTCATGGCACCCACATCCCAGTCTTACTGGTTACAGAAGGCAATAGGAAGCTGTGGTGTTAACCAGCTGAGTCACAGCTAACTGCCATGAAGTGGTCTATCTAAATAAGAACCCAAGTAGTTTGTGTGACCCAAGATCCTTCCAGTTATCCATCTGCCTTTTCAGACTTCTCAGAACCAAGACTCAGGAGAAGGATATTATTGTATGTGTAGAGGTTTGATTGGAACTGCATTAGTCTGTTCTCAAGCTGCTAATAAAGACATACTCGAGACTTGGTAATTTACAAAGGAAAGAGGTTTAATGGACTCACAGTTCCACATGGCTGGGGAGGCCTCACAATCATGGCAGAAGGCAAGGAAGAGCGAAGTCATGTCTTACATGGCAGCAGGCAAGAACTGCATTTTATAAAACCATCAGATCTCATGAGACTTATTCATTATTATGAGAACAGCATGGGAAAGATTCGCCCCTGTGATTCAATTACCTCCCACCTGGTCCCTCCCATGATACGTGGGAATTATGGGAGCTACAATTCAAGATGAGATTTGGGTGGGGACACAGTCAAACCATATCGGAGACAAACACTACTTAACAAGGGTAAGGTTGTTGCCAAGGTCACAGAACTGATATCTGAGAAGGCAGTGGAAATGGTCTTGTTCCTCATCAACTTCCTGCAGCAAAGACTCAAGAGAAGTAACTCCAGACAACACCAATAGCCAGCAGCATGCCTATTTACTCCCGCTTGCCTGGAAAGTAAAGAATGCTGTGCTTTATTCAGGAAGATCAAGCATTTTAACTAGAAGATCAGAACCCTGCTGGATTAAAATTTTCTGGTACAGCCTTCTTCTATTGAATATGTATGATAAAAGATATGAATCTATGGCCATATGGCTAGAGGCAGCAACATGAGGAAGGTAAAACAAACCAAGGTGGCAATTGTTGGAAGTCTAGAGCTATAGAACAGAAGGCTAGGAAACTGGCTGTGGGGATAGGAGGTTTTTTTGTTGTTGTTGTTTGTTTGTTTTTTGCTTTAAGTTCTGGGATACATCATGTACAGAACATGTAGGTTTGTGCCATGTGCCATGGTGGTTTGCTGCACCCATCAATCCATTATCTACATTAGGTATTTCTCCTAATGCTATCCCTCCCCTAGCCTCCCACCCCCCAACAGGCCCCTGTGTGTGATGTCCTCCTCCCTGTGTCCATGTGTTCTCATTGTTCAACTCCCACTTATGAGTGAGAACATGTGGTGTATGGTTTTCTGTTCCTGTGTTAGTTTGCTGAGAATGAGGGTTTCGAGCTTCATCCATGTCCCTGCAAAGGACATGACTTCATCCTTTATTATGGTTGCATAGTATTCCATGGTGTATATGTGCCACATTTTCTTTATCCAGTCTATCATTGATGGGCATTTGGGTTGGTTCCAAGTCTTTGCTATTGTGAACAGTGCTGCAATAAACATATGTGTGCATATGTCTTTATAGTATAATGATTTATAATCCTTTGGCTATATACCCAGTAGTGGGATTGCTGGGTCAAATGGTATTTCTAGTTCTAGATCCTTGAGGAATCACCACACTGTCTTCCACAATGGTTGAACTAATGTACACTCCCATCAACAGTGTAAAAACATTTCTATTTCTCCAGATCCTCTCCAGCATCTGTTGTTTCTTGACTTTTTAATGATCACCATTCTAACTGGCATGAGATGGTATCTCACTGTGGTTTTTATTTGCATTTCTCTAATGACCAGTGATGATGAATTTTTCATATGTGTATTGGCCGCATAAATGTCTGCTTTTGAGAACTGTCCATTCATATCCTTTGCCCACTTTTTGATAGGGTTGTTTTTTTCTTGTAAATTTGTTTAAGTTCCTTGTAGCTTCTGGATATTAGCCCTTTGTTGGATGATAGATTGCAAAAATTTTCTCCTGTCCTATAGGTTCTCTGTTCACTTTGATGGCAATTTCTTTTGCTGTGCAGAGCTCTTTAGTTTAATTATATCCCATTTGTCAATTTTGGCTTTTGTTGTCATTGCTTTTGGTGTTTTAGATGTGAAGTCTTTGCTCATACCTATGTCCTCAATAGTACTGCCTAGGTTTTCTTTTAGGGTTTTTATGGTTTTAGGTCTTGTTAAGTCTTTAATCTATCTTGAGTTAATTTTTGTGTAAGGTGTAAGGAAGGGGTCCAGTTTCAATTTTCTGCATATGGCTAGCCAGTTTTCCCAACACCATTTATTAAATAGGGAATCCTTTCCTCATTGCTTGTTTTTGTCAGGTTTGTCAAAGATCAGATGGTTGTAGATGTGTGGTGTTATTTCTGAGGCCTCTGTTCTGTTCCATTGGTCTATATATCTGTTTTGGTACCAGTACCATGCTGTTTTGGTTACTGTAGACTTGCAGTATAGTTTGAAGTCAGGTAATGTAATGCCTCCAGCTTTGTTCTTTTTGCTTAGAATTGTCTTGGCTATACGGGCTCTTTTTTGGTTCTATATGAAATTTAAAGTAGTTTTTTCTAATTCTGTGAAGAAAGTCAATGGTAGCTTGATGGGGATAGCCTTGAATCTATAAATTACCTTGGGCAGTATGGCCATTTTGACAATATTGATTCTTCCTATTCATTATCATGGAATGTTTTTCCATTTGTTGGTGCCCTCTCTTATTCCCTTGAGCAGTGGTTTGTAGTTCTCCTTGAAGAGGTCCTTCACATCTCTTGTAACTTGGATTCCTTTTTTATTCTCTTTGTAGCAATTGTGAATGGGAGTTCACTCATGATTTGGCTCTCTGTTTGTCCATTATTGGTGTGTAGGAATGCTTGTGATTTTTGCACATTGATTTTGTATCCTGAGACTTTGTTGAAGTTGCTTATCAGCTTAGGGAGATTCTGGGCTGAGACGATGGGGTTTTCTAAATATACAATCATGTCAACTGCAAATAGAGACAATTTGACTTCCTCTCTTCCTATTTGAATACTCTTTATTTCTTTCTCTTGCCTGATTTCCCTGGCCGTAACTTCTAATATTATGTTGAATAGGAGTGGTGAGAGGGCATCCTTGTCTTCTGCCGATTTTCAAAGGGAATGCTTCCAGCTTTTACCCATTCAGTGTGATATTGGCTATGGGTTTGTCATAAATAGCTCTTATTATTTTGAGATATGTTCCATCAATACCTAGTTTATTGAGAGTTTTTAGCATGAAGGGGTGTTGAATTTTATCCAAGGCCTTTTCTGCATCTATTGAGATAATCATGTGGTTTTTGTCATTGGTTCTGTTTATGTGATGGATTATGTTTACTGATTTGCATATGTTGAACCAGCCTTGCATCCCAGGGATGAAGCCGACTTGATCGTGGTGGATAAGCTTTTTGATGTGCTGCTGGATTCGGTTTGCCAGTATTTTATTAAGGATTTCGCATCGATGTTCATCAGGGGTACTGGCCTGAAATTGATAGGAGGCATTTTAGTCCTGCTAAGGATAGCTAGGACAGCTGTGCAGGGCACCTGACAAATGCGTCACCTTCTTTGCCTGACAGTGAGAAAACAAAAGTTTCAGGGACTGAAGGGGACTAGGCTATTCCTTAAGCTAGAACCCTCTCCTTTGTCTAATAACCAGAAGACCTATCATCCCTCTCTCCCTTCTTTCCTTCTTCCCTCCTTCCCCACCCCTACCCCCTCCTCCTTCCTTCCCTGCTCCCCTCCCTTCTTTCCTTCCTCTCAGAAAGCTCTAAGATAGTGTTAAAAACACTTCCACATGTCCTCCCTTGTGCAGTAATGCATTTGATCCTATTAGGAGCCTCTTGATCTGCTACTCAGTAATCAGCACCTCCATCCTGACAATGCTAATGCTTGCAGACCTAAGCAATATTCCTTACATATATTTATTTACAGCTTCATCAAATAGACAGAAGGGTCAAGCTAGGTGAGGTGAATGATCTTAAAGTGTCCTGCCATTTCTCACACATAAAGTTGCTTTGAAATTAATACAAGAGGCAGGATCTCAGAGCATGATAATTTCCCACAACCTTAGGCACCTGATCTATGCTAACATCTCCAATGAGTACAATCGGTGTTAATGCAAACATGATGAGCTTTAGAGTTAAGTATTTTGTTAACTCCTAAATACAATAAAAGGGATTTCTAAAAGAACCTCAGGAAACATGTAGTGACTTTGCGGAGTTAGAAAGCTGTGAAAGGGCTATGTAGAATGTACTCCCTCTTTAGGTCCATGTCCTTCTGCGCCTCTCCCTAGACTGTAACCTCCTATTTGTCAGTCCTAGAGCATGAAGAAATGAATAAAGGCTCCAGATAGCAAGATTGAACACCACCACACCGGAACTCCTTGAAAGTGTGGCCTTTTCATCTCCCATTTTTTCTTTACCCACAGGCTAACAGGTGCATGGTTAAGCAGGCCCTCAGCTAGCTAGTGATAAATCAATGACACAACTTCCACCTATCCCTCCCAAAAGCTATGATTCTGAGATGTCTAAGCAATAATAGAACAGAGATAATGCAAATTCTGTCATTATGCATGCTTCTAAATATCATCAACTCTATTTTATTTTTGTGTGTATTATTTCTGACCAATTTCATTTCCAGTAGATTCCACCTTTCCTGGAACAGTCAATTTTTTTCAGTAGATTCCATCCTGCCTGGAATGATGAAAGAACACTACATCCCTTAATGGCACAATTGAATTGTACTCAGGAAATGTAGTTATTTTAATATTACTGTAAACCAAAGATAATTAAGAATATGAATTTTCCCAGGAAAATATCACATGACATACTGCAGAATGAAACAGAAATGAATCTCAGTTTACTCGATGATTTCGTTTATCTACTTCATCTTCCCTTAGTTAATTTAAATGTTTAATATTTAAGGCATCTAAAAATCAACAGGAATTTTTCACTTTTAATTCTAGTATTTTAGCATCTTGAAGGCGTAGCATGGTGCAAGCATATTAGGGGCATGAAGTGATCAAGACCTGGACTAACTCCCACAAAACAAAATAAACAAAGCAATACTCTAGACCTTATAATTCTCCATTTTAGTTTTGGCTTAAATATATTCAAAGAAGATGACTACAGATGGTGGAATCTACTCTATAATCATGATATTTACACTGTGTGATATCAATCCATGTAACAAAACCGGGTTTTGGCCAGACTATACATATATATGTATACATACATGCATACACATACATACATACATATATAATTCAATCTTTTTTTGTTGTTTTTGTTTTTAAGGTCCTCTATGTGCCACTAGTGATTTTTCATGGAAAGAAAGGCTGAGGTGCCAAGCAGAGTTGTAATTAGGAGGTAGAACACCCAGGACCTGGCAAGGGACTCAGGCTGGCAGACCTAGGAAGGCGGCAGCAGAGGAGCAGCAGGGGTTTGAGCTTGGCAGGGGAGAGGAGACAGGGCTTTCTTCTTCACCTACGCACATGAAATCTACCTCTCTTCAATGATTTCTGGAAAAATGCATCAAGTATTTGGTTGCCATCTGTAGAGATTCCTGTCCTTAATGCAAAACAACAATGACAACTGCAATAATGTACAAGCAGCACACAGTCTGGGAACATCCTCAGGATTTTCTGAGGAAGGCTAACTAATATACTAAATTGTAAGGAATTTCACAGATATTGTTGTCAATCCAACAACTAGGCAAACAACATGCATAAAACTTGTACTAAATTATTAAGCTGGAAAAAAATTGAGCGACTTTTTCAAAACCTCAAGCCTCCATATTTTGGACTATTCCTTCATAAGGACATCATTAAAATATTCATGTTCTTTCATAAAAACAACAATGTCAACAACAGCTAACAGCCATGAAACATAACCTAGTTATGTTATTTGTAGCCTAAGCTATGTTAACTATGAAAAGTAATACTAAGGAAACTTTAAACTTAAGATACAAATAAAATATTGTATTCTTTCTGATTTAGCTCATTCAAAATCTACGTATGTTAAATGTTCTTGATATTTGATTTTCTAGAAAACAAACACACTTAAATCTTCAGGTAATTATTTATGTTACGTAGATCAAATGTAGGATTCAAAGAAAATAATTCAACATTTTTTGTACAATATTTATTAATAAGAATTAAAATACATTTAAGATACCATATCAGGATGTAAAATGTAATCAAAGTGATTGATTTTTCCTATTGTGATTTCCTTGTTCTACTTACACTGTTTCCCTCACCCCCTATCCTAACAGCACATCTTAAAACGACCTGTTTCTCGTTGTTTTATTGTTTATTACTTTTTAGTTATATTTTAGTTATTATATTTAACATTTTGATCCATCTTTAATTTTGATGTGTCCTATGATGCCCCAATTTTTTAAAATGATGAATCATTTGCCTAGCCCCACTGACTTGTGATGCCTCCTTCTCAGATTTTTATGTATACTTGAGTCTGTTCCAAGACTATGACATTTCTTTAATTTTTATGTCTATTCTTACACTAGTACCACTTTAATTATTAAAGTATTATATTGTGCGGGGTTTTTTTGTTTGTTTTGTTTTGTTTTGAGACAGGGTGTGTCTCTCCATCAGCCAGGCTGGAGTGCAGTGGCGTGATCTCAGCTCATTGCAACCTCTGCCTCCCAGGTTCAAGCGAGTCTCCCTCCTCAGCCTCCAGGGTGGCTGGGACTACAGGCGTGTGCCACCAAGCCCAGCTAATTTTTATATTTTTAATAGAGTTGGGGCTCCGCTATGCTGCCCAGGCTGGTCTTGAACTCCTGAGCTCAAGCGATCCTCCTGCCTCAGCCTCCCAAAGCGGTGGGATTACAGGCATTAGCCACCATGCCTGGCCTAATATTCTATTTTAATATGTTATAATAAAGGACATTCTCTGAACAAACACTATCCTCTCTTCTTCAAAATGTTCTTGGCTATTTTCATCTACTTATTCTGGAATCCAGGCAAACTTTAACTTACTTCCTAGGCAAAAAATCCTTTTAGAATTTGATTGGAACAATATTAAACAAAGGATATTGAAATTAATAATTAGTATGCAATACTAAAGAGTATTAAATATATAAATTTAGGAAAAACAGAAATCTTGATGATATATAATAAGTAGTGATTACCCAGATTACATACCCTTTTATCTTGTTCTACGTCTCTAAGTTTCACTATTTTTCTTGTGTTGTTCCTATAAGTGTTTTAATAAAAATTTTTCCAAGGCGTTTTATATTTGCTTAAGATTTAAAAAATGTATTTGCTAACAGAATATTGATGCTATATAAAATAAAAATTGATTTTTTCCACTTAATTTGCCCATTAGTTGTTGTATTATTAAAGACTAGTCAAGTGCAATAGTGAGAAGGCAGGGGAAGGGTAGAACAAAGAGTTCAATCTGTAACTGACTGTAATCAACCGAGAAAATTCAGTACCTTTGAACAAGCCTGCCCATTAGTTTCAGTATTTTTCTATTTGATTGCCTTGAGGTTTCTAATTAAATGATTTAACAAGGCAAATAACAGGATTTTGTTCTCTTCCTTTCCAACAGTTATTCTTTCATTCACTAAATATTCACTGAGCATCTACTATATGCCGAGCATAGTACTAAATAATGAAAATAAATGGGTGAGCAATACATACAAAATCCCCATCCTAGTGGAGCTTACATGCTAGTAGGGGATAAAAAATAAATAAGTACAACAAGCAAATGTAGCATGTGAGAAGGTAGTAAGTCCTATGGAAAAGTAGTGAAAAGCAAGGCGGACAGAAATGCAGGAGGTGGAGAACTGTGCAATTTTAAATAATAAAGTGGTCTGCATAGGCCTCCCTAAGCAAAGGCTTGAAGGAAGTGAGAGAGTCATATACATATGAGGAGCGTTTGAGGCAGACAAAACAACTAGTGCAAAGTTCAAAGGAAGGAGTGTTTCTGGGCAGTGACTGAATGGGAGTGAGCCTAGAACAGAAGAGTAAGTGAAATAAAAAGGGCATATGATTGTGCTGGACCACTTATATCTTTTTTGTTTGTTTGTTTTGAGACAGAGTCTATCTTTCTCTCTCTCTGTTGCCCAGGCTGGAGTACAGTGGCACAATCTCGTCTCAGTGCAACCTCTGCCTCCTGGGTTCAAGCAATTCTTGTGCCTCAGCCTCCTGAGTAGCTGGGACTACTGGCATGTGCCACAATGCCAAGCTAATTTTTTTTTTTTGTAGAGATGGGGTTTCACCATGCTGTCCAGACTGGTCTTGAACTCCTGACCTCAAGTGATCCGCCAGCATCGGCCTCCCAAAGTGCTGGAATTGCAGGCTTGAGCCACCGTGCCCAGCCACTTGTATCTGTTTTATATTTTATTGCATTGGCCATAAATTCAAGAATACTAAAAATAAAGGTGAAAAAAGGTCTCCTTGTGATAATTAAAAAAATTTTTTTTTCTTTTATTGTAACTTTATTTTTAACCTCTGGAAGAAACTTGTGATAATTTTTAATAGAAATACTTTTATGCTTTTGTATTGATCATTAATATCTATCATATTTTAAAGCTATATGTGAATTCACATTAACAAGACAAAGAGAACATGGGCATAAAATCTACGAAAATGGACAATAAAGCTTTTGGCCAAAACCCCAGGGAAAGCTGTGGCATATCATTAATACAAATGTGTTAGAAGAGATGAGAAAGCATGTACTGCTGATACGAAAACGTATGCTATAGCAATCTGGGACACTATGAGCCTCAGTCAGAGCTGGCTCAGGCACAAAGTGTTGCTGATGCTGCAGGAGCTCTGCTGGCTGTGCTGGTAATGGTGCTCAGCTTATCTCTGGGCTTCAGTGTCCTGGGCTAACTAATCAACCAGATGAGTATTATGGTGGGGGTGAGAAGAGGTGTGAAGTGGGAGAAGAGAGCAGCTCTATGGCCACACAGGGCCATTACTGGTGGGAAGGGAGGCCCTGAAAAGAGGCGAGGGTCACAGTTGTGAAGTGGTAGACATTTTTGACAACTCTCAGTTCTTGCACATTTCTGTCTGGGGCCAACCCTATCACTTTAAGTTGAAACAGGTGTCACGGGAGGCACTACTCAAGCAAGGTTCACAGGTGCCTCCGTGGTTTTAAAACGAGTTACAAATTCTTAGACATTCTTCCCACAAAAGGTAAAGACTAATTTCCTTTCCCTTGAATATGGGCCAGTTTTAGTGGCTCACTTTTAACCCAAAAATTGTGATGGAAGTGATGCTGAATGACTTCTGAGGCTAGCCTGAAAAAGACAATGCAGCTTCCACCTGGTTCTCCCTCTCTCGCTGCCTGCCGCCAGCCCCTCCACACACATTGGGCAACCTGAGCCAACATGGACATGGAGGAAGCCTGGCAACTCTGATGCTGCCATACTGGAGGGACCACACAGCATGTCCACACAGAGATGGAGAGAGAGGCCTGTGGAGCCTCTGCTGTGCCAGCCTCCAGTTAGTTATCCAAGTCTTCCCAGTATCAGCTGCCGGATATTTAAATAATTATAATTGACCCTTGAACAATATGGGTTTGAACTGAGGGGGATCCATTTATAAGCAGATCTTTTGTCTCTGTCACCCCTGAGACAGCAAAATCAACCCCTCCTCTTCCTTCTCCTCCTCAGCCCACCCAATCTGAAGACACGGATAAGACCTTTATGATAATCCACTTCCACTTAATGAATAGTAAATATATTTTCCTTATGATTTTCTTAACATTTTCTTTCTCTAACTTACTTTAAGATTAAAACAGATGAGACATACGGTACAAAAAACATGTTAATGCACTTTATGTTTTTGGTAAGGCTTCCAGGCAACAGTAGGCTATTTGTAGTTAAGTTTTGGGGGAGTCAAAAGTTATATGCAGTTTTTTTGTGGCAATGTATTTAATCTCTTAAATGTCCAATGTAAATTTATAAAATTTTAATATTCTCTAATAAACACATAAGCATAGTTTACCACTAAATACAGAGTAACCATTAATGTTAGGACTTCTATTTGTTTCATGTAATTTGTTCTCATTAACTCCTTATTTCTCACAACAAATCTAACAGATGGCAATTTGGAACTTTTCACAACAGCAAAGACATGGAATCAACCCAAATGCCCATAAATGGTGGACTGGATAAAGAAAATGCAGTATACACACACTACGTACTACTATGCAGCCATAAAAAAGAATGAAATCATGTCCTTTGCAGCAACATGGATGCAGCTGGAGGTCATTATCCTAAGTGAATTAATGCAGAAACAGAAAACCAAATACCAGCATCTTCTCACTTATATGTGGGAGCTAAACATTGTGTACACAGGGATGCAAAAAAGGGGAACAACAGACACTGGTGCCTACTTGAGGGTGGAGGGTCGGGGGAGGAGGATGAGGATCAAAAAACTACCTTTATGCTCACTACCCGGGTGATGAACTCATTTGTACAACAAACCACAGCAACATGCAATTTACCCATGTAACAAACCTAAACATGTACCCCCTGAACCTTATAAAAACTGGAAAAAAATTTTAGGGCTCCTTACAATGGCTCTTTATGAGATTAAAACAATTGGCTGAATTTCTATTGAAGGGTGAAATTTGCTCAAGAATGTAAAGGTTTAAAATGTATTTGCCATTTGAGAACATTCTGTAGTTCTTCTGCTTTTCGGAAGATGAGCCTAATGACAGGAAACCTCTGCAGACTTTCGACTGTGTGAAAGTTGATGCCCCGACCCCCGTGCTGTTTAAGGATCAACTGTATTCTAGACCTCGTTGAGTAACCCCAGCCGACATCAAGCAAAGCAGAGATATGTTATACAACCAAGTCTTGCTTAAATTGCAAATTCATGAGCAAATTAAATGCTGCCATTGCTTTAAACCACTACATTTTGGAATAATTTATTGTGCAGCATTAAATAACCAGAACAGGGATCAAGATGATACTGGAGGAAGATCTATTTTTAAAGGGCTCTTAGATTTTTAGGTATGATATATTGATACCTAGAGACTTTTGTTGAGCAGATTAGGGTAAGCCAAAATATAACTTCTTATGAGAAACTAGGAGTGAAGGTGAATAAAAAGCTTTATAACAGGCTAGTAATTAAAAGGATGGGTATTGAACTAAAAACAGACCAAATCTGATTTGAAACAACTCTAGTCTTTACTAAGTCTGTGATCTTAGTCATGGTATTTAACTTCTTTGAACTCCAATTAGCTCATCTGAAAACTGTGATAATATCAAATTCATAGAGTTGTAAAGATTAAGTGAGCTGATAAGAATGCTTAATTAATGGTGACTATTATGATCAGCCATTGTTATTTCTGCAGTTTTACTATCTTTGCATTTTGCCATAATTAGCAGGGGTGGAATACAACTGTTCCAGCTTAGGCTGATTACTAAGCATCCTTCTGTACAGACAATTTGCCAATTAATCAGGAATTTCCCACTGTACCCTTTACCTTTTCTGCATTCTGCTAGAACTGTGGAAGCTAAAGACAAATGTCAAATATCACTCTGGGAAGCCAACAACTTAAACATGCTAAACTGAGTAACACGGGAGCAAATGTCATGGGACTGCAGCTTCCCAAGTGTCTGACAGAGTTCTGATGTCTCAGCTCTCTGCCAGGGGTCTACAAAGCTGTGGAAAAGACTCCCACTACATCCCTGGCTGCTACAGAGATTTCGGCACATTACGTATCATCAGTGTTTAGTAATCAATACACTATACATGACACTCTTCTCTTGTTTCTTATATCTGTTTTCTAAAACTATCTGCTCTTCAAGACAAATTCTAATCATCTAGTTACTACATATTAAAAAGTGCTTTTGATGTAAAATTTAGAAAGAACTCAACATACAGTTCAGCTAACACTTATTGTGTGTCTATTAGGACCCACGCACGATCAGCTGGAAACTGTCAAAGTGAAATTTAACTCAGATAAAGTGACCTAGTATCTTGTAAGAATAACAAGACAATTTTTTCTGTAATGAATGGAGTTTTTACTAATTTTCCTACTTTGAGATATTTAAAATTTTTAAGACTGATAGAAAAGCAAAGAATTAATTCATAATGCTAATAAGACTACAGCATTTTAAATACATGTGTTCTAAAACAGTTCAGATAGTAGCCTTTGATATGATGTCTCACAGTTCTACATAAAGAAGTTCATACTTTTCTGAAAGAAACTCAGAATTCTAGGATGATGATCCAGGTCAAAACAAAAGCTGACATGGGCTTTAAAAGCCTTTAGTTTTACTTAAATTTTGCCTTGCTTATTAATATTTTTTCTTAATATTTTCCACAATAATGAATATTGAGGACATATCTGATATTTATGAGCATTAAACAGCATAAAAAGAAACACAAAAATCATTGCATAATTAAGGCACTTTTAATTTTTGTAATACTTTTTCCAAATCAACAACATGTTTTTCCTTAAGGAAAAGTGATTTTTTTCAGTGTGGGAGCCCTGAGTCAGATCTTCAATCCTCTTTGGAATTGCAAACACCTTCATGCTCTTTTGCTATTAGCCTCTCTCTTCTTCAACTTTCCAAAATCCCTCTGAACCTGATGTGCAAGACCCACTTGCATTGTGAGCTCACAGGGGTCTAACCAGAGGTGAGTAGCTGGGAAAGACTGCTATATGGTTCTATGAATTATCTTCTGAGACTTGGAAGTTTATTTTTCATCCCTGACCCTACACAGGACTACTCTCAATAATTCCAGTCTTTGCATTTCTCAAAAGAAGACATTCATACAGCCAACAGACACATGAAAAAATGCTCATCATCACTGGCCATCAGAGAAATGCAAATCAAAACCACAATGAGATACCATCTCACACCAGTTAGAATGGCGATCATTAAAAAGTCAGGAAACAACAGGTGCTGGAGAGGATGTGGAGAAATAGGAACACTTTTACACTGTTGGTGGGATTGTAAACTAGTTCAACCATTATGGAAAACAGTATGGCGATTCCTCAAGGATCTAGAACTAGATGTACCATATGACCCAGCCATCCCATTACTGGGTATATACCCAAAGGATTATAAATCATGCCGCTATAAAGACACATGCACACGTATGTTTATTGCGGCACTATTCACAATAGCAAAGACTTGGAATCAACCCAAATGTCCATCAGTGACAGACTGGATTAAGAAAATGTGGTACATATACACCATGGAATACTATGCAGCCATCAAAAAGGATGAGTTTGTGTCCTTTGTAGGGACATGGATGCAGCTGGAAACCATCATTCTTAGCAAACTATCACAAGAACAGAAAACCAAACACCGCATGCTCTCACTCATAGGTGGGAACTGAACAATGAGATCACTTGGACTCGGGAAGGGGAACATCACACACCGGGGCCTATCATGGGGAGCGGGGAGTGGGGAGGGATTGCATTGGGAGTTATACCTGATGTAAATGACGAGTTGATGGGTGCTGACAAGTTGATGGGTGCAGCACAGCAACATGGCACAAGTATACATATGTAACAAACCTGCACATTATGCACATGTACCCTAGAACTTGAAGTATAATAATAATAAAAAATAAAAAAAATAAAAAAATAAAAATAATAATTCCAGTCTTTGAAGGGGCTGGAGAACGTTATGTAAAATGACTCAAGCTTCAACTTTTCCTAGGTCAGAAATACCCAAGGGCTTTGGTTTTTACTGTAACTTCCTTAGATAAAAGTCAGTTTCCTTTTTCCAATCCGGGAAGTGGACGTCTGTAATACAACATAAATTACAAAGTTTCTGTACCGTCTAGACACCATCAACCCCCTTAACACTACCTTCTCTGTCAAAAATCTGGGCAGGGCCCAAAAAAAACTGATGTCCAACTAAGCTCGGAAATATATTTCTTCCAACTAAAGCTGGCAGGATTCTGGTGAGCATATTTGAAGCCAACAAAAAGCAGGATTGGAAAATTAAGAATGGTTAAAAAGAAAGAAAGAGGGCAAGTACAAAACTCTTTCACAAATTAACAAGGCTCAATGGCATCAAGTACTTGGAAAGTTTCCATCTCCACCCCAACTTCTAAATAAAGTGGCATGTCAGCTCTGAAGATAAATGCTGAAATTTTTTGAGCCTCACTATCCTTGGTAAAGGCTCCATGTCTGACAGATGCAGATAATAAGAGAACTAAAGCACATGCTCAAGAAGATAGCAACACTCACCTGGATTTTTACAGCAATTCTCTGAGCTCAAAGTCATCCTCACAGCACGCAAGGAAGGAAAGATTACATAGGATTGAGAAAAGAGGTAAGAAATCAGTTGCTGTCTGGACGCAGTGGCTCACGCCTGTAATCCCAACACTTTGGGAGGCCGAGGCAGACAGATCACGAGGTCAGGAGATCGAGACCATCCTGGCTAACATGGTGAAACCCCGTCTCTACTAAAAACACAAAACATTAGTTGGGCGTAGTCCCAGCTACTCAGGAGGCTGAGGCAGGAGAATCGCCTGAACCCAGGAGGCGGAGGTTGCAGTGAGCTGAGATCATGCCACTGCACTCCAGCCTGGTGACAGAGTAAGAACCCATCTCAAAAAAACAGAAAAGAAATCAGTTGCTTGTTCAGGGATAGAAAGTGGCAGACTGCACAAGGATTGAAAATTTGTTACCCTTCTCAGATCACCCAATTGCTTTCCTCCAAGCCAGCTGAGGAAACACTATTTTATCCTAATAATAGCAGTAGTAATAATAGTAATGGCAGCTATCACTGAGTGACTACTATATGCTAGGCACTACACCAATGTTTCATATTTATAATTCTCACAACAGTATACCTTTCAACTTTATGTTTGCCATAGAGCAGGATTCAGCAGAAGAAAGATCTGTCTTGGATCACATCTAAAGAGGATTAGTTTCTGAAATTTCAAAAGAATGGTTTAGATGATATCTTCCTTATAAACTGCCCTTTAACATTATAAAGACTTTTCATATATATTTTTTCATTTCCTCTTTGCAAAAGTCTTCAGTGGCAGGAATCATTACCCATATTTCATCTATGAGAAAACTAGGCCCAGGAAGGTGGTGACCAAAGCCACATACTCTTAAGAACAAGGCAAGGCTTAACCACAAGCATCCTGACCTCAAGTCCTGTGTCAAAGTTCCACCTACAATGTGGCCCCACAGGGTAGGTCCTGAGAATATTGTGAGTGCTAAACATAGTCTACTCAATTCAACTGACATTCACTGAGCACCTACCTACTGTGTGCTCCTCACTGTGCTCTGTGCTGGAGGCTCAGAAGTGAAAAGGTCACAGGTGCTGTGGGAAAGGAGTTCATAGATATGTGAGTAACCATGCAAATAAGTAAGGACAATATGGAGCGCTATGTGCTGACCAAAGTAGGGGGATTAGTCAGGGTTCTCTAGAGGGACAGAACTAATGGAATAGATATGTAAATAAAAAGGAGTTTATTAAGTATTAACTCACACGATTACAATGTCCCACGATAGACCATCTGCAGGCTGAGTAGCAAGGAGATTCTGTCCGAATTCCAAAACTGAAGAACTTGGGAGTCCAATGTTCTAGAGCAGGAAGTATCGAGCATGGGAGAAAGATGTAGGCTGGGAGGCTAGGCCAGTCTCTCCACATCTTTCAGTCTGCTTATATTCTAGCCGTGCTGGCAGCTGATTAGATTGTGCCCACTCAGACTAAGGGTGGATCTGTCTTCCCCAGCCCACTGACTTAAATGTTAATCTCCTTTGGCAACATCCTCATAGACACACCCAGGATCAATACTTTGTATCCTTCAATCAAAGCAAGTTGACACTCAGTATTAAGCATTACAGGGGGAGGGGGGGGACATGATAGCTCTAGGAGTGTGCGGTGCTTCAAGGAGGAGGGGCACCCGAACTAGGTTAGGAGGATGAATTCAGTTTTAAGCATACTCTTTTTTAATTATGAAGGAAAAAAAGCATAAAAGATTAGCAATTTGTGCAATACTAGAGAGTGCCTAAGATCAAATATTTAGAAATCTTGACAAATATGAATCTGCAGGTCAGACTATATGGCATCAATTTAGGATAGACAGTTAATGTAAAAAACAAGTGAAGACATTTGAAAGAATAACGAGGTCCTTCTGTCCTTCTTAAAGGGTATATGCTCAATGAAAATATCATGTTACATTGAATTAATTTACTTACCTTCTTATTTATTTTTGAGACAGGGTCTTGCTCTGTTGCCCAGACTGGAGTGCAGTGGTGCAAACATGGCTCATTGAAGCCTTGACCTCCTGAGCTCAAGCAATCATCCTACCTCAGCCTCCTGAATAGCTGGGACCACAGGTGTGTACCACAATGCCCAGATAATTTTTTTTAAGAGACAGGGTCTCTTCATGTTGCCTAGGCTGGTCTCAATCACCTGGCCTCAAGCTATTCTCCCTCTTTGGCCTCCCAAAATACTGGGATTGTAGACATAAACCATCACACCTGACTTCAGGTTACATTTTAAAGCCAAACGAATCGATCCCAATAGTTAAATGCTATCTGCAATTCTGACCACTTGTTAGAATGGCAAATTCAAAATATTACAGTCCACTAAGGACGTCAGGAACAGCCAGACACTTATTTTCTGGTGCATGTCTGACTGTGGCAGAAGTTGAGACATTCATGCTGTGAGCTGTACTGCCCCAGCAATTGCTCATGGATGTGTTGTATTAGTCTGCTTTCATACTGCTATGAACTGCCTGAGATTGGGTAATTTATAAAAGTAAGAGGTTTAATTGACTCACTGTTCAACATGGCTAGGGAGGCCTTGGGAAACTTACGATCGTGGCAGAAGGTGAAAGGGAAGCAAGGCAACTTCTTCACAAGCAAGCAGGAAAAGTGCCGAGCAAAGGGGGAAGAGCCCCTTATAAACCATCAGATCTCATGAGAACTCACTGACTATCATGAGAACAGCACAGGGAAAACTGCCCCCGTGATTCAATTACCTCTACCTGGTCTCTCCCTTGCCATGTGGGGATTATGAGGATTATAATTTAAGATGAGATTTGGGTAGGGACATAAGGCCTAACCATATCAATTGTCAACTGGTGGGCTTTCAGGAAAAGGGAAAATGGGCCATCTGGCCCAGTTGATCATGTCCATTCCAAGTCCTTTGGCAACATCATGCCAAAGACATCAGGGTGGAATTTCTACCTTCTGAGGCCTAATGTCCAAAATCCTTTCCTTCCTGTTATTTGTCCCCTTGTTTCAATCCCACCTCCCTTCCTCTCCCTCTCCCTCAATTCTCCTGCCACCTCTCCCCCAATCCTCTAGCGTATGGCTTAGTGTCATGGAGATGTATCAAGTTTCTGGGTAGAAACTGAGGATTTCATTTCCAGTTAGTTCTTCCTCCTTTCTTCCTCTCCTTCTCTCTTCCTATTTGCCCCTTTTCTTCCTGATGTCCACTCTTCCTGCAGCAATAGCATTTTACATTACATCTTAAATTTCACCTAGGATACGAGAGACGTGTGTCTTACTGAAGGGATATAGGACAGGCCACCTTTCAACAGGAAGAAAGAAAGGTGATCATCATCGAATTTTAAAACTCAATGGAATAAAAGATCAGAATGTGGCTTCCCCACACAAGGCACTCTTTATTTCACGACGGGTCAGTGTTTGGATTCATTTATCAGCATGAGGAGGCCAGCTACACAGGAGACACCAATCACTGCCTGCCTATTTATATGCAGGAATCTGCCTGCTGTTCTAAGCAAACCCACTCTGCTCTTGGCCTCTGAACCTACATCTGGTTGAACCAGAGTTGGGCACCTGAACTGAATTCAGTCTATTCATAGGCTGGCCAGCTATCTATCACTTGGTTGCCTGCATCAAAAAATTAGTATGGACCCATGAGGCTCTCCATATAAACATTTTAAGTTGAGAAACTGGAAATCTGAGTCAGAATGCCACAGTAGCTAAGTTACAGGAATATGAAGTAAACTCGGGTGGGCCACAAGGAAGCTTAAGATAAACCAGAGAATCTAATGAAGCAAGTGGACAGTGAGAAGAGATGGCATGAGGAGAAAGAGAGACTTCATGTCCCTAATGATTCTGTGGTTTCTACTTGAGTCTATCCTTACAATCTTCCTCCTCCTTCTTGCAGGAATATGTTTCAGTTATTTGAAACCTAAAGGAATCTGACTAGAATGTAAAATCACTGACCTAGTAATATGATTGCTAGTCTGAGCCTGGAGGTAGCTCCAGTTTACTTCCAAGGCTTGCCAAAGATTCAAATGGAGTTACCAGGAATTATAGGTTTAGTCAGTCTGAATTATGCAAAATGTTAACCAAAAGCTACACTGACCTTTGATGTCTGAATTTCCTCATCAACAGGCTAATCCTTGACAGAAACACTGCAAGGATTTCTTCTCTGCAAAACTACCCTCTTCCTTCACAGTGAATCATCAGAAAGAGGAGCCAGCTGCGTGCCTAAATTCATCCCTTATTTTAATTAACCCAAGGATGACATGGAGGCCTTGGAGACCTTGTACGGTGCTGTGTGTTCAGCAGTAAATATCCACCCATTGTAGTCAGGAGCCAGCATCTTCATCATGCTTTCTTGTTAGAACAAGCTTGTCCAACCCATGGCCCATGGGCCGCATGTGGCCCAGGATGGCTTTGAATGTGGCCCAACACAAATTTGTAAACTTTCTGAGAACATCAGGAGATTTTTTTTGGTGATACATATTTTTAAGCTCATCAGCTATTGTGTTAGTGTATTTTATGTGTGGCTCAAGACAATTCTTCTTCTTCCAATGTGGCCCAGGGAAGAGGAAAGATCGGACACCCCTTTGTTAGAACATCAAGCTCTATTACTTTGAAGTTGTTATCCTGGATTACCAATCAGAATTTGTGTTTTCACCATTACTAAGCCTACTCTTTAATTCTCTCAATCATCTCTGTTCTAAGAGATAAAGAATGACAGGAATCATTAAAAGTGAGAGACTGAAAAACTGGTTGGTTCATTTTAGAGTTCTATGTAGTATTCATTTCCTCCTTCACCACCCCGCTTTGTTTACAAGTGAGTATCCCTCTGTTGCTCTCCTTTGTCGCAAATATTCACATGAAAAACATCCAGATAACTCCACGGTGTCTTATTCTGAAGAAATGTGCTGTGCATCGCACCAATAGGAGCTCTAATTCCCCTATGGTTCAGGACACTCCAGTGACTCAAATGACCTTTCTACCAAAGGATCTGCATCACTTCCTTTGTTCCTGTTCTGCACAATATGGAATTACAATAATGTGAATAATTTTTCTTTTACAAAAAAAAAAAACCCACAAAACACAGGAAATCTATCAAAAACAGTTTTGACAACTGAGAAAATCACGTTTTAATCTGTTTAATTAACCACAGTAAAATTTCTTTTCTGCCAGCAAAGAATTTTACAAATTTTACAAAATTGGACTCAAGTCAGTTTAGTGAGCATTCCAAGAACAAGTTTGTTAAATTGAGACAGAAAAGTAGCATTTAATTGATAGCTATATAGCTAGTTACTACAGGAGGAGGTGAGAGAGATGGAAAATTAAGGGTGTGCCTCAGTCAAGTTATCATACCTCAAACTTCCTAAGAGGCTAAATCTAGTAAATACTTTAAAAACATAAAAGCACACATTGGTTCTGAGTTCAGTCAGTAAAATGGCCCACTAGCACAAGGCCAGTGACCAGGGATGGTTCCAACTCTGGGCAAAAGAAAGAAGACTCAGAATGGCATCTGGCATCAGAGGCCCCCACAGAAGGGGCTAGGCTGAGGGCACAGCCCAGCATAAGGCAGGTTGGTGTCTGGCCCAATGCAGACGTATGAAAGGGCTGGCAGAACATGGCATCAAAAGGGCATAGCAGTATGTTTGAGAGATTCTCTCATATGAGGACTAGAGGTCAGCCTTGGGGTCTTCTGCAGGGAATCTAGGCAGGAAACCAACAAAAGGGGTCAAGATGTAAACCCAGTTAAGGGAACCAAGGCACTACCTGTGCATATGAAATGAATAAGGGTCATGTTGGGGTAGGGCCATCAGCAGAATGATGAGGCTGACCAAAAGACCTATTGAACAAGGGACCTTTACTTCTTCAGCTAATAGCCAGACTGCTTCCAGGGCTTGGAAGCGGGCCAAGACAGCTAGGGAGAATGATGGATTTAAAGTGCTGGCAACAGTAAATACATGATAAACGATATTGCTGTTGTTTATTGTGGGTGAAAGGATTAGCTGGGAGAAGGTGGGTAACACTGGAAGGGGTCTCTGAACCTGAAAACTACATAAAGCACAATGGAGTTGCATGTGTGGCGGGTGAAAGTCCAAGCAGGTGGGGCTGGATCTGTGGAAAGCATGGCAGCAGGAACAGGTGGCAGATGAAGTCGGGAGGTGGATAAGAGGTGTGTTTGTACTGGAGAGAGAGGCAGACCACAGGGTCCAGAAGTCAGAGCTGGCCAGAGGCAGGTGCCCATGGTGCTAGAGTACAGGGGCAGGATTCTAGTCCCTTCCAGCAGAGAGAGGGAATATTCCTAAGAATAAAATCAGGGGTGTACAAACAGGAGCAATAGCATGGGTAATCTACCAATTCCTCTGCAACACAGGTAACACTCGTCTCATCTAAAAGCTGATACTCAGGTATTTTGCAGGTAAAGTCTCTTATTGACATTTTACAACTTTATGAGACAAGTTGCATTTTTTCTTTAGGACACTTACTGGTATTTTTAATTACACATATATTTGCAATTATTTATTTCATGCTTATCTCTTTAATTAAACTACAGGCTCCATGAGGGCAAGCATCATATTTGTTTACTTTATGTTTTGCATTTAGTAGGCACTCAACAACAATTGCCTGTTGAATAAATAAAAGTAGTGTCACCCTTTCCTACAGGTGACAAAACTGTATCAAAAGTTTTTTTGGCCAAGTTAATCTTGCTAGTAAGTGGTAGGTCTGGGTCTTTAGAGGTGACTGAAGAGTATTCTCTTTCTATTAGGACCTCTATCTAATGTTGTCAGAGCTTAGTGTCACAGTTATTGTGCAAAGGATATTGGTCAAATCTAGTCAATCCAATATATCATCAAGAATAGGCTAGTTATCTCCAGTCCATAAGTAATAATGTTACTATTACCATACATACAATCCAACACTCATCATAACATTACCACTGTAATCACTGTTGTATACAGCATCACAGCATTCAGAAAACTTTGATTTTCAGCATCCTTGGGAAGAAGACATAAAGATATTTTATAGGAAACTGAAACTTGTGAGTTGCCTGAGATGATGCAACTGAGAAGTGGAACTGAGAATCAATTCCAGGTGGAATTTCACCTGCAATGTAAGAGGAATTTTTTTAAGTACTTAAAATGGAAAATATATTGAATGTGTAAAGATACTTAAAATGTAAATTCAAATGCTAATATATGACCAGTTCAAGATCAGATCTTCATTCACTTAGAAGATCAGAGGATGAAGAGAAATTATAGAAAGGGTAGTACCTTTGACTCAGCTGAGTCTGATGACCTACTCCTAAAACCGTGAGCTGGAGAGGAGGCCAGTGCCCACAGGAGACCTGCCTGTAGAGTGGCACAGGCGCTGGGTGACTGGCCCAGCTGCCAGCTGAAGATCAAGTGCATATCTCTAATGGTCTTACCAACCTCCTGGCATGTTTCAGGTGGAGTCAGCATAGGGGTCCAAAATACAAGAGCAATGAATGCCAACTGCTGGACAGAATCTCAGTCCGGGCAGGCCACAGGCGGTCTGGCCACAGCCCAATGGATGGAAGTCTCCAGTTTCCAGGAAGAGAAGATAGCAAGAGAAAAGCACAGCCTCAATCCTTAGGGGCTCGAATAATAGCCCTTTAGAAAGACAAAAAGCATATAAATGCAGAAAGAAGAGGGACTGATCACTGATGGAAGAGCTACTCTGTGCAAGGTACTGCTCAGTACCTTACCTGTATTATGGCACGTAGTCATCATAACAAAGTTATAGGGTAGTCAAAACCCTCTCAACGTTGCAGATGATGAAAGTGATGCTGTACTTGCTCAAGGCCACACAGCTAATAAGCACTGGAACCACAATTTGAATTTATAGCTGTCCCCTGCCGGTCCTCAGGGCACATGGAAAGGAAGAGAAAGCCCCCTCTCAACAAGTGCCCCAGGAGTCAAGCAAGTCTGCCTCCTGAGTCAGCTTAGAAGCACGGGTCTCTAGACACCTGGGTTGAGTGAGAGGTATGTATGTGAGAGGGGTGATGAAGACTGAATCTTGTGCTGATTTGATATCTCGAGTGATTGTGGGTCTGGGAGCAGGTGGGCAGTTCAGTGAGGAGCAGAGGAAAGTAGAAACAGTAGAAATGAGACTGGAGTCAGTAGAACAGAAAATGTACTAGGCTTTCATATGGCCATTTTAATAAGTGGTATGCTTTCTGAACACCTGCCATCCTGGGCTATAATACCATAACATTATAATTTGGTTTACAAATGAGTGTATCACTTCTAAGTAGACAGAAATACTCTGTAGCATTAATGCAGGGGAGTCTTTGATATTTGAAAATGCCTGTTTACTGGGAAGAGCCTGAGACTTTCCACCTACACTGTTTGTTTTCCTTCTCTTCGTCTCCATCCCCTGCATTTTGCTGCCTTTGGATGAGTGGCTTTACCCTCCTACTAGGTAATGAAAAACCCAGTGCCCTGAGACCAAACAGCCCATTTGCTCAATGGAAGTCAAGTGCCTCTGACACATGCCAACATTCTGTTGATGCAAACAACAAAGAATGGCAACAAAAGCTAAAATGACAGCATTTATTTAAGGTTTTTTTGCTCTCCTAGATATGTAGATTTAAAACCTCTTGACAGCGACAAAAATAAATAAATAAATAAAGCCTCTTGACAATGACCCACAGTAAGAAGTACACTTTATGTTGCAACCTACAGCATAAGAGGGAACATGTAGATGTGTGTATGTGTATAAATGAAACAAAGGTTACATGAAACATTACCTGGCTATATTATGGGTTGCGAATACACTCTGATATTTTCTATTCTACTCCAGTTTCTTTACAACCAAAAAAAAAAAAAAAAAAACTGGAGTGACCTACTAGAGTAACTTTATGATCCACTAATGAGTTGAACTTAAAATTTGAAAATCGCCATCTGGACCTAGAGTATAAGAACAAACTCATAGTGTTATAGGAACTCCCCCAAAAAAGGAAGGTAAAGAAGGGTAGGGAAGTTGTAGGAACTGCACGTATGCTTTCTCCTCCATAGATAGCACCATAAAAGCCCATCCCAAAGGTGAAATCAAGACGACCTGCGTGGAGGTGATCACAGGCTGAAAGAGCCCAATAAAAAAGGCACAATTCATTAAAGCAAACCAACAACAACAAAAACTTTCTCCTGGCTAAAGGACCACTGAAATAATGTAACTCAAGAATCCCTGTAAACATTTTTGATGATCCACAATACCACCAAGCATTATTCACAAGGAGAGCATTGTTAGAAAACTGAATTTATCCAGACCTGTGTATGTGTGTGTGTGTATGTTATAAAAACAGGCCAAGTGATAGTCGCTGTTGCATTTGCAGAATTTCCAGTCATTAGGTTGACCTCAGGGCAAGCAAGTGTTTCAGGGAGCGTGTTCTGAATCATAATTGAGCCCTCAGCTGTATTGAGGCCAACGAGCTATATCTTGTGTGTTTTTTGGCATTTACTTTCAAGAAAATGTTCTAACTTAAATCCCTATTACTCCCTCCACTCACCAAGAAACTTCCTTCAGAGGACTGTTTAGAAGCAGTATTAATCCTCAGCTTTGCTGCAAACCACTTAGAGGCTTCAGTTATCCAGCTCAGTGCTCACAAAGAAAAATGCAGACATGGACATGACAACTGCACTCCCCATTTTTTTCTCATGTAATTATAGCTCCAAGTCTCACAATTCCAAGCCCTTTTCCTACAAACACACAATTTCTCCAGTCATAGCCACACACTGTTTGCCTCTATCATTAATGTCTCTTATCAGAATCTTCAAAGCACTCTTTCTGGGGGGCACAGAAGAGCATGTATAAGGGAATACATTCCACTCTTAGTACTAGGCTGCTCAGCTAGGAGAAAGGGATCACCACTGAAAACTGGGCGCTCCATTTCCCTGCAATCACAGATTGGCCCATTACTAAACATCTATATATACTTTGTCAGAACGAACCCCAATTTATATGCCAGTCCAGATGTCTCATACTTAATAGGCACCATTACCAACAAATATTGCTGCAATGAGTTACTTGTGGGAGAAAACTAAATTTACTTTGGATTCTTACATAAGGCAGGATTTCCACTTATCCAGTGTTGCATAAGTGTGAAGGAAGGAGAGTGAAACCAGTTACTTCCAAGATCTCTTTTAGGCCTTTAGCCAGTGATCTGAGAATGACATGAACATTATAATCACATTTTAGCGCATTCTGTATTTGAACACATGCTGGGGTTCTCTGAACCAAAATGTGTTCTGAGTTTTGGTCACTACCCCAAGAGTATCTGTGGTCAAATTCTGATGTTGGATCCTGATGCCTCCCAGTGCTTGTGTACGTCTCAGCCCCCACCTGGATGCTACTGCTTCCTACTGGGTACAACCCCTGGCAAGGGATTCAGGGAATGCTACTGCCACCAAATCTCCCCCTCGCCACCTCTGCAAAATGCAAAAGATGCAAGTTCAGAGAGAAAACTATGCTCTCCTGTCTTAACATAACCTTCTCTTAACCAGGTTAAAATTTATCACCAAAGAAGGAAAGGTAGAATCAGCCTCTAGCAAATGGTGAAACTGACAATCTTCCTCCTCTTCATGTTCCCCAATCACATCAACCAGGCCACACACAACTACGGACTCAACACTAGTTTGCTGAATGGACAGGGGTCCAAACAGTCAGGAAACCATCACTGTAAGGAGTCAACACAAGGGAGAGGAAATCAAACATGACTTGACAGAAAGTAATGCTGAGATTTTGGCCATGATTCCCAGGACCCAACTGACCAACAGGAATGGCCCTGCAGAATTTCTATAAAAAGGCTGAATAGTGCAATCCGGTTGAAAGGGGATGCGGTGGATTTTTCACATTTATTTTTTACCATGACCTAGTGTAAGAAATTTACCTAATCAGTATACACAAACACAGTGTGTAAAAATGAAACAAGTTTTATGAAACAATACTTACCCTTATGACACTATGTTGCAGTACACTCTGACATTTTCTACTGATTCTACTACAATAAAAATGAAAGATCTGGTCATGACCCACTAAATTGATGTCATGACCAACTAGTGGGTAGAGAGCAGCTGCTGGGGGAAAAATGGTAAAAAAACCTTGTCTTGAAGCTGTGCTCTGGTCATAATTGGACTGTTTGGGGTGACTTGTGAAGACTCAGAGATTAGGGAGGCCTGAAGCCTTAATGATGTTTAGTTTGAGAGTAACAAAAGACAAAAATGAAGAAATCAGTAACCTTTTTGGCTAGGTCCCTTCAACATCCCAACTGTGTATTTTTCCGAGAAAAGGGAGCTGGAAAACCAGGGTCCCTGATAGAGAACTAGGATGGCATGCAGAAAGTTAGAAAACTCCCAAAGCAAGATTTAAAAAATAGTTTGGGTATTTCAAAATAAAGTACTAGATCTAAATCTCTTCACACAAAACTCTTGAGCTGGAAAATACGATTACATCATAAATGGCCTAAAATATGACTCAAAGCCAAACTGTAGTTATAATAATCTTTATTCCTGAAATGATGGTTCCCTTATGATTCAAAAAATAATTAAAAGAATAAAATGGCTGTTTTTCTTCTATTACTATTTTGAAATGGCACCAAGATTAATTCATTCATTTCACCTTTTTCAATCATTTCAGGCTAAAAATGACTATATCTATACCTTATTTGGCTAATGTGTACACAGCTAATTATAGGAAGGCTACTTTTAAGTAGGTATCTTTTTTTTTTTTTTTTTTTTGTCTTTCTTTAGAAAAATAACTTCCTGTAGTTTTGGAAGCCAAAAGTTAAATATTAGAAAACTAACAGTTCAGCATCAGGAATAGAAACCAGCACACATATATGGAAGGTTTATAAGAAAGAATTACTATGGGTAATTCAAGACTTAGTTATAACAGAAAACACAACTTACAGCACATACCTCGTCACCATTTACTCTCCATTTCTTCAGGCCACTGGTTCACATTCACCACACAAAAACATCAACTGACAGACACTGAGGAAAGTGATGTGTGATGGCAGAAAGTATGTGGGTCTAGGATCTTACACTATTTCAATGGTTTTTATTTAAAGTCTTCTATAGAAAAAATTACTTGTCAAATGTGCTACAAATGGTTGAGTAAGCAGAGCTTTTGAAATAGATTTAGCAAATTCAACTGCATCTCATAATGGATTATCATTAACAAGGCATGAGTTCATACGATTAGTTAATAAGCAGAACAAGTATAATGTCTTTGGTTGAATAAAATCCAGTATTTTTTATTTATCAAACTCCAATTTCATTTCACAAATGTAAGTTATCATCAGCTCCCCATCCACTTTCCCCCATCTTCTTATCTCTTTCCCACCCTACACTTTCTCTCCCCCACAACCCGGGCTCCAAAAAGAAAAAAAATAAACCCTCAGCTATTTGATCTTAATATCACTGCAAAAATCAAAACCAGTGTCTCCTGCCCCCAGAACAGTGGGTATCCCCACCTGGCCGCCTCCTGTAGCTCATGCAAAATTCAACCCATAATTACAGATGCATTCTCAGTTTACGCTGCACTTGAGATTCAATGGTGACTACTGTCAAGATGGAGAGATTTGTGAATAAAAATACAGTTCAACAAAAAATATAAATTAGTTTTCTCTTATTTGCCATTGACATGGGTAATGTACAGATAGTCCCTGATATATGATGGCTCAACTTACAATTTTTTGACTTTACAATGGTGAAAAGTGATATGAATTCAGTAGAAACCATACTTTGAGTACTCACATGACCATTCTGTTTTTCACTTTCAGTACAGTATTCAATAAATTACATGAGATATTCAATACTTTATTTTAAAATAGGCTTTGTGTTAGATGATTTTGCCTAACTATAGGCTAATGTAAATGTTCTGAGCATGTTTAAAGTAGTGTAGTCTGAGCTATAATGTGTGGTAGGTTACAGGTATTAAGTGTATTTTCAATTTATGGTATTTCCAACTTAAGATATGTTTATCTGGATATAATTCCATTATAAGTTGAGGAGCATCTGTATATAACTACACACTACAGGATGACAGGTTTTCCTGATATACCCTCATGTAACAAATTATGGGTCAAGGGAGAAAATCCCCCAGCAAAGAATATACTGATAACTTATAGGACCCCCCACCCTCCACCGCCAAAAAAGTGCCTTACCAGAATCTAAATGGCAAGCTCAGGAAATGTTTAAGTTTCAGACTTAAAGTAGACTTTAGTCAACTCCAGAGTGGGCTACATTGTTCCTAAACTGTGCTAGTCAGGAATCCTAGAAGGGGTGCCAGACCATTATGGAGCACGTGGATAAGAGTAAGAGGGAAGTACACTTAGAAATGAGGTATGCAAAGTGGCCAAATCCTCTAGACCCAAAAGAAAGAACTAGTTATGCATGTGTTTCTTTTGGTGAACTTGGAATTGGATCTGAAATTTCGAAAGATCTGAGAGGGCACAGGTGAGTTTTTCTCAATTCTACATCTTTTCAACATTAATAAAATTAATCTTCACTGGACTATTACCCCCATCCTATCTCATCCCGTTCTCTGTATCTGGAAGGTTGCTCTTCTCTGCCTTCCCCTGGTTAATTCTCACTCAATAATGGCTCTTCTGGGAAGCCTTGGTGTGAGTGAGACACATCTCCTTGAGCCTTCGTGGCACTGGGCAGAGTTGTATCATAAAATCTGCCCCCGTGTTCTGCAACTGTCTGTCACTGATCTGCCTCCCTCAATGGACTGTGAGGTCCTCAGGAGCAGTGGAAGTGTCTAATTCATCTGTATCTCCCCAGAACCAAACATTCGGTCTGGACATAATAGACAGTTATTCAATGTACTAACAGATATGAGTAACACAACTATTATCCCTTTACTATCAAAAGCAGAGTCATTTTTCATGCAATCATGGTACTCATAGTTAATGCCACACAAAAACTGGAAAACTTTAATATTTCTTAAGCAAAATAATGACAAAAGAATCAAGGCAAAAGGATGGAGATGGAGTTTCGCTCTTATTGCCTAGGCTGGAGTGCTGTGGCATGATCTCGGCTCACTGCAACCTCCACCTTCTGCTTTCAAGTGATTGTCTCACCTCAGCCTCCCGAGTAGCTGGGATTACAGGTGCCCACCACCATGCCTGGCTAATTTTTGTATTTTTATTACAGACGGGGTTTCACCACATTAGCCAGGCTGGTTTCGAACTCCTGACTTCATGATCCGCCCGCCTTGGCCTCCTAAAGTGCTGGGATTATGGGCATGAGCCACCACGCCCAGCCCAACACGTCTTTTAATAAAGGCAAAGGTTTACTTACACATATTCAAATAGAGGAAAATGCTGATGTATATATCTTCACTGGGATGATAACTTACCCCATAAGCCCATCCAGCTGCAAAAGCAGCTTAAATGATATAGTTCTTTTAATTTGCTAACCTAACTAAGTCAGGTTCTTGTCCACACTGATTTGTTGGACAAAATTAAACCAACCTTGTATTAGTTTGTGCTTTCCTTTGTACTTTGTCATGCTGATTCCTCTTGTCATAGTTGCTTGGATGATCTAAACATTTAGAAACAAAAGTCCAAAGTCTGGTGATTCATTGCTTTCTATGGGATGCTACTGCTCCTTCAGCAGCATCAGCTTCAGGAAGATGATGTACATTATTAAATTACTTGACAATGACAAAGTGAACTAGGATGGCATTACATACACACTTTTTTTTTTGGTTTTGTTTTGTTTGGTTTGGTTTTTTTTAGACAGAGTCTCACTCTGTCGCCAGACTGGAGTGCAGTGGCGCTATCTCGTCTCAGTGCAACCTCTGCCTCCTGGGTTCAAGTGATTCTCCTGCCTCAGCCTCCCCAGTAGCTAGTACTACAGGCGCCACACACACATTTTTAAATTGGATTTGTTGCTTGAGATTATGCCTGCTTGTCTATTCAGATGAAAAGCACCTGCTTATGAAATGAGCCTGAGAAGTCTGACAGATTTAATATCTAGTATCAGTTTAGGGGAAGTGATGGAAGCTAACTTCAAAGGTCAGGTGAATATTTTGATGGAACTTCAGAGAATTCAGTTATGGTAAGTAAATATTTATGGATAACCTGAAATAAATACTGCACTGTGTTCTGCATAAGATATAAATGAAACTTTTTTCTTTTTTATTAAGGTTTTATCTTTAATTATGATACTCCCTTGATAAGAAGGAAGGAACACTACACATATCCAGATCTCTAGTCAAAAAAATGAGGCTTTCTGAAATGGTTACAGATTTTAATAGCAAAAGCCCATAAAATTAATAACCAGTACTCATTTTTAAAACATACACCTCCAAATTTATATTGAGAATCATAAGATGACATGGATAATTTACTTATGACACAAAGGCAGTAGAAGGTAAATCTGTTTGTTCAAAAGTCTTAAGTAGATTTTTCTGTTTTGTAGTTTATATTAATGGATGGATACCTACCATTATTATACTAAAAACTAATTTTGAAGAAATCTGAGCTTCATAAGAATTCAAATACATGCAAAGGCAATGTTCCAGCATATCTGAATTACAAGGGATCTAGCCCTGCCTTCTTAGTTTTATAATGGTTCTCTAATGAGTCTAACAATCTCTGCAGAAAGCTCATTTTCAGCTAGTAGTATCTAATAGAAGTCACTTCCTACTCATTTTGTTCCTTATTTTCAAGGCTTTCAAGATCAACTGTACAGGAAGAGACTACAGTATTGGATGCATCCCAGTCTCTGGGACACATCAATTTCCAAACGTTACTGCCAAGGCTATGTAGAAGAGTCAAAAAATTTTTAAAAATCCTGAAAAGGAGCCGTTGTTCTAACTAGTTGAAGGTGATGATTTATCAAGAACTGCTAATCTGCTGCAATGTGGAGAGCCCCTGCACATTCACTTTCCATCTTGGTGTCAGAATAATTTCTAATTATGGTTTGGGGCAGTTTTCTCACTTGAAGCTAAACAGAAATTTGAGGAAATGTATGTATTTTTTAAAAAAATCATCCACTCTGCTGGTAAATAAAGACACAATTATGCACAAATGGTGCCTAGGCAATTTAGGGGGTTATATAAATGACTGAACTGTTATTTTTAAACTGAAGTGAAAACAACGTATTCTTATTTATGAGAGAAGGGAAGTAAAATGATTCACTTAGTGTTCGAGTTAGATTGCATATCATTAATGTGTAAAATGGGATTTAGGTAGTTATTCTATATAGATTTAATGCTATGTTGGAATTAACTACAATTGGCAACAAGAACTTCATGCAAAAAATGACCTTTAGATTTTCATAAAAACCTCATTTCTGCAACTTATTATTGTGTATGACTTTGGACAAGTTACTTAACCTCAGTTACCTGAGCCTCAGTTTCCTTATCTTTTGAATAGGGTTAATAATGCCACCTTTTAGGATTTACACACATTCAAAAACTTAGCATTTGTTAGCTATAGCTATTAGACATTACCGTGATGTTCACTTGCCTCCAGGATGAACATATTTACGCTTTTTCCTAACCAGAGAATAAACCCAGAACCAAAATATATAGGTCCTAATAAGTACCCTAATAAAAGGGGAACATCTATCCAAATTACATTCCCCATCCCTTCCATTTATGTCCCCATTGCCCCATTTGATGCCTAATTCCACTTTTGGGATTTATTACCTGTTGCTAAGCATTGACTTCTTCCTGAAGAGGCCCCTAAAAATGCAAAAGCTCAAGGAAACAATAATTAAAGCTATCATCACTTTGTAAGAATGCATTTGTGTGGTTTTCTCCAAGACAAAATTATCCCACATACTAACACTTGGTACCTGGGAAAGAATAAAATAGCCATTAAAAAGGAGCAATCCTCTCAACAGAGTAAATGACAAATAAATTTACAAAAAAAGTAAAGGGGCAAAAAGGCACAGGATATATTTTGCAATTTTGCTTAAGTAAGTTTTGTCAGTTAATCATTCATTAGGTACTAAGAACCTTTGGACAGAAACTCAAGAAAATGGCATTAGTAGTTGCCTCTAAGGAGGAGAACTGGTTAGGCAGGTGCAAGAGTGGGAATAGAAGGGCAACACCCACTTTCACTGCATATCCTTTTGTACCATTTGATTTTGGCACTGAAGGCATGAATTATCTACACAAAAGTTTTAATTAAAAAAATTCAATCCTCACACCCTGTTATTTCTCCTACATCATCTTTTAGATTATTTGTTTACATTACATGACATTTAAACATTGACTTTTGGCCGGGCACAGTGGCTCATGCCTGTAATCCCAGGCCTTTGGGAGGCTGAAGCAGGAGGATTGCTTGAGCCCAGAAGTTCAAGGCTGCAGTGAGCTATGATCATGCCACTGCACTTCAGCCTAGGTGACAGAGTGAGACCCTGTCTCTAAAAACAAACAAATAGAGAAGTTGCATTTCTTCCCTAAAAAGCAAGTTGGAGTCATGTAAAATTTGATAGGCCTCTAAAGACTGATTTTTCTTTAAAATATTAAACATAAAAAACACTCAAAATCTAAAGATACAAAATTATTAGACAATTAACATTATTTACAGACTTTCTGTATATACAGTTTCCTTCACTAAAACTTGGGCTTCCTGCACACAGGGGCCGTGTTTTGTTAATCTTTGAGGCCTCACTGAGGCAAACACTGGACCTTCACAGGAATACTTTCTTGAATTCCAAGGAAGAAAAGCCATTAAATGAAACATGATATTTTGATTAAGAAGGAACTTCTCAAGATTTTTATAAAAACAAACAAAACAACAATAACAACAGAAAGAGGGACAGGGACAGGGATGGGGGTAGAAGAAATAGCTATAAACCACCTACATTCATAATAGAACTTTTGAGACCTTACTGATTGCAAATGCTTGTGAAACACCAAATACATCATAAGGAGGGAGAATTAAGGTTAATCTAAAATAATGAGAACATTTGTTCAACAAAATATTTGCTACATGCCTATTGTGTGCAAGGCCTTGGTGACAAAATGTTGACCAATGCAGACATGATTCTAGCCCTGACAGGTTACGTAATAGTGGGAGATACAGAATGGTAAACAGGCAATTATCATGTGGTATGATAAATATAAAAGCAAGTTTATAGAGTTTTAGGAGCTCATAAAAGGAGAACCAATTCCATGCTTGGAAAAGTGATGTCTAAGTGGGACTAGAGTTTTGGAGTTCTCTAAACTCGAGTTCAAATCCTGGTTTTACAGGTTACACTCTATAACCCTGGCTAATTTATTCAATCTCTCTAGGCCTCAGTTTCACCAACTTTAAAATAGGAATTATGATACTACTGAGTTCAAAGAGTTGATGTGAGTATTAATGAAATGCACATCATAAATCTGATATGGTGTGTGGCAAGTACCCAATAAATATTAGCTACTAATATTAGTGATAACAGTAAGCTGAGAACTTAAGGCAGCTAAAAGGGAAGAGAGGAACCCAGACAAAGGGAAAATGTACAAAATAAAAGCAATAGTCTGGTGAGCTGCACTGAAAGAACCTTGCTTGATCCATGGGTCAGGGGGTGCTTGGGGTGGGATCAGAGGTGAAGCTGAAGCTGGAAAGGCAAGCACAGTCCAGCTCAATGGGTTTATCTAAGCTCAGTGGGGGCCCCTTGAGAATTTTAGTCAGAGAAGGGACAGGATGAGATCTGAGTTTTTAAGAGACCAGTTTGGCTACAGTGTGGGAATGGAATGGAAAATGACAAGACTAGAGGCAGAGATCAGTGATGAAAATGTTAAAATAATTCCCTGGCTACCGTGGATTTTCACAGTTGGGAACGCAGACATCACATGAAAAAAATATATAGCAATCCAAAGAGGGTCTTCAAGTAACTATCTTCTTGTATTAGTATTTCATTCATTCATTCATTCATCCATCCACTCACTCAACAAGCATTAACACCTACCAAGGCAGGGAGCTGGTGCTGTGAGAGATTGCTACAAGCATTGCCCTACATGACCCTGCTGTCCAGAAGCATCCTATCCAACACTGACTGCCCATATTCCTCTCCCTGCCTGGGAGGCCTGTTATCCTGGTGACCCAGATCATGTGCAATGCAAAGGCAGGCACCAGCAGGAGACCCAAACCCAGAGGCAGTATCACATAGTAGAAAAATGTCACTAACTACATCAGTGTATAGCTGACTTGTTATTAAAGGAGTAAATCTTCCATGACCCATTGCTAAGTGAATAATAATAGTCAACATTCATCAAATGTCCTGTCCTATGAATTTCAGGTAGATTAATAAATTTATTACAACAACTTTGTGAAATAGGTATTATTATGTCCACCATATAGATGAGAAAACTGAGGCAAGAAACACTCCCTAAAGGTCACAGAATTGGAAAGTGGTGGAGCTGAGATTCAGTCTGTTTTTATCCACTACACCATGTGACTTCTGGCAGTGGGCCACCAGGCTGATATCAGAATTAAACCAATTTAAAATGTATGCTTCAAAATCTGGGCAGGGGAAAAAGATCACTGCTCACTTAGGTATCAGGGAGGCCAAAGCTTGGAAGCTTTTATTATAGGAATAAAATGAAATGGATGAATAAATATGGTGACAGTCTCTTGAGGAGAAATTGGACTACTCTCATCAAAAGAGTGCCATCTTGAAAGGGTTTTCAAATCGATTTTCTTCTTTTAAGTTCAAACCATAGCTCTGCCATTTGGCCTAGAACACATTAGAAAGTATTCAAATGGGATCACATTCCTTATCAGTTTAAAAGAGTGGCACATCTCACAGACTCAAAGATGGAGAGGTGTGGCAAACAGATCAAAGGGCTAAGAGAGATATGTTACTCTTTTGGTTTTCTGCTAATGGAGGGTGGAATAAAAGCTGATTATCTTACTAAGAAATTAGTAGAATATGTCTATTTTCTCAGGCCATGTAGGATTCCATCAACCAAGTAGTGAAGCAGGTGAGGAATAAGCATATTTTATCATAAGCTCTATGAAGCATTTCCAACGTGAAGTGAATACAGACAAAATAGAAAAAAAATTCTTAAATCTCCAGAAATGAAAGAAACCACTAGCTTCTTGCAATGCCACTGGATGCCAACAGCAACGGAGTCTTGAGCCTGGGCTCTTAACTGGCAATGAGAAGAATCCCAGACCAGATGGCATTTTAAAATCCAATCGCACTCTATTTGTCTCTCCCCACTAACCTACATTGCACTTAAAGCAATCAGCCATTTCACAAGCTGCAGTATTTCAAAGTAGTTACAACCCTTGAGAACAGGAAAGCTCTCTTAATTGCTGTGAGTTTAAAAATATAGACAATAAAAATTACGGAATTTGTGAAACAACCATGTCTTAATTAAACACACACCCAACACCGCACAGAGTAGAGCTTTTCAAACCTAGTCCATTCATGCACACATTTAGCACAGCTCACAAACACACTTTCCTTCCATTCATTCACTTACTAGTCCCGTTCTTTGGGACTCACTCGCCACCACTGAAAATGAACTTGAGAAGCCCCAGGTCTGTGGGCACCGACACCCCGTTAATTAATACAGCTTGTCCTGCTCCAAGCTCCAGGCAGGACTTGGGGGCTTCGGTGTCACGACTGGCGCTGCCCCCTGGAGGGACGCCCAGCCTCCACCTGCCCTCCCGGAGCGGCACCCCTCGTGGCCCCTGCTCCCTATGAAACACTCAAAGTTGCACTGTCGTCGCTGCCGTTTAATTTTCAGAAATAAAAATGCCGGTGAGACGGACTCCCCCGCCCACCCACCTGCCCGAGACCGTACAACCACACTGAATCGGATCCTCCAGAAGGCTGCCGGCAGCCTGGAGGTGTGAACAATGAACTTCTCTCTGACTCTGACACACACACACACACACACTCGCCCCACGACGGGAAGTTGTGAACCAGCCCAGGTGCCAATGGCGCTACTCCCCAGGCAACGCGGCTGCCGACGGGAGGGGAGGGCCCAGCGCGCGCCCCTGCCGCGCCCCTCGAGTCGCCGAGCGGGCAGTTACCTCCTTCCTCCGGCTCGGCGCCCCAGGTCGGGTGATGAGGGCAGTCTCCTCGCACACCACGGCCACGTCCTCCACGAACACGCAGTCCGGAAGGCTCTCGTCGGCCGGCAGCTCCACCACCTGCAGCCCCAGCTTGCTGCCCAGCACGCCCACGTAGAGCTGGTGCTGCCGTTCCGCGCGGGCGACGTCCACCTCCTCGCCCTTGGCGCTTCTCAGCGCGTGCTGGCCGAGCGACTCCGGCAGCGCCCGCACCACGGCGTGGGTGGCTCGGCCGAAGGCTGCGGGGTGGCCGAGCCCGGCCATGGCTTCCGGAGGCTTAGGGGCGGCGGTGGCGGCGGAGGCGGCCGGGTCCTGCCGCGGGCAGTGCGCTACAAGCCTGCGAGCGCCCGGCGGCTCCTCTTGGCAGCCGCTGAATGTGGTGCAGAAGGAGCCCAGCTCGCGCCCGGAGCCCTGCCCGCGCGACTGAGCATGCCCAGAGCTCCGGGCGCCGGCCCGCGCGCAGCCCGCGCGCCCACTCCGGCGCTGGCGGGTCTCGCGCCAGCCTAGGCAGGAGTTGTGGCGGCGAGCGCCGCGCGAGGAGTGGGGCCAGGAGAGGCGGCCGGGGAAGCAGCAAGGGCAAGAAGTATGTTCAGGCGGGGGACCTCGGCGAAAAGCCACCCCTACCCAGACCTGGCGGTACCTGTGTTCTGTCGCAGGTGCACACCTCCCATCGTCCCCAGCGCGGAATTGGAGAGCCAGCCTCGGTCTGGACAGAGCGGCTGGAGGGCTTCTTGGTTTTTGCGTGAACAGTTTAAACCTTGCTTACTTACAAAGTCTAGTCCACTTTTGAAGAGCTATAATGGCTTACAGATTCTTCATTTTAAGCTTAAATCGCACGGGTCCCAGTTCTGTTTTCTGGCCTTACCTAAAGTACAAGTTTTTTTGTTGTTTTTTGTGTGTTTGCGTGTGTGTGTGTTTTCACAAAACAGCATTTGCATATCTGAAAACAGTTCTAATTATCTATGCTGCCTAACACCATCCTCTACCCCCAACCCTAACCCCCTCCAGTCCTGGAGCCCAAACCACTGAAAAGTAACTAGTGATTTGGTTTCCAAGTCCTTTCAACATTCTGGTCAGCTTCCTTTTGATACACACCAATTTGCTTGTATCCTTTTAAAATCATAGCATCCGGAAAAGAAACAATTCTTCCTGTGTGGTCTGACCAGCACAGACTACAGCAGCACCCTTGTTCCAGATGCTGGGCCTCTATGAACACTGCCTAAGCCTGTATTCACTTTTGGTGGTCTAGGGCCAAGGCCCAGGCTCCAGCCTTCTTGCCAGAACTCTGATCCCAGCTTTTAGGAAACTGGATTTCTAGGAGCAGGTCTGTCTGAGCATCCTAGAATGGTTGCCCCAGTTGAGCCCGGAGATGTGATCTGCCTTCTCTCCCCTCCCACAAGGGTGGTGTGAATTTATAAATGAGCTTCAAAATTCTCAGCTTCACATTTTAGTTTTTTTGTCTGTTTGTTTTTTGTTGTTGTTTTGTTTTGACGGAATTTCACTCTTGTTGCCCAGGCTGGAGTGCAGTGGTGTCATCTCGGCTCACTTCAACCTCCGCTTCCCCAGTTCAAGCAATTCTCGTGCCTCAGCCTCCTGAGTAGCTGGGACTACAGGTGCGCGCCACTACTCCCGGCTAATTTGTATTTTTAGCAGAGACAGCGTTTCACCATATTGGCGAGGCTGGTCTCGAACTCCTGACCTCAGGTGATCCACCCGCCTTGGCCTCCCAAAGTGCTGGGATTACAGGCATGAGCTACCACGCCCTGCCGAAATTTGAGTCTTAAGGACAGCTCTGACACTGATGTTGGGAAGTGGGACCAAAAGTAAAATAACAAACCTTTAAGATCTACTAGGTAGTACTTCTTTTTTTTTTTTTTTTTTGAGACGGAGTCTTGCTCTGTCACCCAGGCTGGAGTGCAGTGGCCGGATCTCAGCTCACTGCAAGCTCCGCCTCCCGGGTTTACGCCGTTCTCTTGCCTCAGCCTCCCGAGTAGCTGGGACTACAGGCGCCCGCCACCTCACCCGGCTAGTTTTTTTTTGTATTTTTTAGTAGAGACAGGGTTTCACCGTGTTAGCCGGGATCGTCTCTCGATCTCCTGGCCTCGTGATCCGCCCGTCTCGGCCTCCCAAAGTGCTGGGATTACAGGCTTGAGCCACCGCGCCCGGCCTAGGTAGTACTTCTAAAGCAAAATTCTTGGGGGATCCAGGCAGCCACAATAGACCCAGTTTAGCGTCAGAAATCACTTAATGGTGTCCTCAGATGGAGGATTCCCATCAAAGTTACAGGTGAAAGTTGATCTTAAGTTTACCCAGGTTAAATATAAAATTTATTTATTTTTAAATTAGTTTACTATTTATTCTTTTTTTTTTTTTTTTTTTTGAGATGGAGTTTCGCTTTTGTTTCCCAGGCTGGAGTGCAATGGCGCGATCTCAGCTCACTGCAACCTCTGCCTCCTGGGTTCAAGCGATCCTCCTGCCTCAGCCTCTCGAGTAGCTGGGATTACAGGCACGTGCAACTACACCTGCCTAATTTTGTATTTTTAGTAGAGACAGAGTTTCTCCATGTTGGTCAGGTTAGTCTCAAACTCCTGAACTCAGGTGATCCGCCCACCTCGGCCTCCCAAAGTGCTGGGATTACAGGCGTGAGCCACTGCACCCAGCTTATTTACTCTTATTATATATTGTTTATTTATTTAGCTCCCAGGTTAAATAAAGTATAGGACTTCATTCTGCCCTTTACTGCAGACTTTACCAGACATTGAGGCTCCGTATGTCTCTAACTGGCCACCATCTAGCAATCTTCATTCATGCCTGTGCCTTGTTGGACCTGAAAACTTCACTTACCACTCAGTGCCCTGAGTCTAACTATGAACAGGGCTCTGTGTACCACTCTGGGCTCATGTCAATCTAGCAGCCAATTAAAACTTGATGTTAGCCATGTCTTTCAGTACTGAAATTGGGTAGGTGTTCTTTTAAAATCTAATTTTGTAGTTATCCCTGTTAAATGTTATTTACTTCTTTCTAACTTGTCTAGTTTTGATTCTGTTATCTCGTGCATTACTTATTACTTCTAATTTGTGCCATCTGAAATTTGATAAGCGTGCCTTCTGTCTTCTCTAAGCAGTTGTCAAAAAGTGTTAGAATGTATATATTAGTAAAAAAGAATAATAAAATTACCAAATCCAGTAGATTATAGTTTACATGCTTTTACACTTCAGCAATGAAGGACTGTTTTTAGGAAAATGGACTTTATTGAGCTTAATACATTGATATGTTCACTTTTCCCATGAATATTTATTGAAAATTCCCAAGGCACATCACCATGTTATGCACTTCAGAGTCACAAAAGAAGGAAGCACAAAGACATGATCCCGACCTTGAAGAGCTCACAATCTCACTAGGAAAACAAGACATCCAGAATTGGAGCTGGGGTAAGTGCACATGAGAGGTATACATAACAAAGTGCTACAGGAAGGTGAGAGAAAGAGAGATCTCTATGGTGGGTGGGAGTGGAAGAAAGCTGCTTGAAGGTGATTGGACCTGGTTTAAGCCTTGAATAATTTTTGGATGTGAGTAACTGAAGGAGAGAATGAGAATTCTAAGGGAAAGGCATTTTCAAAGGACACTAGGTAGATCAATTTACATATCTATAGGAGCTGTAACAAAACAACTCCAACACATATAATGGCACAAAGTTGATAGAAGCTTATCTCTTATTCACTTAAAGTCTAACACAGATGTTCCTGATTGGTTCTCAACTCTTTTTTCCAAGCAATATTCAGGGATCCAGCTTTCTTCTATTTTGTGGCTCCAACTCTTCTACATGTGGCATCCAAGTTTTCCATGCTCACTGTATTAGTCAGGTCTCCTGCTGTGAATACAGACATACCCAAGCCTGGGTAATTTATAAAGGAAAGAGGTTTAATAGATTTAGAATTCCACATAGCTGGGGAGGCCTCACAATTATGGCAGAAGACGAAGGAAGAGCAAAGAGATGTCGTACATGGCGGCAGGCAAGACAGCTTGTGTAGGGGAACTCTCCTTTATTAAACCATCAGATCTCATGAGACTTATTCACTACCACGAGAACAGTACAGGAAAGATTCACTACGATGATTCAATTACCTCCCACCTGGTCCCTCCTACAATACATGGGAATTATGGGAGCTACAGTTCAAGATGAGAGTTAGGTGGGGACACAGCCACCCCATATCACTCACCTTTCTCAAACTGGAAGAACAAGAAAGAATATACAGCCACCACATGTGAAAGGCTTAATGGGTCAGGCCTAGAAGGAATGCATATCACCTCTGCTCCCATTCTTCTGTCTAAAATTCTGCCACCCTGCTACAATAACCTTGAGGGAGGACTGGAAAATACAGTCTGCTGTATTTTTCTTTATTAGAAAGAAAAGAAAACACAAGGCTGGGGAAACAGCTGACTGGTGTCTGTCCCCAGAGAACTGTGGGGAAAATGGAAAACAAAAGTGGGAAAGTGGGCTAAGCCTTCATCAAATGAGCTGTGGAGAGGCATATGTTGTGGAAATTAAGAGCATAGCTTCTAGAGCCAGACTGTAGTGAAAGCTTGGCTCTACTATTTCCTTGTTTTATGATCTTAGGCATGTTACTCTTTTCCTCAGTTTCATCGTCATCTATAAATGAGGAGTAATGAACACATTATCATAGAGTTATTATAAATGTTAATATTGCAAAATGCTTACAAAGTGCATAGAATAGTAACTAGAGCCTAATAGATGGTCAGTAAATATTATCCATTGAGAGGTTTTGAACAGAAGGCTTTGCACGTGATTTCCTACCAAAGGCCAAACCACACATGCACATTCACTGAATTATCAGAGTCATATAGCTGCTTGAAGGTATGCTTTCCAGTAGAACTAGTGGCCTTCCTAGGTTGACAGACCAAATCTCACCCACAAGTGTAATCATAGATTCAATAAATATTTATTGAACCCTTGCCAGGTATTGTGCTAGGCACTGGGGATGTAATTATGAATTATAATGTATGGCTTATGGTCAAATTGTTCCTTTTGCGCTTCTGGACATTTCAAGAGCTTTATAAGCAATTTCCTTTAAATTCCCTCTGTTTGACATACCTAAAGCTATTTCTGTTCTGGTTGGATGTTGATTAACACAGGGGCAAGTTTTCTTTTCCATTGATAATATTGCTGGTATCTTGCCTTATTTGAAGTCAATTTTAGATAACAAGTATCTGAAGATTAAAACAGGCATTCCTGTCTTACTCTTTTCTTACTCCATTTTAGCAGATACAAAATTTACTTTCATAGGAGACAGGTGCTTTGAGGTGGGGGTGTGTATTAGTCTGTTTTCACGCTGCTGATAGAGACATACCCAAGACTGGGTAATTTATAAAGAAAAAGAGATTTAATGGACTCACAGTTCCATGTGACTGGGGAGGCCTTACAATCATGGTGGAAGGCAAAAGGCACATCTTACATGGCCACAAGGCAAGAGAGAAAATGAGAATCAAGTGAAAGGGGTTTCCTCTTAGAAAACCCCCACACCTTGTAAGACTTATTCAGTACCACGAGAACAACATGAGGGAAACTGCCCCACATGATTCAATTATCTCCCACTGGGTCCCTCCCACAACATGTGAGAATTATGGGAGCTACGATTCAAGATGAGATTTGGGTGGGGACACAGCCAAACCATATCAAGGTGGGAATTCTCAAAGAGAAGGAGGGCTCAAGGGTGTCCTTGTCCATCCTAAGTGCTAGAAATATTGGACCAAGTAAGTACCATAAATCTACAATTTGACACTAAGTCCTGAGTGTTTTAACATAATTATTACATAAATATTTACTGTGAAAGAAGCCCATTGCTGCAGATTACCTTTTATATCCAAGGAGTGAGTGGTGTTTGGTTGAATGGGCAGACAGTGAGTTACAGACCCCGAGAGGGTTCCACGGTAACCAGGACTCTGGTTCCTAAAATCAAGACACATAGCCTCCTAATCTCAGTTTCTCCTACTTTCATCTGGGGTTTCGTTCATTAAAGAAACATTTACTAAGCATCTACAGTATGTATGGTAGAGGAATACATAAAAGCAATGGATAAGGCATGGGTTTTGAGTCAGACAAGCCTGAATTTGATTCCTGGCCCTCCTACATTCTGGCTGTATCACCTTAGTGTACCCAAGACCCGTGTTTCACCATTTTCTTTCTTGCTTGAAGCTATAGAGGACTGATCTTCATGGACTTCATCACCTGACATCCCATTTTTGTTGGTTTTGGTGAATGGGATATACTTACAGGAGACTGGAGGACAAGAGGGGAGAGAGATTGGGTTATTTATTTCTCTGGCTCCCTTCCTGCTTTTTCATGGTTGTAGCAACAGCTCCATCCTTCTACAATCATAGCTTCTGCTGGTGGCCCCTCTTCCATGGTTCCAGCTCTCAGCTGGGTTCTGGTAATGCTGTTGCCTTCCATTATTCCATCTAGGGGTGGTATTGGCTTCTCGTGTTTGCTAGTCCCTGGGTGCCTCAGTGTTCCTCGTTGGTTCTCTTTACCTGCCCACACCTCTAAAAACATTCCTTTTATTAAACATGGTCTTCAGAATTGTTTAAGTATGCCATTTGTTTTTTTACCAGGGCCCTCACTTATAACTCACTTGTTATGTACATATATGTGTATACGTGTGCACATACATTGTCTTGAATTGGTGTGTAAAGTGGGAGTTATAATACCTTTTTCTCAGAGTTTTGAGGCTGAAATGTGACTGCATATACAAGGAATCTGAGCATTGCTTCTAGGACACAGTAAGTACTCAATTGTGATAGCCACTAATATTAACAGTTATTGTGCCCTTGTGCCAGGCATTGTATTCATTATGGAGTATCCATCTGCCTCTATATAAAATGCCTATTTTCACCACTTAAAATACCCAAGTCCTTCAAATGAGATAACATAAAGTGCCCACAACAGTGATAGGGACACTGCAAGCTCTCAGTGCTTTCTGCACTTCAAAGTTCAGCCTTCTCTGGTCCCCACCTCTTCCTGTGCAAGCAACACATTCCTTTTCTGAATTTCTGTAGCTCTTTCTGTGTTCCTCTGTTGGGGCTCAGAAAACAATACCCCAAAACGAAGGCCTCAGAAGCAGCCTCAGAGGTGTAGGTTTGTTCTCTGACCTTCTCCTGCCCTTCTGTCTCTCAGTCCCATGCCCCACTGAGGCTAGGCTCAGAAACTAGAATCCCTCTTCCCCGAGGCGGGTCATAGAAACCAAAATGCCTTTTTTCCCCAAAGCCAGACATAAAACCTAAAAATATTACTCCAGTTTTCCTTCTGCCCTATTTCTGTGAAAAGTGGCCATAAAGAAATTATCTGACATACCTTGTTTGTAGATCATAAGACCCCCATTCCAGAGAAGGTCCTGTCCCACCCCCAGAAGGAAGGAATGCTGCTCAGACAGGCGAAGGAGAATCCAGGCAGACAGACCTGGCTGGGTTTCCTCGCTCAGTTTGTTGGCATTAGATCATACCCTTTTGGTCCACTCATATTTCTACATGGCTGTCCATACTTTGTTAAACCTAAGCATAAAATAGGTCAATTTCTCCTGTGTCTTTGAGTCTTCATTCTGAAGGCTCCCATGTGTACACCCTAAATAAATTTATATGCCTTTTCTCTTATTAATCTGCCTTTTGAGAGTTGATTTTTCAATGAAACTTCAAAGGGCCCTTGGTCCCCACACCACTCTTATGCTGTTTATTACTTTCTCCTAGCACAGTGTAATAACCCATGGATGCCAGAGTCATCTACCTCATTACAATGACATTAGGGGCTAATGAGATAACCAAAATATCCTGAAAAGTTCTAAGTACTATATAAATATGTTGAATTTTAACAAGTTTGTGATGTATTATGATGATAAGCAGAGGTGAGTGTTGCTCCAAGCTTTTTTTTTAGATTCAGTGGGTACATGTGCAAGTTTGTGACATGGATACGTTGCATAATGCTGAGGTTTGGGCTTCTACTGAACCCATCATCCAAATAGTGAAGACAGTACCCAATAGCAAGTTTTTCAGCCCTTCCCGCCTCCCCTCCTGCCTCTTTTTGGAGTTTGCAGTTTCTGTTGTTTTCATCTTTATGTCCATGGGTATTCATTGTTTAACTCCCACTTATAAGTGAGAACAGTATTGCAGTATTTGATTTTCTGTTTCTGCATTAATTCACTTAGGATAATGACCTCCAGCTGCATCCATGTTGTTGCAAAGGAAATGATTTCATTATTTTTATGGCTGTGTAGTATTCCATGGTGTATATGTACCACATTTTCTTTATCCAATACATCACTGATGGGCACCTAGGTTGATTCCATTACTTTGCTGTTGTGAGTGGTGCTGTGATAAATATATGAGTGGCAGTGTCTCTTTGGTAGAACAGTTTCTTTTCCTTTGGGTAGAAGTGGATTGCTGGGTCAAATGGTAGTTCCCCAAACTTTTATATCAGCTATTTTTTCAGTTTTTCAGAGCTTCTTGCAACATTATTTTTCCAGAAGTATGTTTATGATCATTTGATATTCAATATATATTTATGGGGGAAGAAATAGTTTGAGGGGAAAGACCTTTCAAATTCTGCTAAATCTAAATGTAGAAGAAAAGAAAAACATTTTTCTACAGTTAAAATTGTTATATATGTATATGTGTGTGTACACACACACACACACACAAACAGGGCTCTGACAACCCCCTTCATTGCCTTGTGAAATGAAGTTGCTTCATTTTCTTATGAAGCACAGAGAAATGCCAGTTTCACAATGCCAGGGAATCGCTGTATTTGCTTTTGTGATATTAACGCACAATGGTTTTAACATAGCATTGGTATATACATGTCCAAAGAATCGTTTGCTTCAGTGATGCTTCCCTCTCATGGCTTCTTTTCTTCTGCCAGTCTGTCTCTCTCCCTCTGCTTCTACTCCATTGCTTTTCCTCATTCTTTCCTTTAAATGATGGTATTTCCCAGAGTTCTCTAGCCTCCATCTCTTTTCTTCCAACTTTACATGCTCCCTGCTTTGGATGAGCGAATCTAGGCCCATGACTTCAAATACACTCCAGTGCCAACATGGCTCAAACCTTCATTTCTGGTCTTTTCCTGCCCAGCTTCAGAACTGCCTAAAAGGCATCCCTATTTGGCTGCTCCACAGGCACTCCAAAGTCGACATCCCAAAGCACAGCTCATCATGTCCTGCCCAGGATTGCTCCTTCCAATCCCTATTTCATTCATACTGGTAGTTGCTTACGCCAGTAATCTGTGTTATCCTTTGCCTCACATTCTCCTTTACCTCCACATTTAATCAATCACCATGTTTTGACCAATCAATCTTCTTAAAATGATTCAAATCCACCCATGTCTCTTCATCCACTCAGCTACCACTTAGTCCAGAAAATAATTATTGGTTTCCTGGATTACTACAATAGCCATCTTATCCAAAGCGATCTTTCTAAACTGCAAATCTAACTGCCACTCTCTTGTCTAAATCCTCCAGTAGCGTCCCAGTATCCTCAGAATTAAGTCCACATGTTTTACCATAGCCCACCCAACACCCCACCCCCGTGATGTGGCCTCTGCCTACTTGCCATCCTCATTGTGATCTCATCCCTATTTTCTCTTACTTGGGCTTCTGTGCATGGTTTCCTATTTCCTGGAATGTGTGTGGCCCCATCTCTGCTTGGGTAATTCCTAATCCTCTTTAGACTCATTGAAGGCATCACTCCATTCAAGAAGACTTCCCTGGGTCCCCAGGTTGGATGAGATGCATCTGTATCCCTGTTTTGACTCCTATGACAAAGCACTGTTTAACTTGCTAATCCAACAAGCTCTTGGCAGACAGGCACATCTTATTACTGGATCCTCAATTCAGGTGTGTAGAGAATGACTGAATTAAAGCAATAGATGGCATTCCTCTCTCCCCATTCTCATCAGCCCACTTTCATATGAATGGGTTTCGGTTCCTGTAAAATAAGAAGGTTATACTAGGCCCCTTCCAGCTTTAAGAATCTATGATTCTGTTGCTCCCAATGCTTATAAATTGCTATGGGAGAGTGGAGAGTTCATGGTCACCGCTGTGTGATCTTGTACAACTTGCTTGACCTTTCTGAGCCTCAGACCCCTCATTTGAAAAATGAGGATAGTAATATCAATCTTACATAGTTCTTATGAGGACTAAATTAAATTAACTTAGACAACATATGAAATATGTTCTTCCTCTCCCTTCTGCTGAGGGAGCTGTTTGTTCAAAGGAGCCCTTTGTTCAAATGCTAGCTCCACTACTTACTATCTGTACAATCCTGGTCAATTAACTTCACATACAGAGCTTCTGTTTTTTTCATTTGTAAAACAAAGATTACACCTATATTATGATGTAATGAAGATTAATGAGACGATCCATGTAAAGCTTTGCAGCATGTAGATATAGCAAGTGCTCAACAAATGTTAGCCACTTCTGTGATCATGGAGGAGGAGAAGTGGGAGGAGGAGGGAAGAAGAAGAAAATAAGCAAAGCATAGCAATAGTTGACTTTCAACAAAGGTTACTCCCTTTCCTCTTTCCTATTGCATTCTTGGTTGGGGAAAGCTTCATTTACCCATTCGAGGGTCAAATCCCATTACAATAAAATTGTTGCCCAACTTCCCCCGCTGAATGGGAACCTTCTTATATTAAATTTTGGTAAGAATTTCCTACATTTTAAATAATTCAAGTTACTTAATTCGATATGTTTGACAACACAATAGGTGTAACTCGTAGAAACATAGATCATGTAAACACTGTCAGATTATTTCCCCACACTTTCTTTTCCTTACCAGCACCATTATAAAATTATAGAGGGGTTCCATATATCGGGACCTGCATCATGCAAAAGGTGGGGTGGGGTGGGGGTAGAGGTTCCAAACTTCTAGTGGGTTTATGGAGAAAGCCTCACTGTCCCTAGTACCTGAACTCTTACCTCTGAGGTGGTTGGGTTTTTTGTTTGTTTGTTTGTTTTGGTTTTGGTTTTTTTGAGACATGGTCTCGCTCTGTAACCCAGGATGGAGTGCAGTGGCACAATCTCAGCTCACTGCAACCTCCACCAGGCTCAAACAATTCTCCCACCTTAGCCTCCTGAGTAACTGGAACTAGAGTTGCACGCCACCACACCCAGGTAATTTTTGGTTTTGTTTTTGTGTTTTTATAGAGACAAGTTTTCGCCATATTGCCCAGGCTGGTCTCAAACTCCTGAACTCAAGCGATCTGTCTGCCTCAACCTCCCAAAGTGCTGGGATTACAGGCGTGAGCCACCATGTCCAGCCTCAAGGTAGTTGTTGCATGCTTCTTTATTTTGCCCTTCACCTACTTTCTCCTCTGAATTATCTTTCCTCAGCTCCTTCTTATCATGAATTTACGTTTCTTTCTCTTTGTTTCAGTTATTGTTGATGCACAAAAAACCACCCTGAAACCTAGTGGCTTAGAACAGTCATTTTGTTTGGCCCATGATTTGTGAATTAGGAATTGGGCGGGGGGGGAAGGCTTGTGTCTCTGATCCACATGGAGTCCATTGGGGCAGCTGAAGCTGGGAACCACTTTCCAGCTGACTTTCTCACTTACATCTCTGGTGCCTCAGTGTTGCTCAGCCTGACCTCCAGCTCACCCCCTCCACACAGGTCCCTTCTTCCAGAGCTTTTTTCTGTGGCTCAGGATTCTCACAGAATGGTGGTCTCAGAATAGTCTCATTTCTTGGTGGTTGGCTTCCTTCACGTGAGAAGTGGAAGCTGCGATGTTCTTTAGGGGCTATGCACATAGCTAACATGGCATGATTTCTGCTGTCCTGTACTGGTCAAAGCAGTCACAGGTCTGCCCATCAAAGGGAGGGGAACAGACACTTTCTCTTGATGGAAGGAGTGTCTATCATTAACCAGTCACACTCTTAGTATCAAGTTCTGTTATTCTTTCAATATAGTGTTTCAATAATATTTTCAGAAAAAATTCTTTCAGTTTTTGAAATTTTGCTAATTTTTTTTCTGAATTAAAAACAGAGTCCATAACACAGATTTATTTACACAACTAGCACTAGTCACTGACTAGTAGTAGGTGCAAATACTGTTTAGCAGAGAGACAGCTATGAATCCAACCATCACTAAATACTCACAAACTAAGTGCTATAAAGGAAAAGGACTGGGTGCCACGAGCATGCATAATAACATAAATCCCATATGTCTGGGGGAGTAAAGGAAGGCTTTCCTGGAGAGGTGACTTCTGAGCTGAGAATTGAAAGATGAGTAGGTATTAATTAGGAGTGGAGAGAAATTGCCAAACTGAGCTGAGCATATGAGCAAAGGCGCAAGATGGGAGGGAATTTAGTATGTTGGAGGAAGGAAGAGAAAAATCTATGTGCTACAGCTGGAATGTCAGTGATATTGTTAACCTTGTTTTAAAGCTGAGGGTCAGCTCCTGGCTGAGATCCCTGACACAGGTAAGGGCTCCACAAATATGTGCCTCCCCAATGATGGGGGGCCTGTCAATGATATGCATCTGCCCTCAGGTCTTTTCTATAGCCTTTACAACTAGAAGAGTGTCCCCTACAACCTCATGACATCTCACATGAGAAACATCCAGATTCAGAGAAGTCAGCATCGAAAACCAGCCGAAGAAAACATTATCTACGAAAATATAACACATCCTGGTGGTTATCATAGAGTGGAGTTAAAATGTAAATCAAGATTAACTCACGCCAAGATTATGCTACTCTTTAGAGATGATATATGACTCACACTACTATCTCTGCTACACTATATATAGTATTGTATACTATATATAGCAGAGATAGTATATGTATACATATATGTATATACTATCTCTACTATATATATATAGAAATATATATAGTATATTATGATGTGAAATTTTGATGTGAAACCTAGAAGAAAATGGTAATTTGTGTTCATACAGGTCACATATGTAGCTACTTGCTAAATTTTTCAGGGAATTTATTTAAACATCTCAACCATCAAATTAGTGTATGCATGAATAAAAAATGCTGTACAGATTGACTATCATTTACTGTATATGATATTTTATACTTTTATTCCCTAGTATATGGGCTTCTATTCTCTGTTCAGTTTTTGTTATTTTAATATATTAACCATAATTGAAAAAAATTAATGATCTATGCTATCTGCCAACTCAAAAATCTCCTAATCTCAGTTTCTCCAACTTTCTTTCTAAAAAAGAATTTTAGAAAAGCCTTTAAAGAAAGAATTTTTCAAAAATATAGGGAAAAAAGAGAAAGGAAATTGCCTGGGAAAGCAAATTTTTCTTCTGTGAGAATGCTGACAGATAAACCATTTTGGAGAGAAATAGGCAAGAATATTATATAGAAAAATCAGATTCACTTTTATAGAAAACATGAGTTTCCACTAAAGACCATATCATAAGATATATCTTTAAAAAGAAAAGAGAAGTTTCCACTCTAACTTGGTTTTTGCCAAGAACGCTTTCTGACATCTTAATTAATTTTAGGAATTATCTGTATTATTCTGCTCTCAGGCTGCTAATGAAGATATACATGAGACGGGGTAGTTTACACAGGAAAGCAGTTTAATAGACTCACAGTTCCACATGGCTGAGGAGGCCTCACAATCATGGCAGAAGGCGAAGGAGGACCAAAGTCATATCTTACATGATGGCAGGCAAGAGAGCTTGTGCAGGGGGGAGTTCCCATTTATGAAACCATCAGATCTCATGAGACTTATTCACTAACAGAATGGGAAAAACCCAGCCCCATGATTCAATAACTTCCCATCGGGTCCTTCTCACAACATATGGGGATTATGGGAACTACAATTCAAGAAGACATTTGGGTGGGGACACAACCAAACCACATCATCATTCTTTCAGTTGTATCCTTCCTATTGTAACTTAATGTTTCTTGAATTTTATAATATTGTCTGTCTTATTGCACTAGTGTTCAGATCCTCATCAGAAGTGGTCATTGATGGGTAAGTTGGAGATCAGGGAATAGGTTTGGCATTGTCAGGGAAGACTAATGAATATCAACTGATAAAGAATGGGTTGTTAATATTATGGGGGATAGTCTATAGCATGTTACATTACTGTATAATGCTATATTCTATATAATTGTATATTACTTTATAATATTCTAGAAATATAGTGAAACTAATACATACTTTAAAAGAAATTATATTTTTATTGCCTTTTGAAAGTTAAAATTTAATTTTTATTTTACTTTATTTTGTATTTTGCTTTTAAAAGATTAATGATTTGCTATAGCCCAAGAGGTAGTAGGTGAAAGCTTAAAGTACTTAATAATCTGAGATTATTTTTCCTCCCTCCTGTTTTTCTTTTATAAAGACATCAGATGGAAATTAAATACTTAATTAAATTAAACAAATTAGGCACTAATATTACCACAATCGGGGTTTGCACTACTAATTGCTTATTGACTATTACAACAGTGTTCACACAGTCTGAAAGTAGAGTGGTTTTGGCCACATATCAAAACGGGCAGTGTTATAACAGCTCCAGATGTTACAGTAACAGGCACTCTCGAGGTGGGGCCCATGTGAGCATCATGAGAACCCCAGACAATTAGATATTGCTAGTTCAGTTTGCTGGGCCTTGTCTTGATCCCTTTAGGGTGAAAATGGTGCTTCCAGCTTGCATCTGTTTGGCCCTGCTTGGGAGAGAGTCATGCTGGGCCAGGCTAATCACATGTTCTGGAAGAGGTCACAAAATTCTGATTTGGGAATTTTTATAAACGACTATGCCCATCTTACACATACTGAAATCTAAGAAGATAATATTTCCTTGTCACATTGTTCTGAAGCAGACATTCAATTAAATTCAAAGAGCACATGTCTGCTCTCATAGGAAAAACTGTGAGCAATTAAAAGAGAAACAGAACAAGTGACAAAACAGCTCATTCTTCAGAAGAGCAGGAGAACTAACCCACTGTGGATGGTTCAACACTTCTGTCAGTAGGTAAAACTGTGACGGAGTCAACATTCACCTTAGAAATTCTTCTATGTACCCCTGCTCCACCCCACACACTGTTAGTAGTTCCCTATCCCTGGGTCACCTCTCAGCACAGGCTTAAACTGCTCCCTTTCACACCAAAATGTATGTGCTCTGGAGTTCGTTTTGTCAAGATTCCTCTTAAGCTTCTAATGAAACCTAACGAAACCTATTTGGGATAGGATCTCAGATGAAAATAACTTTTCAATTCAATACTTTGATATTAAATGACTAAGTGTGCTGGATACTGTGGCTAATGATCTGATTAAGAAACGGTTTCTCTATTCATCTTTTTAAAAATCAGGAACAGGCAGGTGCTGTGGCTCACACCTATAATCCCAGCACTTTGGGAGGTTGAAGCTGGCAGATTACCTAAGGACAGGAGTTCGAGACCAGCCTGACCAACATGGCGAAACCCCATCTCTACTAAAAATACAAAAAGGAGCTGGGCGTGGTGGCGAGCACTTGTAATCCCAGCTACTCAGGGGACTAAGGCACAAGAATCACTTGAATCGGGAGATGGAGGTTGCAGTGACCCAAGATAGTGCCACAGCACCCCAACCTGGGCGACAGAGCAAGACTCTGTCTCAAAAATAAATAAATAAATAAATTAATTAATTAAATTAAAATTAAAAATCAGAAACAATTGGAAAGCCCTATAATAAAAGAGTAGTTAAATAAATCATGGTACATCCATACCTGTGGGATAGTCTGTAGCCATTAAAAATAATGCTTTTGAAAACAATGTTTTAGTATGACCACAGTTTTACTTTAAGAACATATATAGGTGAAAAGGCTTAATAAAATATAACAGTAACTTTTGTTATCTTTAAGAAGTGGGATTATGTATGATTTTTGGTTTTTTTAAATTTTATGTATTTTCCAATTTTTCTTTAAGAAGCATATACTTTATAAAATAATAAAAATCATTTCTTGTTTTTTTTTTTTTTTTTTTTTTGAGCTGGAGTCTCGCTCTGTCACCCGGGCTGGAGTACAGTGGCGCAATATCAGCTCACTGCAGCCTCCGTCTCCCAGGTTGAAGTGATTCTCCTGCCTCAGCCTCCTGAACAGCTGGGATGACAAGTGTGCACCACCACACCCAGCTACTTTTTGTATTTTTAGTACAGACAGGGTTTCACCATGTTAGCCAGGCTGGTCTTAAACTCCTGGCCTCAGGTGATCCACCTGCCTCGGCCTCCCACAGTGTTGGGACTACAGATGTGAGCCACCTACCCAGCCTAAAGACAATTTCTCTCTGAAAGGGTTATAGTCCAAATTATAAATTATATTATAATTTATTTTATAATTTATAAATTATAAAAGGGTCTAGTCCAAATTAAAAGATTGAAAACAAATGATTAGTACATTATGATAAGTGTTATAGTTATATACAAGATGTTATGAGAACAACTACCCATATGGATGATATCACTTAATATGATACCACCCCCAATGATTTCTCAAAAATCTTTTTTACACATTATAAACCAGCTAGTTTATTATTTTGTAGTAAGATATAGAACTTTTACCATGCAGACTGAAATACCTATGTCAACATGAACAGTACTTTTCTTCCTAGAGGCAGTTACGTGGAAAGCCAGGTTATTATCAGGTTATTTAATGAGTGTGAAATCCTAACAAGAGGAGACCAACTTTAAGACCAATAACTCATCCATGAAGGCTGGGGGCACACTTTCCCACCACGGGAACACTTTAGCCTCCAGAAAGCTTATTGACTCTTCCCTTCTCATCTTGGTCTGGCTGAGCACTGCCACTGGCCAGTCACTTCCTGCAGCCATACAGTCTGGCCAGCTTGGCCTAAGAGCTTTAGATGTTGGCCTAAAACCAACATCACTGGTTTGTGTTGTTACCACCACTGTTACTAACAGTTAAGTTCTGAAGGGGGCGTGTCAGTTGCTCCCATGTACCAACTAGGAGGCACAATAATCCTATTAGTTTGTTCTCCCAAACTCACTCCACTCAAGTTTATCAGGTAATGTGCTCTGTAAGGTTGTTTCCAATCCCATTAGCACATACATAGATTACCTATAAATTGACCTAATGTAACCTGCTTTCTACTGAGGATTGAGGTTTTAAAGTTTTGTTTTCCCACTTTCTTGATCAGTGATTACCAATTATGTAGGAGTTAATGAAACCAATTCTGTATCACCACTGCAACCAAGATAGAGATACCAAGTCATATGTATTTTTCAAATCAATAGTATTTTGTTCTCTATAATGTAAAAAACAGGAAGATGCAGTCCTCAACTTAGTACTCAACACTAGGAAGGGTCAAGTTGTCAAAAAAATATCTTTCAACAGTAGAAAAGGTTGCTTTCCAATTAAAAAACAAAGCAGGTATTGCAATCATATAATAATGATAAAATTACAGAAAAAAAAAATTTTCAGACTGACCCACAGTATTCACACCACACCAGAATTTTGCCTGTAACAAAACAGTATATTTTATCTCAAAAAGTAGGTTAGGTCCATGCTGGCTAAAAACTTCAATCTCAGACCCAGTAAATGAGGATGAAATACATAGTGCATGCTTAACAGACATTGCATATACATCAACCATTCTTTAATGCCCCTCACTAGGGTTTTGAGGGATGGAGGGATGAAATGTGGATGGACATGTGTACTCACAAAGGCAGAGTTTCCTTCCAATTATAAAAATTCATACATGTGACCCTTTACTATGTCTTGGGCAATAGCTAAGATTTTATCTATGGGAATCCACCTTTGAAAATCACAACAAAAATTGACAGGAAATGATTTAATATAAAATATATAAACTTCTTAGGATGAGGACTTTCATAGAAAAGGAAGAAGAGGACAATAATAAAAATGAATTTTTGGCCCAGCATGGTGGCTCACGCCTGTAATCCCAACACTTTGGGAGGTCAAGGCGGGCGGATCACCTGAGGTCAGGAGTTCGAGGCCAGCCTGGCCAAAATGGTGAAACTCCATCTCTACTAAAAATACAAAAACTAGCTGGGCATGGTGGCGCATGCCTATAGTCTCAGCTACTCAGAAGACTGAGGCAGGAGAATCACTTGAACCTGAGAGGCAGAGATTACAGTGAGCAGAGATTATGCCACTGCACTTCAGCCTGGGCAACAGAGTGAGACTGTCAAAAAAAAAAAAAAAAAAAAAAAAGAATTATCTTAAAAGATAATATTCCCCTTATTTTGTCCCCTTATTTTGACCAACACTCAAAAACAAATCTGTACAAAACTAGGAACCCAGAAAAGGACCAGAGAGGATGTTACATTGTAAAGTCTAAACTTCTGCCCTCATCAAGACCCTCATCTACGGAGCTGAGGGTTCCCAGGTCCACTGGAGAAAGTGAGTGGTCTCTGATCATCACCCCTGTGTCACCAAAGATGGCCCGAGGCCACTCGCTGTCAAACTTGACAGAATTGACCTGGACAGGGATTGAATCTCCCTAGTAGCTGCCCCGCTTCTTCTTGGTTTTCTCATGCTGGAAGGATTTGCCTTTCATGAACTTAAAAACCTGATTGGCTCGCTCTCCTCAGTCAAAACTCTTTAGTATTTTAAGGAAAGGTACAGTTAACAATTCCTTATCCAAAATATTTGATGCCAGATGTGACACTTTTTGGATTTTAGGAAGGTAATATGGTGAGTGTATCTGTTTGTGTAACACCCCCAGTGGGTCCTGGGCAGCAACCCATAATCAAGCATATTAATATTTCCATTAAGTGAGATGAATGGGGACTATAAAGCTTCATATCAATTTTGGCCACCAAATTTTGTTACTAAAACTTTTTCTTTTCAGAGCCCTTTGGATTTCTGAACTGCAGACCATGGACTGCAGACCCGTATGAGAAATGTGGCGACTCAGTGCTACAGCCTGTGGAAGATGCATCTTCTGTTATCTAGTCTCAACTCATTAAGCCCAACACTCACTCTGATTGTAGAAGTCATAAAGCTAATTTCAATTCAGAATAAAGCATATAATCACATTTGATTGTAGATACACACTCCAGGAGTAAAAATTCTCTAATGCTATGTCTTAAAGACACAGTGCCTAAGGGGCTGGGGTTGTTTTGAAGGAGGAGGAAATGTTATAAACCCAATTTGCAAACATTTAAAGAATATCAAGAAATATGAGGGTCATCTAGGTAGAAGTAATATTAATAGAGCTGGCAAAAATGCACTTCTTGGTACATTTTAAAGGTTGCCTCTAGGCCAAACATTTCTTAATCTCTCTTGGAAGAATGCCGGTGACAAGTGACCAAAAGGCTGTGGTTTCAGAACTTAACTGTAAAACTGCTGAGTTTATTGATACATAGCTGGTTCAGGAGAAATTTTATCTATCTACCTATTTACTTATGTTTAATGTATAATATATTTATATATATTTTATATATATATATATATATTCAACTTTGTGGTATAATGAATTATGTGTAATGTCTGAGCTAATATTGCATACCACTGAGGGCAAGTAGCAATTTCCATAAAGTGACAGATAAGTGGTTTTAGCAGGAAAAATGCTGCCAAGGATGATTCATTTGAAATCAAACTTCACAGTTTTCCTGCTGATGAGGCTGACAGAAAGAAGGACTAGAACAAAGGTTAAATTCTTTACTTCTAGGAAACTGTGCTCTGTGTTTAAGGCTTGCTCCTCTGAGCTCTGCTAGTCCATCAAGACTAGAATGTCGATAAAAGATCCGCAGTCAGACTAACCACGTAGACCTTTTGATAGAAAAAGGAATTTCTCTACAGTTCTACAAACAGTGCATTTGATAATGCGTGTCAATTTACTGATGCAAGCTGACCATCAATATGTAAATTCCACATTAATCCCTAAAAATAATGGTTTAACAATCATTATCACCATCTCTTATGGTAACCCTATCACCAGAACCACCAAAATGTATAAGTTGGCTGATTTGACCTCCTTTCCAGCCTCTTTCTGGAAACATCAAGGCTGAAACATAGCTCGAGAGCAAAAGCAGGTGAGCAATTTAAGGGACACATGTACTCTGAGTCATTGGAAGTTGGCTATTTGGAACATTTCATCAACTGCTTTCACATAATACTAAACCCATCTTAGTAACTGATACAGGTTACTGTGTGCTATGAATAGCATACCAGAGCTTCAGTAACTTAATTTTTTGATGTTAAATTCACATTACATCAGCATGCTATAGATTCCTGTCTTCATCACACTAAAATCATTACCTGTTTAATATCATATAATGCTGTGTGGGCACCACAGAAAGTAAGGATACTCAGGTCTTGCCTTTTGGGACCTAACAATTTTCTACAGATACCAACAATGACAACACAGAGAGACATTTAAGCCATATGAGAAACAATTGCATAGACTAGGTAAAGAATCATATTAAGAACAAATAAAAGAGTTAACTTAGGTAGTTTTTTTTTTTTTTTTTAATGAGTAAAGAGGCAATTATGGAAGCAAACCACAGGAGAACCACTGGCTTTTAAATGAGCTTAATTAATTATTTAATTAAGACAGTGTTTCCTGGAGGAGGACAAATTCAGAAATTTTGCCGATTTGGTAACTGCAGAATAACTAAAATCCTAGAGTGGGAAAAATATTCCAGGACTCCTATCATTTTTATCCCCAAACTTTACAAAAAATGGCATCAGAACTAAAGTCCTGCAAATTTTGTTGGATTTACATTTTGCCTTCAGTCACGTGTCAGTAAGATCAAATGTGCTATTTATATTGAGATTAGTGCCAGGATTTTGCTCAAATGTATACTGAACTCAGGCTTGTGACTATGCTCATTACTATAGAAAATGAGCACTAACACATTAAATTTATCAATGGAGGCATTTAAACAGCATCCATAGGACAATTAAAGTCAGTGGACTCTGAAAACAAACTATTATGAAGCCGTGTTTATGCAAGCATGTCTAAATAGGTGGGGTTCAAGCATTCATTCTGTCTGTTTTGTTCAGAGTGAACTGAATTAACAAAAGATGGCTTATCTCTGAAGTCTGCCTCACTAGTGGCCTATTGACACAACTGAAGCCCACCAAGATCAACCCCTTTAGCTTGGGAAGTGAACTCTTTTGGCTAGAAACTGTTAGATTTTTCTGGAAATTTCACATTTTAAAAGAACATCTTTGAGAAAGACACATGAGAAAGACATCTAACTACAAAGTGGTTGAGTTTGCCCTGCTGTCACTGTTGCTCTCTGACAAGCAAATGTGGATCTGAGGTTTGAGCTGAAGACTCACTTCCGTGGGATGATTTTCATTGATATGGAACTTTGCCACCACAATGCCTAAGAAATGTGGTTTTCAGGAGATAAGGATGAAAATCCACTGGATTGCAAGCTGTCATCTATGCTTTAGAATATGAGAAGTAAAACGCTTTTAAACAGAGGAGATTGTCAAAGAACTACTTCAGTATGGCAGTGCTCACCAGAGTTTTCAAACCACACACACACAAATCTGCAAAATTGAAAGCCTTCCAAAAAATCAGAAGGCTCGGGGAGAATTGTCCTGACAGCATTCAGCTCTTACAAGTCAATCTGAGGCTGAATTACGCTCTTAAAATGCAGAGTTAGAATCCTCCTGCAAGGCACTTTTCCTAAGCCTTGGTTAGGATTTTATTATAGGGTACTACAATGTTCTGTCTTTAAACCTTCAGCTAGACTACATATTTATTCATTCATTCAACCGTCAAATGCTTACTGGATGCCAGCACTGGAGATGTAAATTGAATATGCCATGGTCCCTGAACTTCTCGAGTCTGATAGAAAGGACAAGCACATAGAGAATCTCAATGGTATGCAATAAATGCAGGGTGATATTAGAAAAAGAACACTCACTTTAATTTGGAAAAGCATCATCAAAAGGAAGAAATAGAAGAGTAGTCCGGGCAATGAAAATGGCATTTAAAAAGGTATGGAGGTCTGAGAAAGAAAAGCACTTTGGGGTCATGGCAAAATAGCTCACAATGAGCAAATGTGGGTAGAGAGATAGGCCGAAGCCTGATGACCAGAGTTTTTGAATATCATATTTTGAATTTTGGATTTTACCCTGAAACTAATAGAGAATAATTCTTTGATAGATATTAAACAGAAATAAAATGATCAGAACTACATAAGGACAATGCTCTGGGGCAATATGATATAGTGTCTGTAAAACAATTGGATGTTTAATTGGCCAAAGTAGGTTGTGAGAAAAGTTACATTTGTGTTCTTGGATGAGACATTAACCTCTTTCAAATGGATGACTGGGTCCTTTTCTCAGTAGTTGCTTTCCTTATACTTAGGACCTCCAACCAAGGGAAGTTGAAGGAGAAGGTGTTACTTTCAGGCACCATCTGAGCATTACTGAGAGTACTGAGAACTTGTGGTTGTCACCTTTCAATTGAATACATGTCATGTGGGCAGTTCCAGCTCTGCTGGCAGTATCCAGATCCAAGAAAAGGGCAGTAGACAATAAGAACTGTCTACACTGTCATGGGGGTTATTAAAGAGCTGACTGGGAAAGCTATTTAATACATCTGCTCCTATTCCTTCATCTTGTTCAAATTGTGCCTGCATCAAATGTAAACTTCTGCTTTAGTTATTCTGCTAGTCAGCCATCCTCTTTCAACATAATCAGTATTTTTCTTCTTTGAATATAATCTTATTTTTCCAAATTAAATGTTTTTGTTATTAAATGTTTTTGTTTTATTTCTTTAAAAAAGTAAATTTTATTTAATTTCTTGAACTGGTAGCACATTCACATAGTTCAAGCATCAAATAGTATAAAAAGATATACAGCAATGTCTCCTTTCCTCCCCTATTCTCTATCTGCCTATCCCCACAAAACAGGTAACCAACATTATCAGTTTCTCATTTACACTTCCTAAGATTTAAAAAATATATATGCAAGCCAGTACAAGTATATTTCCCCTTTTTTCTTACTCCCATTGCAGTATACTTTGGCACCCTTTTCTCCCCTACTTAAAAATAAATCTTGGAGGCTAGGTGTGGTGGCTTACACCTATGATCCCAGCACTTTGGGAAGCTGAGGCAGGCAGATCACTGGAGGTCAGGAGTTCGAGACAAGCCTGCCCAACATGGTGAAACTCTGTCTCTACTAAAAATACAAAAAATTAGCCAGGTGTGGTGGTGCACACCTGTAACCCCAACTACTCAGGAGGCTGAGGAAGGCAAATCACTTGAACCAGGAGGTGGAGATTGCAGTGAGGTGAGATCACACCCCTGGACTCCAGCCTGGATGACAGAGCAAGACTGTCTCAAAATAATAATAATAATAATAATAATAAATCTTGGAGATTATATTAGTCAGCTCAGACTGCCATAACAGAAGACTATAGATTGGGTGGTTTAAGCAATGGAAATTAATTTTCTTACAGTGTGGAGGCTGAAAGTCCAAGATCAGGGTGCCGGCATGGTCAGATTCTGGTGAGGGCTCTCTTCCCAGTTTTCAGATGGCTGCCTTCTCACCATGTCCTCACATGGCGGAGAGAGAACCAGCAAGCTCTCTGGCATCTATTCTTATAAAGGCACTAATAACATCATGAGAGTCCCACCCTTATAACCTCATCTAACCCCGATTACATCCCAAAGGCCTCATCTCCAAATATCATCATCAAATTGAGGGTTAGGACTTAAACACATGAATTCTGAGGGAGACATGAACATTCATTTCCTAATAGAGATCTTTCCATATAGACACATAAAGAGCTTCTCTATTCTTTTTACAGTTGCACAGTATGCTACTGTGGCATCAAATACCCTTAATGTCAAAACTGGGAAAACTGAAGCTTTCCTTAATCATTTTTTTGCTAATGGGATCTGCAGAAACAAGGCTGGAGAGCTAGAATCCTAGAGCCTGAAAGGTGATGTTTCTGATGAGGTTAGACATAAACCAGAATTATATTCTGATGATTGGTGAAAAAGTATTAAAACTCAGGCAACACGTTCAGTGTGTATTCATTAGCATGTCTTTGGATCCTCAAAATTTCAGCATTCTGAATCAAGTACAGTTGAATCTGCTAATATGAAGATGCTGACTGTATTTGAAAATGCAAATTAATAAAGACATATAGCTATGAAATGTATTTTTGTTATGTCACTACTTATAAACAATAGTCAACTTGCACCCAGCTGTTACTTACCAGGCATGTTATACAGGCCATTCTAGCTATTCTAAACATGTTTAGTGCAAGTTCTGAGAAAATATTAGCATGGAAGATTTAGTGGTCTTTGTGAATAAAGTTAAAATGGTTATTCAGCCCAGAAAAGGGCTAAGGAACAAAGAAGGGAAAAAGAGTATGACCACAAAATATGTTTGGACAACCCCACTGAAAGCAAACATAATAGGCTATGTGCTATCCCAGCAGCCTGAACTATCACTACCTGAAGGAAGAAAAGGCAGAGACAGAGTAAATATCTGTAAAATATGGCTGATATTAGATTCAGGGATAAAGAGGAGGAAAAAATGAATCACGGAACTAGGGTTTCAAGCCTAGGTGACTCAGTAAAAGAGTAACACTATTGGCTGAGATAAGGTGGAAGATATTTGGAGTGGGGTAAGAGTTTATTTTAAAATACATTTTCTTTGGGGTCTTGTGGGACATCTAAGTTAAAATTCTCAGCAGGCAATTAACAGAGGTTGAAGAAAAGAATTTGTTGGTTTCGAGGAGTATTTATGAAAATCAGAGAGAGAGGGAGAGAAGCAAGGACAGAATGATAGATACCACTCACATTTAGAGGTAGAAGGGAAAAGATGGACATTGAAGGAAAGAGGAATGGTTAAAGGGAGAGGAGGCAAACCAAGGTTATGAGGTTACAGAAACCAAGGAAGGAGGATGTAGTTAACTGCATCAAATACTGGAAAATAAAGTTATGAACCCCCAACATAGTATTTTAGGAGACAGAGTCAGATTTTAAGACATTAGGTAATGAGTTGAACAGTGATATAGTAAAATTAAAAAATACTTTATAGTGACGGTTTTTTGAAATGATCATGGAGGGAAGAAGAAAGACAGGATTATGATATTATTCCATATTTATATTCCACTTCAGAGTAACAGAGCACTTTCCCATACATGATCTCATTTGATACTGTTTCAAGAGGTAGGCTTGTGGTGCATAAGTGGAGAAAGAAACAATGAAGAGGAATAGTTGAAAATGCAAATAGAAGATGAAGTAATGAATGAAGTTAGTTTTCTAAGGAGGTGGAAGAGGGAAGAATTTAGTGCTGGAAAAAACTAGGAAAACCTCTAATTTTGAGACAGAAAAGAAGACAAAGTGAGTACATGAAAAGATAGGAACATTTTGAGGTAAAAATAGTTTAGAAAGATTCATGACTAAAAGACCTGAAAGTAATCAAGGTAACCTTGAATTGAGGGCTGAACTGACAGGAGAAATGTGAAATGAGTGGGAAAATAATGATGTTGGCATAAAAAGTCAAAACACTGACTCCTCACCCAGTCACAAGATCTCCGTATCTCTAATACAGTATAATAGTTCTCCCACTAATGTAATGATGAGTAGTCATTGAATTACTAGAGACAAGGGCAAACAGTTCAATGTCTTAAATAAACCCAGCAAAGCCATTAAGAAAAGTTCATTCACTATATAATCCAATGTGTAAGTCTGCTTTGAGTACCACTCCCCCAAGCCCATGCTACAGGAAGGAAAAGCATTAAGCAATCTGACAGAATATGCTTTCCAACAGGACAAGACAGCCTGCAATTTTTCAACCAACAGGGATGTTAGTCTGTGGTCCAGCCTCTAGTCACTCTCTTTAGAAAGTTCTGCTTTCTCTAAGATAATGCCCAAATGTTTATAACTTCCTTCTTTAAATAGTATGCATATTAAGAAATAAATTTAAGTCTGTAGTCTATGAGATAACACAAGTGGGGGACAAAAGTATGACAGGCTTCCCTTCCTGGCTGAGCAGTCCATGTGACATGTCCGCTCAGGGCTCATGGCATCTCAGCCAGACATTCTGAGATTCTGGCCTCTTGGCTCTTTGAGCCAACTCTACCATTAAAATATTAATTTCTCTATTATAACTCATTAAAGGTAAAGGTTATGATTTTTGCTCACCCAATGCACTTCCCTCTATTCTAATGACAACAGTAACATGTACTCTCCTTTTTTTGAGACGGTCTTGCTCTGTTACCCAGGCTGGAGTGCAGTGGTGCGATCTCCACTCACTGCAACTTCTGCCTCCCAGGCACAAGTGATCCTCCCACCTCAGCCTCCCAAGTAGCTGGGACTACAGGTGTGTGCCATCATGCCCAGCTAGTTTTTTTGTATTTCTGTAGAGATGAGATTTCCCTATGTTGGCCACGCTGGTCTCAAGTTCCTAACATGTCATGTACTCCTAATTGCACCAATTATATTACCCCATCTTCCTGGCTTGGTGATTGGCTTAGGGAAGAGTATGTGACCTAAATTGGTATGCAAGTGATTCTTAGGACTGTTTTCAAACTGCAGACAAAGAAAAAGAAATTCTCTTTCTTTGCTGGTAGAACTGCTTAGTTAGGATGAGATGAGAGATCATAGTTGCTAGGATTCATGTTCCCCATGGCATGGAGAAAGCTCATCTGCAAAGAGAACCGGAAACATACATCAGAAATAGAGAGTATAAGCCCTAAAAGTGTACTTGCCACTGAGTCCAGACATCCGTAGGACCAGCTGTCCACATTCTCTGTTTGGGTGACATCAGTCAGCAAATTCTCTTTTTTGCGTGATCAAGTTGGAATTCTGTCATTTGCAAAGTAGCCCAACTTGTACACAGAATGTCTTCTACTTACAAGGTGCCCAATAAACATATATTGGTTATCTGGTTGGTTTGATGTCAGTGTTTTTTCTGCATCTTTTTCTTCTGTACTTTGTAGTGTATACCCTCATTTTCAATAAGCCTTGTTCAAAACAAAGTCTGCAGTTTGCCTGTAATAACTAGGTGCCCTAACCCCCTATACTGGCATGAGGAATATGTCTATGCTTCAGTTTCCTAATTTATAAAATATGGCAAATAATAATAGCAGCTACTTATTTAGCTTCTACTAAATTTCAGGTGCTGGTCTAACACTTAACATACATTATCCTAATTCTTATGGCAACTTTATGAGACATGCATAATGATCCTCATTTTATGGATAAGGAAGCTGAGATGCAAATGAGGTTAAATGAAGTGACCAAAGTAATAGAGCTTGATTGGCAGAATTGAGATTCATACCCAGGCTTGTCTGAGTCTGTGTTCTTTTGAATGTCCTATGATGTCCTACTTATTCAAAAAGTTTTTGTGTGTGTAATGAGATAATGAAGGTAAAATTGCTCTAAAAATAGAAAATGTTCAGAAATCATTCTCTAATTGACAATCAAAAAATGCAAAAATGGACTCAAATATTAACAAGGAAGCTTAGGTTTAGGGGAACATTGTGACTACCCAAATTATTGGAATTAGAAACAGTAATAGAAAAAAAATAAATGCGGAATCTCACATATATGTGAAATTTTATTAAGAGGGAAAGTGCAACCAGGATTCTGTTCCATTTCTGAAATCTTGGTAAAACTTGAAAGGACATAGGTAAGCATTGCTAAGCTAGGGAAAACTAGATCTCACTTCTCATCTTCCTCATTGGACCATTGATACCAGCACGTGGAACTTCCTTTGTGGTCCTTTTGATGGACAGTACTTATAAAATAATGAACATTCTGACTTACAGATCTGAATGGCAGTATCAGTAATGTTTAAAATGAACAAACATATATACTTACACTGTCTATGTAGCATTAAGATATATATATAAACCTAATTTTTGTATAAGTTTAACTGAAAGAAACATAAGGCCAAGTCTATGTGTTAAATGACATTTTGTAGTAAAACCCTTGTGTTTTTCAGCTTGTAATTACTCTTTCAAACAGTTTCAAGGGAACCAACCACATTATGAACTGCCTGCTTTATGTCCATTTTCTTCATTAGACTATGAGTACTTTGGGTACAGAAACTGTGCCCTACATATCTTCTTACACCTAGAATCTAGCATAGATAAAACTTGGCATATGTCATGAAGGGTTGCATTATCATTTTATGGGTCCTGGAAACTTTTGCCTTCATGGGCCCCTTCCTTCATTAAAAAAAAATTAAAATTATATTTTATGATCATGCTGGTATGAAAATGAATATATTAATATTATATATACTTTCTTTGACTTAAAATTTTATCTTTTTCTTCTGATTTTAAAAGAAAAAAATTTTTTTCTTCTGATTGAAAAGACTGTTTTTATAGGCCTCTAAAAGTATTGTGGGCCCCAGGTGCTATGCCTACCTTGCTTAGAGATAAGTTAGTCAAGTCCTGTGTGTTAAATATATTTTCGATGACTGAATGAAATGAATACATGACTTCAATTTAACTTGGTGGTAGTAATTCTTAGAGCTTCTATTTTGGAGTGACTTTGGGCTTAAAAGATTTTTCAAAAGCAACTAATTAATAAAATCACCACAACATACGAATATGCATTTAATCTGAAGCCAACTATTGAAATTTAGTACTGTAAACAAAATCAAAACCCAACAGCAGTGTAGAAGGCTGTCAAAGTGGCAAAATAAATATTTTAAAATAATATCAGAGGTTGCTCCAATATTGAACAAACATAGCACACCTCTTAAATAGAGAAATTTAAATATTTTCTTTTTAAAATTTTGACATTCCAAAAGAGTCAGTTCAGAAGGCAGATACTTTAAAAACTGTGGGTTTATACTTGGAGCCACATGGTTATTGACTAGAATTTAGTTAAGCATGTACCTGGAACGCTAGACCTGTTGCCTTTCACAACATTGCTTTTGGAACTCAGCATCTCTCCACTGTTGCTTCCAGAGACCGCTTTTTAAAATGGAAAATTGATTGATGAAATCTTAGGCATGAATACATGCTAATGCATCTAATAAATTAAAATACTGTCATTTTATAAGAAAGGTTTATTGGCTAACTGTGTATTTCTTCTAGTAATTCAAAGTCTAGTGTTTAATTTACAGAATGAAATATAGAAATCAATTACTTGGTCAGGAGTAAGGTGAAATTGATGTTCAAAAGTATGTTTTGGGATGCAACCAGGCTGACTTATCCACTGACTTAAAATTGTAGAAAGTCATATCTGAGCGGTTTTTCCCCCTTCTAAATGTATTGAACAATGTTCAAAATATGAGGAAGCACCTTTGCATTGTCTGGATGGGGTTGTGTGCAGATTAATATCTGGATAATAATTCAGATTTACCCTTCCAAAAAGGATATCACACATATAAAGTAGTGCTAGTATTTATAGGATGGGCATTTACCAGAACAGCTCTTAAAGGCTACATAATAAAATTGCATTAAGGCTGCCTAACTTAATTAACCACAGATACTGAAATGAATTCAGCTAATGGATTCTGCTTCCCCAAAGAGTACTCTCTCTTAATAATAATTTTAAAAGCAAAAACATGTTTTTCCTCCTCTTTTTCATAATATGTAGCCACCTGACCAAGAGTGGGGTTGGGAGAGAGACTGTCCCTACCACCCAGGAGACAGCAGGAGGGAGAGGTCATCTAGTGATTACACTCTTGCTTCTCCTCTCCAAGGGCAAAGGGCTGCCTCAGCAGCTGTCACATCCTGCTGCCCTTTGAAACAGAAAACCAGTCTAGAGTTTCACACTTATCTCCTGCTTTGCATTACCAAATTGGCAGTCTTGCTAGACCCTAGTAAATGCCTTTCATAGATGAAGGTGGTGAAGGCTCTGGGGAATTGTGAGTGGGGAGGGCATTTGTGTTTGGGAAGGGGCAGTACCTGGTTCAGCTGTCTGCCATCCATCAGATGGTTCTGCAGATGAAACAAGCACAGAGGAGGAAAAGAACACACAAGGCCACTTGGTCTATCTCAGGCAGGCAGGCCGAATCATATCTCTGTGTGCAGTGAACCACAGAGTCTTGTGAGGAGGTTGCTAGTCATACAGAGGCACATTATGAAGGACTTCAAAGATCCCCATTGTGGACTCACAAATCACAGTTACTCAACTCGCCTTCTAGTCAGACTAGCCCCTGTTTTCCCACATTTCCCATGCAATGTCCTGCTTTTGCCATCTTACTGCTCATTAGCAGTTCCAGCAGAGGGCAGGCGGGGGAAAGGAGAGGAGTGTATATTGTAGCCAAAGATCTCTTCTGAACGTGTTAAGGCAAATTTTCTGGATTCTTAGAGCAACAAATGTCTTTCTGTCCAATTTTTTTTTTTTTTTAACTATCTGTCTGTATAGGTATTTCTAGTTTTCAGGGCCTCCTTTCTCAAGGAATTTACAATCTGACTTGGGAAAGCAAAATGAAGACACATGAAATAGTGAGAAAGCCATGCTATAAAGCCATCCCTGTTATCCCAAGCAAAGTCATGGGTTTGAAGAGAAGGAAGAGAGGTCTTCATGCACTGAAGTTGATGATAGCAATTGTACATTAAAAATATAAATTGAAGTCAATAATTAGTGCAGAGAAGTGAGACTCAGCAAATGGGCAGATGTAATTGTTGAAAATTCTCTAAACAGGCTTGGGTAACAGTCCCATAGACAGGACTTGTAGGCATCCAGTGAGAATGTGGTTTTTGCAGGACAAACGTCTCACTGGATCTCAGTACCAAACCTTTGTGGTGATCAGCTGGAGTGAAGGGGCTGGGACACCGAGGATTGGTAGGCATTCCGGGAGGAAAAATATTGAGTATCTTTCCATATCATTCATTAAGGTTTGTGTGACAATGTCATGAGCAATTCACTACTGGGAGGTCTTCATCAGATAAACAGGGCTGCAAAATTCATGGCCAAGGAATGTGGGCTGGAGAGACACTCCCAGCCACAGCTGCTACCTGAACACCCAGAGCTGGCTGGGAACCAAGGAGACATGCTGAAACCAGGAGCCTCAGCGACGAGTGGCAACGTTACAGATGCTTAATCCTGAAATGAAAAGTAATTGCTTCTGGCTTAAAGAATAAAGGAAAAACAAGATCAGCCTTGGCTGGATTACATTTTTTTCAAATACAACCATGCTAAAGACTAGGTTCTGCTGTTTGCTTGGTATTTGAAAATGTGAGGAAATGGATGTTTTCTGTCAATGTAATTTAAATCTATCCAGGAGTATTGACATATAACAACACTTGAACGCAAGTACATTTTGATTGATATAATTAAATCAAATGTGTTTACTTTTAGCTGTAAAGGAGGACATCTGAAATTTAACTTACCTAATATAAATTTAGAAGGTCTTTCTTGAAAATAGCTCTTGCTTTGTATTTTGAAGCATTTCCTACTGAAAAGTCTTGGCCAAAGCAACCAGAGCTCCTTTTCCATACAGATAAAACTGCAAATGGAGAAATATGGAAGAAGAGAGAGGGGAAAGGCATTTTAATACCTCTAATATATTTCTGTGATGAAATAGTCTTCTCTAGAGAGAAGATAATTCGTGAAAATTCACTAAGGAAGAGCTGCAAGTTTAAGTTATTGTTAGAATAATAGAAAGATGACTTTAACCCACAACTAAGTAAGTAATATTTGTGTTCTTACTTGTTTACCCCTCAAGACCTACAGAATGGCATATGTCGGGAGATGTTCTATATATAGAGTCTGTATTTTCCTTGAAAGCAAGAGAGCAATGACACAGAGTAAAAGCAAAGCAAGAATAAAAGGAAAACAAATCTTGCCTTTCCAGTTCCAATTTTTAAGTTATATGTATTAATTTAAGATATTTGCAGCAGACTCATAATGATGTAGAGTGAATTAATTGAATTATATCTTGTATCCTAGAACTGAAGCTGCTTTGTTTCCTGTTAGGTTGAGTCATATGAAATTGTCTACACAGATAGCAATTTCATATGATTTAACCTAATGCCATAAACCTTCACAGGAATTCATCAACCAATAATAACCAGTAGGAAATTAAACCTAGCTGGTTTTCCCACCATCATTCTGCATGAACACTAATATTATAAAACTAATATAACACATACTATTTTCTTACAGGCCTTAACATCAAGGACATTTTGCATAAAAGAACAAAGTCTATTTACAGACAATATTCACAGTTTGTGTTTCTGCTTCATTAATTCAAAACAGAAAAAAAAAATTCTTACACCAGACATTTTTTGGATACCACCAGGATGACTTAATCTAACAGAACAGCACAATGACTCTGCCAATTGTGTCTGCTTTTCGTGAGCTCAGACTGATGAACAACTGGAAGGCCAGTCATGGACCTGATAACCTGATGCACAGTGATCACAAACATGAGGACTTCTTTAAATAAAAGGTGTCATACAGCTCATGAGGTAAAGAAACAGCCACGAATAGCACTAAGAATGCAAAAAATGGCCATGAGTTGTACTCTCCATTGGTATATAAAACACAGCTGGTGACCCAAAAAGTCATGGTATTTCCAAAGGCGAGGGACTACGGTACTTAGTAACACTTTGCAGATTTAAAAAGAAAAGAAAGCAGTCCTTTTTACAGCAGTGCTCTATCATTCTCTGCCAAGAAAGGGTACTAACTGTTAAATTGGCCCAAATTCTCTTTTTCACATTGAACATGATTCAGATGTTAACATGGTTTCCATTATCACTACAGAAAATTTTTAGATAATCTTTCTGTTCCTGCAAAATACAATAATGTCCAAAGGAAATAGAAATTTAAAGTATAATGTGAACATATATTTTAACTGAGATACACAATGATTGCAAACATTTAAATGATTAGGAAGTATATATTTATGGTATGTTGAATGCAACTTTAACTCAAATATGATACTTGCAGATTTAAGGCAATCTGTTCTCTACATAAAAAATAAGATGATAAAACATAACATAATTATACTAATGCAATTTCTCATGTTATATATTATGAAATCATCAATGACACATTTTCTTTGAATACCAGATGACCTTGAGAAAAGCAAAGTTCTTTCATCCCCCCCCCAGATTTCAAGTAAAGAGTCGTCTTTTACTACTTGCATTTTGCTTTCTGGTGATGGAACTAGAATTGCTGACAATTCAAATATAATTACCAGCATCTCTCTGGGTGAACTAACCGCCTAGTGTCTTAAAACTTGCCTCCAAAAGAAAATATATCTCTTCAAATTATACTGCATTAAAAGTGAAGCTTAACGAGCCTTTAAAATACAGTCTTAAAGTGGTTTCATTCTCCCCATCCCCTTGCCAGTATTTCCCTTCCTCTCTAAGCATCTTTCTCTTCTCCTTCTCCAGGGTGAATTTTGAAGAGATTCTGAGGGATAGCCAACAGGACTATAGCGGTGACTTCCCTCAAGGATTGCTTCATCCAACCCAGTAGGTAGGGCCTGTAAAGGACTTCACATATGACATTTGGAAAATACAGTGATCAGAGTAAACCTAGGAAGTTTACTAGAATTGCTCTAATGTCAACCTTTATTTCATTTCTTTTAAAGACAATTGATTATTTAAAGCAAAAATAATAAAACTTACCATGGAGCTCTTAACTTATGTAGAAGTATGACAACAGTGCAAAGAACATATTGGAAAACAGAAAATTTGCTTTGTAGGTTTTTTATACTACACATGTAGTGATGTGAAATCATAGTAGATTCTGCTAAGCTCGGGATGCATATTTCAGTCCCTAGATCACCCAAAATAAAACAACAACATATAGTTTTCAATCCAATAGAGGAAATAAAACAAAATATTAAAAAATTCTCGAGCCCGGTGTGGTGGCTTATGCCTATAATCCCAGCACTTTGGGAGGCTGGGTGGGCAGATCACTTGAGGTCAGGAGTTCGAAACTAGCCTGGTCAACGTGGTGAAACTCTGTCTCTACCAAAAAATGCAAAAATTAGCCGGAGGTAGTGGTGTATGCCTGTAGTCCCAGTTACTTGGGAAGCTAAGGTGGGAGAATTGCTTGAACCCAAGAGGTGAAGGTTGCAGTGAGCAGAGGTCGCGCCACTGCCTTCCAGCCTGGGCGACAAAGTGAGACCCTGTCTCAAAATAAGATAAAATTAAATAAAAATAAAAATAATAAAAAAATTCTCAACAAATTCAAAAGAAGGAAGAAAAGGAGAAACAACAAAAAAGAGACAAAGCAAAACAAATAGATGGAAGAAAACATAGCATAATGGTAGCTGTAACCTCAACATCAAAAATTTTATTAAGTGTAAAGTGAACAAAACACTCCAATTAACAGGCAGAGATTATCAAACAGAATAAAAAAGCAAGAACTAATGCTATACAGTTTATAAGAGATGCTTTATGTATAAAGCATAAGTATAAACAATAAGTTAGAAGTAAAAGGGATAAAAAAGAATATATATATTTTTTTAATTTCATTGATCTACTTGTCTGTCTTTTTACTATACCACAATAACTTTATTAATGTATCTTGAATTTAACAAGATCCCTAGGTAATTCATATATACATTAAATTTAATAAATAATAAGTAGATAGCCCTTTTGAGGTATTCAGCAACGATAAAAAGAAACTTCTTGAGGCCAGTTGCAGTGGCTCACGCCTATAATCCCAGCACTTTGGGAGGCCAAGGTGGGCGGATCACAAGGTCAGGAGTTCAAGACCAGCCTGGCCAATATGTTGAAACTCCATCTCTACTAAAAATACAAAAAAAAAAAAATTAGCTGGGCGTGGCGGTGCATGCCTGTAATCCCACCTACTCGGGAGGCCGAGGCAGGAGAATTGCTTGAACCCAGGAGGTGGAGGTTGCAGTGAGCCAAGATCGCGCCACTGCACTCCAGCCTGGGCAACGAAGTGAGACTCCATCTCAAAAAAAAAAAAAAAAAAAAAGAAACTTCTTGAATTGTTACCAATTAGAGAGGAATATCAAGTATTGATTAAGCCACTTACCTAAGGTTACAGAAGTGGACCAGATCCCAGATTTCCTGACTCCCAGACTACTGCAATGTCTACCAAAAACTCAGCTTTATAATTAAGTTTTACTTATTCAATAACAGGCAAGGAAAAAAGTAATTTCTATTTACCCACATATTTACCACTTCTAGCACTAGACATTTTTTTATGTTGATCTGAGTTTCTATCTGGTATCATTTCCTTTAGCCTGAAGAACTTCCTTTAATATTTCTTATAGTATATGTGTACCATTGATACATTCGGTTTTTGCTTGGCAGTGTTTTTCTTCTTCCCCTTCTCCTTTCTTTCTCTCTCTTTTCTTTTCTTTTTCTTTCTTTCTTTTTCTTTCTCTCTCTCTTTATTTCATTCTTTCTTTTTCTTTTCTCTTTCTTTCTCTCTTTCTTTCCTTCCTTCTTTCTTTCTTGCTTGCTTTCTCCTTCCTTCCTTCCCTCCTCTTTTCCTTTCTCTCTCCCTTCTTCCCTTCCCTTCCCATTTTCTCCTTTTTCCTTTCTTTCATTTTTTAAGGGATCTTTATCTTTCACTAGGTTTCTCATCCCAGGTTGACAGGTTTTATTTCTTTTAGCACCTTAAAGGTGTTATTCAATTCTCTTTTGGCCTATTGATAAATCAGCATTATTGTTCCCCTGGGTCTTGCGCAGAATGGGTCTTTTCCTTGTACTGCTATTAAGACTTTTTTCTTTGATCCTCGGCTTTCATAAACTTGGTTATAATGTACCCAGGAGTGGTTTTCTTTGTTTTTTGTCCTGCAGGGTGTTTATTCAGATTCTTACTTTATGGGTTAATATTTTTCACCAAATTGGGAATTTTTTCAGCTACCACTTCTTCAAATGTATTTTCTTCCCCAATTTCTCTTTCATTTTTTTCTGGAACTCCAGTTTCACAGACGTTAGGCCACCTCATACTATTCCACAAGTCAGTGAGGCTCTGTTCATTTTTTTCAGTGCTTTTATCTCTATGTGCTTCAGCTGATATCGTTTATATTGCCATGTCTTCAATGTCACTATTTTTTTTTCTTCTATGGAATCTATTTTGCTGTTAAGCTCATTTAGTGATTTTTTTTCTCATTTTAGGTATTACATGTTTTCAGTTCTAGAATTTCTAGCTGGTTTTCTTTTATAATTTCCACTTTTCTAGTGAGAATTTCTATTTATTGGAGTCCATATTTTCTTTAAAATTTTAAACATATTTATGAGAGTTGTTTTAAAGCCTTTGCTTGCTAATTTTAACATATCTGCTATCTCTGAGTATGTTTCTATGGACTTAAAAAAATCTATTGTGGTCATGCCTCTTCACATATCTAGTAATTTTTGAATTTTATGCTAGACATTAAATACTACATTATCAGGTCTGGATTTAAAGAGCGTTAAGTTTTGTTACGTTACTTTACTAGTGGAGAAGCTTAATTTTTACAAGCTGTTTTTAAACTTTATTTGGATGTAGTATAGCCTTGAGTCCAGGGCTGGGTAGCCCTGCTCCTACTGCCTGGCCTTTCTGGGTTCTTCACTGAAAACCCCGGGGAATCACTGAGAACATCTCCACTCGGAACATCTGCATCTCCAGTTTTGTGCACCTCCTGGAATCTCCATCCAGCTTACAGCTCCCCAGTAGCTATTTGCCACCAGACTTTGTAGACTCTCACCCAGAAAGTGAGAAGCTTAGCATTTGTCCAAAGACTTTACAGTACCCATATGCAGATTTCTGGACCTGTTTCTCTGTGCAGCTTTCTCTTCATTACCCTGACCTACAAATTCCAACCACCTCAACAGCCCTGAACTGTGATCTCTGCCTCCTCAGAACAGTAAAGCAACTGTTATCAACTTGGGCTCCACTTTGCTGTCCTTCCAGGAAACAAGACAAGGTGACCAAGGGGTTCATCTCATGTGTTTCCCTTTCCCCAGGGATCAAAGTTCAATACTGCCTGAATTCCAGTGTCTGAAAACAGTTGCTCCATATATTTTGTCCAGTTTTACAGCTATTTATAGTAAGAGAGCTGGTACTAGTAACTTTATCAAAGCCAGAAGCAGAAGTCCTTCACACTGGATACTTTTGCTCATCATCTCCTGTTTGAAATTCTTCCTTATTTTTACTACTCTAATCTTGATTTTCCTCCTAAATTTCTTATTATTCCTTCACTATCTTCTCTTCCTCTTTATCCTTTACCCATGCTTCCCGTGCCTAAATTATATCCATTCTTTAAGACCCAAGGTCTCTCCATAAAGCTTATCCAGTCCCCCACACTGGAATTTATGCCAGGTATAAGTATATATGAACATATATGAACATACTTAACACTTTATTGGCACTGCTTCAGACAGCACTTTGCACTTTCTGCTTTTTGAATGATCATGTCACTTCCATATTGTAAACTCTTTGAAGACATGGACAATGTCTAATTTATCATTGTTTCTTCCACAGAGCTTAACACAGTATTCTTCTATTCAGCTTTAATTCTGATATGGTGCTACTGGTGGTTGCCCAACAATGAGAGAAAACAACATTTGCTGACTACACCCCACACACTCTGCTAGATGCTTTGCACATGTTATCTTGCTTAATTCTTGAGAATGATACTGAAAAGTAAACACAACCCAAATGACAACAAAACCAATGGCTCTGACTGAGATCACACATGCTCAACTGCTGGGATTTCAGTTCTTTGAATCCCTTCTGGGAAAATGTGACACTTTTGAGGACCTCCTTGCTTCCCCTTGCTTGTCACTGCCATCATTGCCCCCTTCTCAGGTCCCTCTGGCTTGAGCCTGGTGAGAGGCTGCTTCCCATGTTAGTACCTCCCTAAGAAGTTTTTCTTGTGGCACCACCACCACTGCTGCTTCCACCTATCCCCACCACCACCACCACTGCCATCGTTTCTGCAATGCTGCAGCCACTGGTACAGGGCTGCTCCAGGCCAGGCAGTTTCTCATTGCAGCTTGCCTGCATTAGAGTCCTCTCTTGCTGCTTCTCTTTTGGGTTCTCCAGAGATAACTCTGCCTCTCCTGCCTCCTACCACCTCTGTCTGCAGAGCCATGGGGAAGCCCTGGAGGAGCCACACTACCAGAACACTAGGTGCCTCTGCCTGCCTTTGTCCCCTGGGGTCAGATCTGCTTCTCCTTCAGCCAGATTTTCTCACTATCCACAGCTACCAGTTAGTGGACTGATGTCCCCCTGGTGGTGGATGTCATTGAACAAGCACTCAGTAAATTGTTAAGTGTTTACTAAGAACTTTTTATGTGTATGGAATCCTATTAATTGTCAAGAAAGAAGTTAAAAAAAAAAAAAAAACCAACCAACCAACCAAATTAATAATTTAAAAACAAACATTTTGTTTGATAAGAGTTCCTTGCTTTAAAAAAGTTGAGATATATTAGACTATATAGGTGTCCTTTATCTTTTTGTTTGTTTGTTTGAAATGGAGTTTCACTCTTGTTGTCCAAGCTGGAGTGCAATGGCGTGATCTCAGCTCACTGCAACCTCTGCCTCCTGGGTTCAAGTGATGCTCCTGCCTCAGCCTCCCGAGTTGCTGAGATTACAGGTACACGCCACCAGGCTAATTTTTTGTATTTTTAGTAGAAACCAGTTTTCACTATGTTGGCCAGGCTGGTCTCGAACTCCTGACCTCAGGTGATCCACCCACCTCAGCCTCCCAAAGTGCTGAGATTACAGGTGTGAGTCACTGCGCCCGGCTGATGTTCTTTAAAGCCCATTTATCAATTTGATATGTATGTATACCAAGCCCATGAAGGTACTAGGTTCTGTTCCCAGTACTTGGAATACAAGATAGACAGGATGCCTGCTATAATGGAGCTTCCAATAAACACATAAACTAACATCACTTACTGATAAGTACAATATTGGACAGTGGTAAGTGATGAGAAGAAAATAAAGCAGGAAGATGGTATAGGAAATAATGGCAGGAAAACATGAGATATGGAGGTGGGGGAAGATCTCTGAGGTGACATCTGGGCTAAGTGGCAGGTGATGATGGAGGGAAAGGGCAGTCTAGGGAGGGAGAACTTCAGTGTTGCTGGAATGTAACGATCCAGGAGGTGAATCACAGGGGATGCCGTCAGACAGACAGACTAGCTCAGATTAGGTAGAGCTTACAAGTCCACAGTAAAGAGTTCGGATTTTATTATAAATACAGGGAAAACACTGGAAGGTTTCAAATAGGATGGCATGCTGTGATGATATTGCTCAAAGATCATTTTGGCTGCAGTGTAGGCTGCATTGTAGGAAAGCAAGAGCATAAGACCTCAAGACTCCAAGACCCATTAGGAGCTGTCATAACCTAAGTAAGAGATGATAGCTCTATAACTCCATGAAATAAATGTGTGTTTTATTAGATCATGCCCTCTGTTGATAGCCCACTCTAAAGGATACTGGATCTACTGCATAATAAAACTAGATGACAGGGTCACTGGCCTCAAAGACCTTTCTGTAATTCAATGGAGATGACAGGTAAAATTAAAGAGAACAAAGGGTGATAACTTATTAAGGCAATAAAAAGTTGGCAGAGATGAGCAGGCTCTCAACAATAGTCTTTGGCTATGATAAAATCTCCTGGGTCACTCTTCGGAATCACCATAGTGCTACAGAAGAACCAAGGAAACCATCATTCAGATTTTGAATCACAGTAACATAACCAAGCAAACTACAAGCAAAATATGAATATGATTGTCACATATTTGCTGAGCACTTGATAGAATGTTCCAGACATTCTAAGTGCTCATGCTCTAAATGAGTCATTTAGTCGCCAGAACAACACTGAGACAGTGATTATCATCCCCATCTTCTAAATGAAAAAATCACAGCTTAGGACGCGGTGACTTGCCCACTGTTACATACACTAAAAAGCATGAGAACCCATCCTCAAACCTTGACTAGTCTGCTCCCAAAACCAGGCTTATAAGGATGATGGCAGTGTTTCCCAGGGTTGCCTGATGATAAGAACTATTTGTGGCACTTGTTAAAAATACAAATACTTATTCTCATTCCCTACCCCATGCCAGACCCACTGAATCAGAATTTCCAGGGAGGGGTCTGGTAAGCTATTTCTTTTAACAATGGCCCTCAATGATTCTTTTTTTAATTTTGAGACGGAGTTTCACTCTTGTTGCCCAGGCTGGAGTGCAATGGCGTGATCTCAGCTCACTGCAACCTCTGCCTCCTGGATTAAAGCAATTCTCCTGTCTCAGCCTCCCAAGTAGCTGAGATTATAGGCACACACCACCACGCCCAGCTGATTTTTTTTTTTTTTTTAGTAGAGACAAAGTTTCACCATGCTGGTCAGGCTGGTCTCAAACTCCTAACCTCAGGTGATCCACCTGCCTTTGCCTCCCAAAGCCAAATATTATTATTGCCATATTATCTTTTTCTTAATATCATAATTATCATTCTTATATGTCTCACACCAGAGTAGGTCATACCTAACAAAAAAGAAACACAGATAAATGGAGAATATAATACAGCGAAACAATCAAGGCAGGTGATAGCAGACACTTCTAGGAAGAAGTAAGTTTTGGGCTGAATTTTGGAAGACCTGCTAAGAGGGCAAAAGTATTTCATGAAAGAGACAAGAATAGGAGAACCAGGTGCATACAGCACTGATAGGAATTGATGTCCCGAGGAGAGAAGGTGATTTGATCCAGTGCACACACCACTGCTCAGTTCTTACATAGGTTCAAGCAGGTTTAGAGCACTTGTGGTTTACTGAACCTGTCTATATCCTTGGCCAGATCTTGACCAAGATGGTGCTAGAAGGGAAATACTTGAAACAATACTCTATTATCATTATCTGAGATTAAAGGGTCAGAAAGAATCCTGATTTGAGAATTTTTTGTTTTTTTTAAATTAAACTTGTTTAACTGACTTCCTACAGTAGACAAATGATCTCAAAAGAGAACCTTACTTGGAATATTATAATAATAGAAAATTTTCTTTAATTGATTTATAGACATTTTTAGTACATTTTAAACTGGATGTCATAGAAGCCATGTCCTAAATTCTTCTATAGCATTACCTTTAACAGCCTGCAACTTAACCAGCAGATGTTCATTGGATGCTGACTTTATACCAGACACTGTGAGCAGCTCAGGGGAGACAAAAGATGTATAAAATGTGGCTATTAATCATGAGGATTCAGAATCCAGTGGGAGAAGACAAACAACCAGATATGTAATTCCATGATAAGTTCTAGAAGGAAGGTTGTACAAATGAAGGGCTGGGGTGCACTAAAGAGAGAGCTCCTCGGTCTGCCTGGGCCTAACAGGGCAACATGAATGGCCTTGCCTGCTGGGATTTGAAGTATTCACCAGATTTCACCAGGAAAAGGATGCAGAAAGTCTTCCCACCATGGATAGAGAAGGAAGAAGACAGAGGTCAGTGTGAAAGAGTGAGCACTCAGTCCCATGGGTTATCACAGAATCATACTCTGCAGTTCACAATTTTTTCATTCTGCAGCAGTTTTTTTAAAAAAATAAATTACCTATTAGCATTTAAAATAGGGCAGTATTAGTATACACATCTTTATTTCTGACTTAATGGAAACAAAGATTTCACAACACTCGGCCCACATCCTCTCATAGTAACACTCACCTGGTCCCAAGTAAGAGCTGCCCCCTTCAGACAGGGCTCCCGATCCCCAGTTCACCCTAGACCCACACCCTAAAGTCTTTTATTCCCAGCCCTCTATGCGGGCATTTGAGTTTGTGACCCAGGTAGAGCTTAGGCTATGAGGTGGTAGGAGAACACCTTGAACAAGGATGTGATGTCATTGTAGCTTGAAGCAAAAGAGTGAATGGCCTTGCTTGCTAAGCTTATTCAGACTTTACCATGTGGGTGATGAGGAAGGGAATGACTACTGATAGAGTGAAGCAAGGTAGAGAAATGATGACAACTGATTTTTAGGAAGCTGCCTTGGATAGATGACTTGGAGGCATTTAGACTGAAGACAGAAACATAGGAGGCCACCACAAAGGTTCAGGTAAGAGGCAATGAAGAGTGGTAGGTAGAGAGTGACCATGGGAATAGAAAGGAGTGCCAGAGGCACAAAACAAGAAGAGGGGGTAGAGGCATAAATTCTTTTCTAAATTGTTTAACACGAAACATCTAGAAAATCTGAAAGAACAGTAAAATAAATATCTCTACAGTCTCTTCAATGTAGATTCAACAATTGTTACTATTTTGCCATATTTGCTTTATCTTTCCATACACACACACACATATATATATATATATGTGTGTGTGTATACATATATTTTGAAAGTTGTTGAAGTCATTTCATGTCACACCTAAACATTAACACCTAAATATACATCTTCTGTAGGCCAGATGCAGTGGCTGATGCCTGTAATCCCAGCACCTTGGAAGGCTGATTCAGACAGATTGTTTCAGCCCAGGAGTTTGAGACCAGTCTAGGCAACATGGTGAAACCCTATCTCTACAAAAAATACAAAAATTAGCCAGGTGTGCTGACATGCACCTGTAGTCCCAGCTACTTGGGAGGCTGAGGTAGAAGGATTGCTTGAACCCAGGAGGTTGAGGCTGGAGTGAGTCATGTTTGTGCCACTGTACTCCAGCCTGGGTGAAAAAGTGAGACCCTGCTTCAAAATAAATAAATAAATAAATAAATAAATAAATAAATAAATAATTAAATAGCATCTCCTAAAAATAAGAATTTTCTTATGCATAACCACAATGTCATTATCATTTCTAATAAAATTAATATTAGTTCCTTAATATCATATAATATCCATGTTATTTAATATATGCTCATATTCAGGTTTTCCCTAAATGTTTCTAAAAATTTTAGCTGTTTTTTTCAAGCTAAGAGTCCTTTGAGGTTCATGTATTTGGTCGTTATGGCCTTTTAGTCTCTTTTAACCTGGGACAGCTCCCCCAGTCCTTCTCCCCCCATGAAAATGACTTTTGGAGGAATAAAAAAAATAGTTGTTTTATAGAATATCTCAAATTCAGATTCTTCTGCAGGTTTCTTTGTAATTTGATTTTTCTTTGATTCCCTGTAACTCCTATTTATTTGAGGTTAGGCCTGTGTAAAAGCTTACTTAGATTCAGGTTAAGCCCTTTTGGCAAGAATATTTCATAAATGATTTCATGAATTTCTTTTGTACCCCATCAGGAGGAACATAATACAAACTTGTCCCATATTAGTAATTGTAAGTTCGATCACTTGGTTAAAGTGGTGACTGCCAGATCTCTCCTTTGCACTTTTTACAATTAGGAAGTGACATGTTCTGTGATGCTTTGTAACTGTGTGGATAACCTGTTTTGCAATAATCTTTTACTATTAAAGATCCTTGCCTGAATCAATTAGTTCATTGGGAGTTGCAAATTAGTAAATTTCAAATATTATCACTCCTTCATTGGCATTCTTCTCTAAAGATGAGTTTTCCCTCATTAAGTAGATGATATAAAATTCCTTTTAAAAAGGCAAGGTAAGACAGGACAAGGTGGCCGAATAGGAACAGCTGTGGTCTGCAACTTCCGTGTGATTGACGCAGAAGACAGGTGATTTCTGCATTTCCAACTGCAGTACCTGGTTCATCTCACTGGGGCTGGTTGGACAGTGGGTGTAGCCCACGGAGGGTGAGCTGAAGCAGGGCGGGTGTTGCCTCACCTGGGAAGTGCAAGGAATTGGGGGATTTCTCTTTCCTAGCCAAGGGAAGCCGTGATAGAATGTACCTGGAAAAACAGGATACTTCCCCAAATACTGAGCTTTTCCCAGGGTCTTAGCAACCAGCAGACAGGGTGATTCTCTCCCGTGCCTGGCTCAGCAGGTCCCATGCCAACAGAGCCTTGCTCACTGCTAGGGTAGCAGTCTGAGATCAATCTGTGAAGTGGCAACCTGGCTGGGGGAGGGGCGTCTGCCATTGCTGAGGCTTAAGTAGGTAAACAAAGTGGCCAAGCAGCTCAAAGTGCTTGGAGCCTACCACAGCTCAACAAGGCCTACTGCCTCTAGACTCCACCTCTGCAGGAGGGCATAGCTGAACAAAAGGCAGCAGACAACTTCTGCAGACTTAAATGTCCCTTTTCTGACAGCTCTAAAGAGAGCAGTGGTTCTCCCAGCAAGGTGTTTGAGCTCTGAGAACGGACAGACTGTCTCCTCAAGTGAGTCCCTGACCCCCGTGTAGCCTAACTGGGAGACACCTCCCAGTAGGGGCTGACAGACACCTTATATAGGTGGGTGCCCCTTTGGGATGAAGCTTCCAGAGGAAGGATCAGACAGCAATATTTGCTGTTCTGCAATATTTACTATTCTGCAGTCTATGCTGGTGATAGCCAGGCAAACAGGGTCTGGAGTGGAACTCCAGCAAATGCCAACAGACCTGCAGCTGAGGGACGTGACTCTTAGAAGGAAAACTAACAAACAGAAAGGAATAGCATCAACATCAACAAAAAGGTCATCTACACCAAAACCCCATCTGTAGGTCACCAACATCAAAGACCAAAGGTAGATAAAATCACAAAGATGGGGAAAAACCAGAACAGAAAAGCTGAAAATTCTAAAAATCAGAGCACTTATTCTCCTCCAAAGGATCACAGCTCCTCGCCAGCAGTGGAACAAAGCTGGACGGAGAATGACTTTGATGAGTTGACAGAAGTAGGCCAGTAATAACAAACTTCTCTGAGCTAAAGGAGGCTGTTCAAACCCATCACAAGGAAGCTAAAAACCTCAAAAAAAGATTAGAAGAATGGCTAACTAGAATAAACAGTGTAGAGAAGACTGTAAATGACCTGATGGAGCTGAAAACCATGGCATGAGAACTTCGTGACACATGCACAGGCTTCAATAGCCAATTCGATCAAGTGGAAGAAAGGGTATCAGTGATTGAAGATCAAATTAATGAAATAAAGCAAGAAGACAAGGTTATAGAAAAAAGAGTAAAAAGAAACAAATAAAGCCTCCAAGAAATATGGGACTATGTGAAAAGACCAAATCTACGTTTGATTGGTGTACCTGAAAGTGATGAGGAGAATGGAACCAAGTTGGAAAACACTCTTCAGGATATTATCCAGGAGAACTTCCCCAACCTAGCAAAGCAGGCCAACATTCAAATTCAGGAAATATAGAGAACACCACAAAGATACTCCTCGAGAAGAGCAACTCCAAGACACATAATTATCAGATTTACCAAGGTTGAAATGAAGGGAAAAGTGTTAAGGACAGCCAGAGAGAAAGGTCGAGTTACCCACAAAGGGAAGCCCATCAGACTAACAGCAGATCTCTCAGCAGAAACCCCACAAGCCAGAAGAGAGTGGGGGCCAATATTCAACATTCTTAAAGAAAAGAATTTTCAACCCAGAATTTCATACCCAGTCAAACTAAGCTTCATAAGTGAAGGAGAAATAAAATCCTTTACAGACAAGCAAATGCTGAGAGAATTTGTCACCACCAGGCCTGCCTTACAAGAGCTCCTGAAGGAAGCACTAAATGTGGAAAGAAGTAACCAGTACCAGCCACTGCAAAAACATGCCAAATTGTAAAGACCATCGATGCTATGAAGAAACTGCATCAATTAATGGGCAAAATAACCAGTAAACATCATAATGACAGGATCAAATTCACACATAACAATATTAACCTTAAATGTAAATGGGCTAAACGCCCCAATTAAAAGACACAGACTGGCAAACTGGATAAAGAGTCAAGACCCAGCAGTGTGCTGTATTCAGGAGACCCATCTCACCTACAAAGATGCACATAGGCTCAAAATAAAGGGATAGAGGAAGATCTACCCAGCAAATGGAAAGTAAAAAAAAGCAGGGGTTGCAATCCTAGTCACTGATAAAACAGACTTTAAACCAACAAAGATCAAAAAGAGACAAAGAAGGCCATTACATAATGATAAAGGGATCAATTCCACAAGAAGAGCTAACTATCCTAAATATATATGCACCCAAAACAGGAGGACCAGATTCATAAAGCAAGTCCTTAGAGACCTACAAAGAGACTTAGATTCCCACACAACAATAATGGGAGACTTTAACACCCCACTGTCAATATTAGACAGATCAACGAGACAGAAGGTTAACAAGGATATCCAGGACCTGAATTCAGCTCTGCAACAAGCAGACCTGATAGACATCTACAGAACTCTCCACCCCAAGTCAACAGAATATACATTCTATTCAGCACCACATCGCACTTATTCTAAAATTGACCCCATAATTGGAAGTAAAGCACTCCTCAGCAAATATAAAAGAACAGAAATCACAACAAACTGTCTCTCAGACCACACTGCAATCAAATTAGAACTCAGGATTAAGAAACTCACTCAAAACTGCATAATACATGGAAACTGAACAGCTTTCTCCTGAATGACTACTGGGTACATAATGAAATGAAGGCAGAAATAAAGATGTTCTTTGAAACCAGTGAGAAGAAAGACACAATATACCAGAATCTCTGGGACACATTAAAAGCAGTGTGTAGAGGGAAATTTATAGCACTAACTGCCCACAAGAGAAAGCAGGAAAGATCTAAAATCATTACCCTAACATCACAATTAAAAAAAACTAGAGAAGCAAGAGCAAACACATTCAAAAGCTAGCAAAGGCAAGAAATAACTAAGATCAGAGTAGAACTGAAAGAGATAGAGACACAAAAAACCCTTCAAAAAATCAATGAATCCAGGAGCTAGTTTTTTGAAAAGATCAACAAAATTGATAGACCACTAGCAAGACTAATCAAGAAGAAAAGAGAAGAATCAAATAGATGCAATAAAAAATGATAAAGGGGATATCACCACCAATCCCACAGAAATACAAACTACCATCAGAGAATACTATAAACACCTCTATGCAAATAAACTAGAAAATCTAGAAGAAATGGATAAATTCCTGGACACATACACCCTCCCAAGACTAAACCAGGAAGAAGTTGAATCTCTGAATAGACCAATAACAGGATCTGAAATTGAGGCAATAATTAATAGCCTACCAACCAAAAAAAGTCCAGGACCAGACAGATTCACAGCCGAATTCTACCAGAAGTACAAAGAGGAGCTGGTACCATTCCTTCTGAAACTATTCCAATCAATAGAAAAAGAGGGAATCCTTCCTAACTCATTTTATGAGGCCAACATCATCCTGATACCAAAGCCTGGCAGAGACACAACACAACCAAAAAAGAGAATTTGAGACCAACATATCTGGTGAACATCGATGCAAATGTCCTCAATAAAATACTGGCAAACTGAATCCAGCAGCACATCAAAAAGCTAATCCACCAGGATCCAGTTGGCTTCATCCCTGAGATGCAAGGCTGGTTCAACATACACAAATCAATAAGCATAATCCATCACATAAATAGAACCAATGACAAAAACCACACGATTATCTCAATAGATGCAGAAAAGGCCTTCAACAAAATTCAACAGCCCTTCATGCTAACAACTCTTAAGAAACTAGGTATTGATGGAACATATCTCAAAATAATAAGAGCTATTTATGACAAACCCACAGCCAGTATCATACTGAATGGGCAAACCTGGAAGCATTCCCTTTGAAAACTGGCACAAGACAAGGATGCACTCTCTCTCACCACTCCTAGTCAACATAGTGTTGGAAGTTCTGGCTAGGGCAATCAGACAAAAGAAAGAAATAAAGCATATTCAATTAGGAAAAGAGGAAGTTAAATTGTCCCTGTTTGCAGATGACATGATTATATATTTAGAAAACTCCATCATCTCAGCCCAAAAGCTCCTTAAGCTGATAAGCAACTTCAGCATTCTCAGGATACAAAATCAACGTGCAAAAATCATAAGCATTCCTATACACCAATAACAGACAAACAGTAAGCCAAATCATGAGTGAACTCCCATTCACAATTGCTACAAAGAGAATAAAATACTTAGGAATCCAACTTACAAGAGATGTGAAGGACCTCTTCAAGGAGAACTACAAACCACTGCTCAACAAAATAAAAGAAGACACAAACAAATGGAAGAGTATTCCATGCTCATGGATAGGAAGACTCAACATTGTGAAAATGGCCATACTGCCCAAAGTAATTTATATATTCAATGCCATCCCCATCAAGCTACCAATGACTTTCTTCACATAATTGGAAAAAACTAATTTAAAGTTCATATGACACCAAAAAAGGGCCTGCACTGCCAAGACAATCCTAAGCAGAAAGAGCAAAGCTGGAGGCATCATGCTACCTGACTTCAAACTATACTGTAATCCTACAGTAACCAAAACAGCATGGTACTGGTACCAAAACAGCGATATAGACCAATGGAACAGAACAGAGGACTCAGAAATAACACCATACATCTACAACCATCTGATCTTTGACAAACCTGACAAAAACAAGAAATGGGGAAAGGATCCCCTATTTAATAAATGATGCTGGGGAAACTGGCTAGTCATATGTAGAAAGCTGAAACTGTATCCCTTCCTTACACCTTATACAAAAATTAATTCAAGATGGATTAAAGACTTAAATGTTAGACCTAAAGCCATAAAAACCCTAGAAGAAAACCTAGGCAATACCATTCAGGACATAGGCATGGGCAAAGACTTCATGACTGAAACGCCAAAAGCAATGGCAACAAAAGCCAAAATAGACAAATAGGATCTACTTAAACTAAAGAGCTTCTGCATGGAAAAAGAAACTACCATCAGTGTGAACAGGCAACCTGCAGGATGGGAGAAAATTTTTGCAATCTACCCATCTGACAAAGGGCTAATATCTAGAATCTACAAAGAACTCAAACAAATTTACAAGAAAGAAAACAAACAACCCCATGAAAAAGTCAGCAAAGGATATGAACAGACACTTCTCAAAAGAAGACATCTATGCACTCAACAGACACATGAAAAAATGCTCATCATGACTGGTCATCAGAGAAATGCAAAGCAAAACCACAATGAGATACCATCTCATGCCAGTTAGAACGGCAATCATTAAAAAGTTAGGAAACAACAGATGCTGGAAAAGATGTGGAGAAATAGGAATGCTTTTACAGTGTTGGTGGGAGTGTAAATTAGTTCAACCATTGTGGAAGACAGTGTGGCGATTCCTCAAGGATCTAGAACTAGGATTACCATTTCACTTAGCAATCCCATTACCAGGTATATACCCAAAGGATTATAAATCATGCTGCTATAAAGACACATGCACACGTATGTTTATTGCAGCACTATTCACAATAGCAAAGACTTGGAATCAACCCAAATGTCCATCAGTGACAGACTGGATTAAGAAAATGTGGCACATATACACCATGGAATACTATGCAGCCATAAAAAAGATGAGTTCATGTCCTTTGCAGGAACATGGAGGAAACTGAAAACAATCATTCTAAGCAAACTAACACAGGGACAGAAAACCAAACACTGCATGTTCTCACTCATAGGTGGGAACTGAACAATGAGATCACTTGGACACAGGGCAGGGAACATCACACACCGGGGCCTGTCAGGGGCTGGGGGGCTGGGGGATAGCGTTAGGAGAGATACCTAATGTGAATGATGAATTGATGGGTACAGCCAACCAACATGGCACATGTATACCTATGTATCAAACCTCCACGTTGTGCACATGTACCCTCGAACTTAAAGTATTTTTTTTTTTAAAAAAGGCAAGGTAAATATTTAGTTCTTTCCCTTTTACTACCAATGTCAGAGTAAGGATTTATTGAATAATCACTTCCAATGATGGCAAATTAGTTTTTTTTTTTTTCCTTTTCTTTCACTTTTTTTGGTATTACTATAGACTAATGAATTTTTATGTATTCAATGTTTTGCAATCAATATAGCCATGTTCAAACTGTCCAGACTTTGGCTACTGGGAGTCCTTTCACACTAGCCCCTGTGTCCTTGTATCATGTCCCCATAAATCACTGAGCACTTCCTTGGTATAGCAAAATGTCCTAAACTTACCTTGTAGTTTCCATGCTCAACACCTGGAATCAGCTATTTCTCCAAAGATATTTTCCGTAAGCAAAGATGAGTAGAAACCAATATCTGGGTCCTAGGTATTGCTCATTGCTAGAGGAATATCATTGCTTCTATGTTCTTTCAGTGTACAGAGCTAGAATACACACATACATATATATGTTTTTAATTCATGAGTCCATATTAATATTGCCAATTCAAATTTAATATAGTTTAAAATTACAAGTGTTGGCTGGGAATGGTGGCTCACACCTGTAATCCCAGCACTTTGGGAGGCCGAGGCGGGCAGATCACTTGAGGTCAGTACTTCGAGACCAGCCTGGCCAACATGGTGAAACCTCATCTCTAAAAAAAAGAAAAAAAAATTACAAGCGTTTTTATTAGACATTTTAAAAGAAGCACGAACAGACTTTGAATAATGAGTTAAATGTAAGAGGCAAGGACAAAGAAAGAATGAAGAATGAGTCCCTAAGTTCCCAGTTTGAGAACCTGAACTTGGGTCGATGGTGTTGCTGCTGCCATTTTACCCAAGGTAAGGAGTAAGAAAAAGAAAAAAATTCATAGGGCAGGGGTGGGGGATAAGTCCGTTATACATAGTTCAGTGCTTTGTTTTATTTGCTGCTTTGTTATAAAATTAAATAATCTATTTGAGAACTGACACAGGTGAGCAATATGAAAAGGAACTTACAGAAATATAAAATGTAAGTTATATCCAAAGTACAGCCAAGACTCATCTCAAAGACTATTCAAATACTGTTAAAATTTGTGGAATCTTTGTACTCCAGTATGTGGATGAAGCAAGAAACCTAAGTATGACTTCTTAGGGTGTAGAAATCTAGCTCAAGCTAAGGAGGAAAGAAAAACAAATTTAAAATTAAGGTGAGAAACTTCTGAAAAATAAAGAGAAACTTAAAAGAAGCAACCTGGATTTAAAACATAGTGGACGAGTTTGCTAGGGCTGCCATTACAAAATACCACAGGTTGCGTAGTTTAAACAACATACATGTATTTTCTCACAGTTCTAGAGAATAGAAGGCTAAGATCAAGGTGATGTTGACAGGATGGTTTTCTTCTGAGATCTTTATTCTTGACTTGTGGATGTCTGCCTTCAGGCTGTGTCCTCATATGGTCGCCCTTTGGTCTCTGTGTTGTTTGTGTCCTAATTCACTTTTCTTCTAAGGGCAACAGTCATAGTGAATTAGGGACCACCTGTATGGCCTCATTCTACCTTAACTACCTCTTCAAATGCCCTATACCCAAACAGTCACATTCTGAGGTACTGGGGGTTAGAATTTCAACATATGAATTTGCTGGGGAGAATACAGTTCAGCCCATAACACATGGGACAGAAAAAAGCCTTGTGATAGAACAGATACATGCTTGAGAAACTCAGGAAGTCTTCTCTATGACTGGGTCTCATTTCTAGCTGGACAAAGTTCAATGGCATTATTACTCCACAATAGCTTGAGCAAGTTGGAGATGATGATTAATGGTGAGCCACATGTTTGTCCACATTTCTATGGTCAACAATGAATACACACGGAGAAAACTGAAGACAGAATAATATATCCACCCTGTTTCTACCAAGATTTTCTAGGCTTTGGATTTGAGTCATTATGCTTAGTTTGCTTTCTGACCAGGGTGGGTGGCATTTAATCATTGCATTTTCCCTCTTTTTTCAGGACAAGTAGCCCTGTGCCAATGGCCTCATCTGATACCAGCCTTAGTTGTCATAAATGATATGGGAATGGTGGGTTTTATCTACCTTTCATCTACAGGAAAAACTAAAGGAGAGGAAATCAAGTTTTGTTTAGGATGCTATAAGTTTGGCACTTTTACAGATGAGAAAAGCACAGGGCTGGGGCTAGTGAAGTGAGTGGTTCAGGGACTTGCTTGGCTAGTTAGGCACACCGCTAGGGCTCTGTCTCCTGTCTCATATCCCAGTGTTCTTTCTGCTTCTACGCAACAAAGTAGTTCTATGTTTAGTTTTTTCTGGTTAAAAAATGTTCCTGGAAGCATTGCTTACAAATAACTTGAAATGCTAAGGAACATTATAGTACAGTGGTTAAGAGGTGCAGACTGGCCAAACAAGCCTATGCTTGCATCTCAGCTTTATCATTCCAATGCTATATAGCCTTGAGCAGGTTGTCTAATTTCTTAAAACTTCAAATTCCTCAACAGTAAAATCAGGATAACAATAGCACCTACCACAGAACAGCCCCGAGGACTTAAGTAAGTTAAAGCATTTTGAAAAATTAATAGTGTTAGGTACATAGTAAGTGTTCAATAAATAGGAGGTGTTGTTATTCATCATAACACTCTAAAATTTATCAGAATTCAAATTTCTATTTTTTTTTTAGGTAAAATGAAGCAAAAAATAAAGTAACAACAGGCAAACCTCTTTAATTTGACATCTTTCCAATTCACAACCAAGAGGATGCTTACTGCAACGTGCTAGGATCAAGCAGTCGAGCACAAGGACAAAAAACAAGCCTAATAATTGAGTCAAAGGGTTTTATAACTCTAATTATTTAAAATCACAGCTGAAGGAGAAAACAAAAATTTCCAAGGCAGTAGAATAAGAGAAAAGGAAGTTCTGAAACAAAAGAAAGAGCGTGGGAAAAAAGAAAGGTTGCTATCAGATCTACGAGCTCACAAAAATATTAGCGCGAGTCAGGAGTAAAAGAAGCCACTTTCTAGCTTTTTCCTCAAGATAGCCCCTATAGCAAAGGAAGCCCTTTCTCCTTCCAAAGCAGAAGCTAAAGCAAAGGTTTTGAAGGCCAAGTAGACAGTTCTGAAAGGCATCACAGCCACAAATAAATATCTACCCATCACCCACCTTCCAGAGTCCCAGGATACTAAGGCTCCCAAAGGCAGCCCAAGCCCCCAGGAGAAACAAAGAATAGTGCCCTCAGAGAAACAAGCTTGAGCTGTATGCAACAATCATGTTCCCCCGACTACTGAGTCAGCCATGAAGATGGACAACAACAACACATTGTGTTCACTGCGGATGGCAAAGCCAACAAGTGCCAGGTCAAACAGGCTATGAAGAAGCTTTGATGTTGACATGACCAATGTCAATACCCTGATCAGTCCTGATGGAAAGAAGGCAACATACGCTCAACAAGTTCCAAACTATGATATTTTGGATGTTGCCAATAAAATTGAGATCATCTAAACTGAGCCTAGCTGGCTAATTCTAAATACACATTTTTATCACCACAAAAAAAAAAAAAAAAGAAATGAAAAGAAAAGAAAGAAACCAATTTCTGTATCTAAAAAATGAAGGTAAGATGCCAAAAGAAAATAAAATTATTTCCAACAAGAAACACTACTTGTCTTTCAGAGCCTGGGCTTTGCTAATGTGAAGAGGTTTGTTCTGATGTAGGGTCACATGAGGAATTGGCCATTACATCCTGATGGGAGACTTCACCAGTGACTCCCGTAAAATGCTGGCTACTCACTGGGCCCTCATGTTTGAGCTGGCTGCTATGTTAATTTTTTAAAATCAGTGATTTCTTTCAACAGTTGGTTTCAGGGCCCTGTTGGACAGCGTATCGTTCAAAATTAATGAGACACTATTCTTAAAGTACCTAATTGTGCACATGGGAAACTCTAGTCTCTGTTAAAGAAATATAGCATTTTTAGAACAGATGTGAGGCACAAGTGATACTTAAAAACTATTTATTTTGTCAGTCTTTATTGTTTCAAGGGCAAAAGAGCAAGACCCAGAAGTAAAAGCACAAAGTAATGAAGTTACACAGCACATAAAGAAGACAGAGCCAGAGGGATTCTTTCAGAACAGACATCTGCAGCCTTTCCATCTAAATTGAAGGAGAAATGAACTTTCAGTTTTGTGGTCATTTCAGTTCTTTGCTTTGCTGAAATGGTCACCAATGAGTCAGAGCCATTAATACTCTTCATTAATTTTATTTCTACTGATTTCAGTTCTCGTCTATGAACTGCATTGGGAACCCTTTGTAAGGCGATTTGACAGTATTTATCTAAAAAATGTTTAAAGTGCACATCCTTTGACCTAATAATTTCAGTTTTAGGAATATCTCTATAGAAATCCTAAATTCTAAAGTGTATAAAGAGAGAGCTATGAGGAAATCTGTCCCATTGTCTGAAATACTATAAACTGAAAGCCACCTAATGCCCACCAGTATGGACTGGCTAAATAGACTCTCATTTAGCTATATATATATATATATATATACACACATATATATATATACACACCTTGGAATCAGACTACCTGAGCTCCCATTTCACTACAACTTATTAGTTGTGGTTGCTTGTATTAATTTCTATTGCTGCCTTAACAAATCACCACAATTTTATAGGTATTAAACAACACAGACTTACTATTTTACAGTTCAGCAGGTCAGAAGTCTGGTATGAACTAAAATCAGTGGGTGGGCAGGGTTGCACTCCTTCCTGTAAAGTCTAAGAGAAAATCCCTTTCCCTGCTCGTTCAGGTGTTGGCAGAATTCAGTTCCATGCAGTTGTAAGACTGAGATCTCTGTTTCCTTGCTGGCTATTAGCTGAGGGCAGCCTTTAGCTCCTAGAGGCCTCTTGCTTGTCCCTGCACATAAATGTCAACCTCTCAAAAACAGCAACAGGGCGGTGAATCCTTCTCAGGCTGCTGTCTCTCTGACCCTGCTTCTACCATCACAGCTCTCTCTAATCCAGCTGGAAAAAGCTCCACCTTTAAGGACTCAAGTGATTAGATTGGGTCCACCTAGATAGTCCAGCATAATCTCTCCATTTTAAGGTTCTTACTGTTAATCACATCTGCAAAGTCTCTTTTGCCATGTAAGATAACATATTCACAGGTTCCAGGGATTTGGACATAGACATCTTCGGGGACCATTATTCTATCTGCCACTCCTCTCTAAGCCTCAGGTCCCTCATCTCTAAAATGGGACTTCTTTTGACATATAATTGTTGTGACTTTTAGATGAGGCAAAGTTCTTAGCACATAGCAATTGCTCAGAAAATGTTAGCCAGCATCATCACTGCTATGTAGCCATTAGAAAGAATGAGATAGAACTGTGCTACTGACATAGAAAGATACTCAAAAGTTATAATGGCAAAGTAAGCTATGGAAGACTGCTTATAGTATAACCATTTTTCTGTAAAAGGAGAAAAAAGGAGGAAAGATGGATCATTGTATTGGCTTAGGGAAAAAATGGATGAATATCAACAGATTGAGACTGAGAAGGTAAATACAGACTTGGAGTTTTAAAAATAATGCACAAGTTTTATTTTCGTATTTAAAGTGGCAGCCCCACTAAAAAGACAAATAGAATGTTTATTTTCCAAACAAGTGTGGAAACAAAAAGGAATTTTAAAATGATTACTTACAAGGACAAAAAAGAAGAAGAAAAGCATGAAAAATTTTGATAAATAAAAAATTCTAAGAAAAATGCTAAAAACAATCTCAAACTTATCAATAATCTCAATAAATATAAAAGATCACATCTGCTTATCAAAATACAGAGACTCTCAAGTTGGAGAAAATAACAAAAGCTGTATGTGTAAATATATCACTTGGGTAAAATCTTAAAACACGAACATTAATTAATATATCGATCGCAGAAAGATACATATTTAGTAAAATTATAGGAACAGAGATGGGAAATAAATGCATCAATTTCAGGCTTGTGATTGCCTCTAGGAATAAAAGGAGGGAAATGGCATGGGGGAAGACTATAAAAAGCATATCAACTATATTTGTAATGTTTCATTTCTTCTTTTCTATTTATTTGTTTATTTATTTATTGAACATGAATAAGTTCTTCAGTGGTGATTTCTGAGATTTTGGTGCACCTATCACCCAAGCAATACCCAATATGTAGTCTTATATCCTTCACTCTCCTCCAACCCTTCCCCCTGAATCCCCGAAGTCCACTGTATCATTCCTATGCCTTTGCATTCTCATAGCTTAGCTCCTAATCTTTTTCATAAAAATAAAATATCTGAAACATGGTACAAGATATTTACCTTTTTAAATTCTGCTCTGTTATATCCTGTACTTTTCTGTGTGTATAAAATATTTTGAATATTTGTTCAAAGAGCTGTACTCAGAAGTCAGAAATAGAGATGCTGACCTAATGGCACATATATTTTGGGTTCTAGAAAAAATTCTAAACTTTTAAAGATAGACATGGAACTAGGGCAGACAGAGGGAAATGTATTTCCACTACTTGTCCATTGGTTACGGTTGCCATCTATTGAACAGTTACACTAGGTTAAGGATGATACTGTTTGAAAATGCCCAAAATATATACATGAAATGTTTGAGAAGACTTAAGTAGACACTTGTATGCAAAGTTAATACAGTTCAGAAATGTCAAAAAACAAAGAGGCAATTGGAACTGTGACTATATTTCTCAGAGAAGTTTAATTTTGAGCCAGAATATGAAGAAGTTTATGGAGTTCTAAGAGGGAACAATTCAGATAGGAAAATGGACTGTGCCGAGGCACAAAGAAGGCACCTTGTTACTGAATGCAGGGGACAACAAGAGTTCAGTGTGACTGGAACAGATTTCTTTCCGAAATTCTGAAGAGCTGTGAAAGCAGATGCAGGAATTTTATGGGCATAAGCACAGGAATATGTCAATGTGCAATTAAATAGAAGAGGTAGGCTACTAGGAGAATAGGTCTAATGTCACAGATTTAGATTAACCATGCTAATCAACTTCTTCCTTACACATTCACTGGCTCCCCAGTAAAAATGTAAAGCATAAAGAAGGTATTTATGAACTGCTTTGAAACAAAAATGGGAAATGCTGATGGAGAGCTGTGAGTCAGCCTCAGCTCCTTCCCTGCTGAAAGTGTTAAAGTTACCTCTCCAGGGCCAGATGCAGTTATTGAAGAGATCGACACAGACAAATATTCTTCCCCAGAAAGGATCATCTATTTTGAAAATATCCTACTTCATGTCATCACAATACTTTAACGTCTGGCTATTCATCATTCTACCTTCAAGTTAGTTTGAGTGCAATACTCAACCTATGTTCTATTTTGGGTGATGCAGACAGTCACAACCACTGATTAGAAACCACTGATTAGAGTTCGTCCAGATCTTGTGGCTTACAGCCCAAGGCACCTGTGACCTGCCTGGTTCATCACCGCGTCCCGCTGCCTTGGCCTCATTATTGCCCTCCACACCCTGATTCCTACCAGTGTTGTTTCAGATCTGGGCTCATCCCCTTTTGCCCCAACACTGAGGCAGCTTCTAGATGCTGTCTCCACCAACGGCCGCCAGAGTGAACTCACGCTGTCTTTAATGGCCAAACTGAAAGATCTCTGCTACGCTAAAAACCTTCATAAGAGAGCCTTACCACGGATTGCCTCACTGGTGTGTTTCTGTGAGTTGTGAGGTGGGTCACAGGCCATTTGCTACTAAAATAAAGCCCCAAAGACTCCATAGACTCACTCCTGTACCTAGATGCCTTCCCCCGTCACCGAGTCACCAACTGTGCTGCCTGGCAAATTCCTTCTCCTCCCGCAGGGCTCGGCTCAGATGCTCTCTCTGTGAACCCATAAATCTCAGCGCCCATCCCACGCCATCCGACTCACGTCCTTCTCCTACAGGCTTGCTGTGCTTTGTACAGACTTCCATTTAAGAATTGTCTTGTTTCGTTGCAATTGTTTATACGAACGTCTCCCGTTTCATTGTAAGCTCCTTAAGAACAGAGGCCAAGTCTTAGCTCTTCTTGCATCTCCAGTAAATAGCAGTTTCTGGCACATTTTAGGCACACAGCAGATGTTAAAGGATGAATTAGTAAATTAGTACTACCACTCACATGGAGTAGACTCCCCAGTTAATCAGAGCAACAATTTTTTCCCATTCCTACTATATGTGGCAGCAAAGAAAAACCTTTCTTCCTAATTATTTCATATAATACTGTATCATGAAATATCTGCATTTTGAGAGTAAAGCCTGAAGGAAGTTATTTTTTCCCTCATAAAATTAAAGACCTTAATTATTGGCAATGAGAGGATACTACATTCGTTGGAGGAAAGAGTGGTCTAGCGATTCTTTCTATGTTCCTGTAACTAATTATGGGTGAGTAATTTTTAAAAAATTGGTACCCATAAAAATTGACCACAAACCAATAAGAACAATGAATTGAATCATAAAAATTCCATGCTATTTATATTTCTCCACACACACTCAGTACATTTATTTATTCTAAATGGAAAAGTACAAATATTGGGATAAAAACATTTAAACTACAGAAATAAGAAATTCCAAATGCTAATTCTGCTTAAGGGGCAGAATTTAATTCTGTACTAAGCTACTGTATGTGGGATTAAGAGGCATAGTTAACCAAACATTTGAGAACAAGTAATTACCACTGCATCTCTCTATCACATATTTGCCTCACACATAATTTATACAAGTCCACAGAGGGGAAAAATAAAATGCTGTTTGAAACATTTTTTTTCCAGCCACACATTTTTCAGGCTTACTTTTTTTTCCTCATCAAAGACTGTTCATTTTTATGGTCTTATATTGGATAACAGTGGGATATTTTCTCTCTGATATACAGGGACAGAGAAACAACATCTCTAACCAGTTATTCTTGGCTGTGTCCTTCCTGCCAAATCTTGGGCATCTGAATGTGGAGGTGCACAGTCCCTGTAGTTGGTTTATATAATACTTTCAGAGTGGAATGGACATGCAAAGAACACTGTCATTTATTCATTCAACAAACATTATGAGACACTTTCTATGTGCCCAGAATTGTAGTGGGCTCTCAGGATACCCATGAATAAGACAGGGTCCCTACCCTTGAGACTGTAGTCTAGTAGTAAAGACAATTAAACCAAAAATTACAAAATAAAACACTAAGAGCTGTTGGGGGTAGGACGCACGAGGAGTTGCAGGGATACCAACACCTGTCTGAGATGGTCAGAGGCCATTTATGTTGCTTCTCGAATGGCCTGTAGGGCTTACGCAGTTGAAGGAGGGTAGGAAAGCGGAAAATTCAAAGCTGAGGGAATACCTGAAAGAGATCAGAGTATGAAACGGGAAGTGGAAGTAGATGAGGCAGGGTGACGCCTACTGATGCAGCAGAGCAGATATTTACAAACAGAAGTGAGTCTGAGTCTCTAGGTGACTGTTTTCTGTGCTCACAACCAAGTAACAACTTCTACAGCCCTCCTCCCCTTCTCTACCTGGGGCACCTACAATACAGAGAACAGTTGAGGGAGACATATTTGAGACAGTATATTTGAATATATTTGATACAGACATTTAAGTCTCTATGCAGTAGCATGTTGGCTTGACCAATTCTGGTATTTGTTTATTTTAGTATTTTGTATGAAACATGGAGAAATGGTGCCATCAAACCATAACTTGTCTGCAACTCCAGCCCAGCTCTGGCTACAATGTGGTATTCAGCAAGAGCCTGGCCTGGAGCAAGGGATTTAACCGTCTTGTACTTCAGAGCCTCATCTTTAAAATAGACTGCAGCAAGAATTAAGTGAGTGTGTGAAAGAGCACAGAACAGAGCCTGGCATAAAGCAAATGCCCAGAAAGTATCAGCCATAATAATTTTACTCCTCATGTGGGAAGTGTCAGTGAAACTAGTCACCTAGTTATTTAAATAATAAGCACATCATTTACAGAAAATGGGTTCAGGAGTAAAGCTGCTATTTTTGGCTGTCTTTGACATTAACATTAAGGATATTAGGAAAGTTAACTCTATGAACACAAAGGGTGAACTTTGGCAGCCTTTCAAAAGAGTTAACAATCTAATTTTTTACCTATATCCATTCATTGAACATTCATTATCCCCACACTTACTGAGTATCTACTGATATCAGGCATGAGGATGCAAAGATACCTGAGAAGGCCGATCATCTATTATTCATTCGATACACATTTACCAAGTACCCAGAAACAGCAAGTCACTGATGGGGAAAAAAAATGATGCATCAGACCCTCCAGTAGCTTACAGGCTAATGGGGGAGATAAGTGGTGTGTTCACAATGGAGACACAAGAAGGAAGGTGATACATACTACAAAGAGGTAGGGACAATAATAATGAACACTTCTTTACACCAGGCTCCATGCTAATTGCCTTACTTGGATTATCCCAGGGTGCTGTGGGAGTTGAGAGGATGGAGAGATAGCTCTCAGCTGGGGTGATCTGGAAAAACTTCATAGAAGTGGAGGCATTTGAATAGGACCTTAAAAAATCACTACTTCTGGAGCATTTTGCTTAACCCTGGTTGTACAACAGAATAGGCCCGATGGCTTTCTCTAAAGATGTTTGGTATAAAGACTATCTTAAAGGAAATACTTTATCTGATAAAATGGGATTGTTTCTACTGAAGACTCATCTGGCTGCAAAACAGAACTACTATCAACCTGAGAAAGAATCCAGCTGTTGCTTAAAAATTAACAACTTCCCATTACATCATCAAGCCTGATAATCATCTTGCCAGCAACTCCAATTCCATCTCACCCCTTAATACTCCTTCTTTCCCCTAGGTCACTGGGAAGCTTGCTTGAGGCACTCTCTGGGATTCTGTTTCCAGTTACTGGTTGCGTAATGTATTGATAAAGCAAAGCCAAATATGAGTAAGAAGAAAAACCTAATTAGAAATGAAGCACGCAGTGTCCCAACAAGAAAAATGCCAGGGCTTCAAAAATAGGAAACCAGTGATGCATAGTTTCTTCTGTCACTGAAGAAATCATCCCAGTACTTAATAAGCCAGAAAATGGATTAAGCAGATGGGGGAAAGTTGTCAGCGGCAAAGAATGGGCACCTACAGAGAAACAGAATTATTTACAACCAAAATGACTGACTGGCACACATTAAAGAATATCTGTTTGTGTCTTGAAATGAATGCTATAGAAAATCTGTAGTAGTTATGAAAACAAATGCAAAATCGGCCACCAAGAGAGAACATCACAGGCTATGGGCTGATACAGAAATGCTGGAGATGCTGACTTTTTTTTCTTTATTGAATTGACTATTTAAGTGAAGCAACCAAAATGATAACTTGGAGTAGAGTGTGGATGCAGCTTAATTCAAATAAACTTGCCATTAAATATAAAGAAAACCTTTCTTTCATAAGAACCCACTCGTACAGCATATGTATCTACATATTCTTCTCTCGCTACACATGTCTGAACATGTTTCTAGCAAGTTGACTGGTGACACTTAGCTCAGTTGATAGGACATGTCCTCTGGCTCATAGGAGAAACAGCAAAGGTTCAGTACATTTAAGTCTTTGAAGATTATAGGAACAAAAACTCAGTTTTAAGTGTCAGGGAATTGCTGTATGATCTTTACCACATCACTTAACTTCTAAGTTTTCTAATCATTGTACTGTACAACTGAAAGAATGATAGTCTCTCTCTCTCTCTCTCTCTCTCTCTCTCCATACCCTTGAACACTGAGAGACAACAGACTGAGCAGGAGGCTCTTACATCTGCAAGAAACAAAACTGGAGATCAGCAGGACACATAGCTTCTGAGTGATGGTGTAACAAGTTGCTATTTATACCCCATCTTCCGTTCACCAATGTGAACTAGGGGTCTATCCCTACAAGAGAGTAATTTTAGGGAATGAGCTTCCTGGTGAGCTCACAGCTTAACACTGCTTGTATCACCATCTTGAGTCAGCAGTGGATAATGCTGTGCAGAATAAACTAATTTTAATCATCTGTGGTATCCTTGTAAACACTTCACAGTGATTCTTTAAAAAGTCAGTGGGAACTTGCTATCTCTGCTTCATTTCCTACTCCCAATAATTTGCTAGGGTTATTTTTAGGTGACCGTGTCTTACAGGATTTGTCTAAGTGAGCTCCTGTTTCAGAATGGCCATTTGAAAATTCTGCCATAGATTTTGAAGTCAGAAGGCTGTCTGGTTAAATGGATCCAGAAAAATTACTAACAGATATGATGACAAAGGACATGGAAATATAAGTGTCCTGTATGTACTACAGGAAAAAGTGCTGCCCACCCTTCTCTCATTTCAGCAACACTTTCAGTGAGCCCCACAGCTCATGGAGAGATGAGGGGAGAAAAAGGCTTATTCCTGAAGCTAATAGCTTTCCTTCTCTCTCTAATGCTATACGTTTGCAGTGACAAATGATTCCCTCAGCTTCTGAATCATCTCCTCATTCTGTGATGCACCCCTGGGCTCTGAGTTTTATTTCATTGGCAGTCAGTCACATGCTGAATATAGAGCACCTCTAATTTGTTCAGTGTCTCATGGATCACTGAGAAAGAATAGGGCCTTATGACAAACTCCACTGGTCAGAGCGCCCAGATCTAGGTGTGTGATCACAGCCTTTAACACTTGACTAGGAACTCATATTTCATGGAGTGAGAATTGTGAGGCCCTGCACTAGGGTTTTGTGTTTCTGAGAAAGACACTGAGTTTGACTGTATTTATCAAGGAATGTGGATACCAAGAGGAGCGGCTGAGTTGGGAAGAAGCGGGGGTAAAGAGAATTCTAGACAAATTAAACCTCTCAGTTAGCAACAAGTATCCCATAGGCCAGAAAGAGTGTGAAGGGATTCAGTCATATGTGAAAGAAGTTCTGTGGTTTTTGTCTTGTCTTTCTTGAAAACCTTTGGCCCTGGAATGTTTGATACCGATTTTCCCTGGTCTAAAAAGAGAATTAGAGAATTTCAAATGAAGTGTATGTGACACAAAGTGAGAAGAGAAGGAGGGACGGAGAAAAGAGAGGCAGAATCGGAAATGTTAATAGGAAAAAGGAAGAAAATGTTGTGTCCTGTAATTATTTATATAAGAAAGGCAGCTAATAAGTGTTCCAGTGTAGAATTTCTATTTCTTGAATTCATTAAAAGTAATTTTGAGACTCCTGGATTGGTGGTGGGGGAGGCAAGACTTTGCTAAGGAAAACTTTGTTTAAATGCCTCTTTCCAAAGCAAATACACATCATACCAAGATATACAACCTATGTGTAGCTTCACTGTGCTGCTGGAAACTCTGCCTCGCTATGTGATTCTTCTTTACAGAGGATCCTGCTGTCCTCATCTACCCCTTGAAAAGTGAGTTTGATGGACTCTGGGTGAGTAAAGCAAGTCTTCCAAAGGAGAGGAGAGGCAGCACCTTTGGCTGTCTGCCAGTAAAAGCCCTGTGCAGCGGTCTGGTCTCTGTGAACCATGCAGGCAGTGTTGCTGCAGGATCCTAAGAAACCAACCTTTTCAGGAACGTTGTGTAAAGGAATGTCTGGAATGTGTTTAGCCTTGAGAGCTTGCAAGAAGCCTTTATAGTTCATGATGAAGAATGGGAAAAGCAGTATTATAATGTTAGGCAAGACTGGTTCAGATCAGAGAGAAATGGAGGAAGAAATCATTAAAATGAAGGGTAGGATTGTCTCTTCGCAACCATTAAAGGCAGTTTCAGAATTTCCTTCTGGATTCCGTGCATCACACAGACTATCTACTATCATCCCCGGTTAATGAGAGGGTAGGTACTATATAAATAGGTTATAAACTTTAAAATAAAAAAGCAACTCCCAGAAATTTTTTTTTCATGTTGGTCTTTAGCTTAGAGTAGATGAATGAACACTGTGAAAATATCAGCATAATTGCACCTTTTACTTTATATTATTAACAAATGCTATTCATGGAATCAGAAGTTCTATTTTGAATTACATTTTAAAGGTTTTAAATATAGTTGAAGGTTTTAAAAATTCTATTCATGGGTAGATGTCTGTATGCATGTACATACACACATATGGGAGTACATTTTGCCTGCATGCCTCTTTTATTTATTAAACAAATTTGTAAATTTGTTAAAGCTGAAGGCATTGTTTTAACAAAGGTTATTTAGTTTAAAATCATATTTATTGTGTAATGTGGTTTTTTACATTTTACCTTTATTTTGAAACTCTTTCTTTTAGGATTTCTTAAATTTTTTGTCTGCATTCCACAGTGAGTTAGTACACTCAAACGTATATGTTTATATGTTATTTATATACACATATAAATATGTGTTAATATATATGTGTATATGCATGTATATGTGTGTAAATGTATATAAAACTAAAACAAAATTTCACAAAACAAAATCTGCCCTTACCAAGTGTGATGCATTCCGTTATTTCTATTCCATTCTATTACTTCATTTGTATAAAATTTATATTAATTTCCAGACTCACCAATGGGTCATGACCTGAAGTTTGGAAAACACTGCTTTACCAAGCCCTTTACAAAATTTCATAATTGTATTAAAGTAAATAAAATATTATAGGGCAATAATATGGGTATGATTTTAAATGATTCAAGGAAATAAAAGTGTGCTAATAAAAGGACTCTATTTTTTACTTACATTAGTTATGATCACTGTTGTTATATTATCATATTCTGAAGAAAATTAATTTTTTAAAGAAGAAGATAGACATGTAATCTCTTTTTTGCTTTTTAAAGAACATTTTTTGCAACTTCTCAAACTTAAAAATCAAGCTACTTCCTTCCTTTAGGCTTCTTATATCCCATCCAATTTTTTTTTAAAGAAAAGATAATGAGGCTCATGCCTGTAATCTCAGCACTTTGGGAGGCTGAGGCAGGCGGATCATGAGATCTGGAGTTTGAGACCAGCCTGACCAACATGGAGAAACCCCATCCCTACTAAAAATACAAAAATTAGCCGGGCATGGTGGCACACGCCTGTAATCCTAGCTACTCGGGAGGCCGAGGCAGGAGAATCGCTTGAACCCCAGAGGGGGAGGTTGCAGTGAGCTGAGATTACACCACTGCACTCCAGCCTGGGCAACAGAGCACAGAATTAAAAGCTGGTTTTAGAATAAGCTCACTTAACCCTATTCTAAGAAGGCCATATGCAGCAGGAGGATGAATGCAGATTCAGGCCCTGGACACTCGATGGTTCCTTAAAATGGATGTGTAAATTTAACTTTTGAAGATAGGATCAGATATTAATTACCAAAAAAAGGGTAATTATTTAAAGAAACTTTGTGGTGATCACATCTGTGAAAATGAAGAATCATTCTGTAATGTGAATCCTGACTCTAATTCAGAGGTCCTTCACTCATTAATTAAAACTGATGGACTGGTCAGAACCCAGTAGATCCCATGTATTCCACCTTAACACGTATGGTTTATAAGTATAAATTTTTGTATATTGAGCTGGATTAAAATAGGGGCCTATCCATACCTTTTCTTGATGCTGCCTACAGAGTTTATAGATTGATACTGAGAAATATATATTTTAAAACTCCACACATGACAATATAGATTCCCTGGACAGCAAAACAGACTCTTCTAATAAGAATGACCCTTTGAGAATCTCCTTTTTGGACTGGCCTCTTCCTCAGTGACACTCTTTTTTTCTTTTTTTGAGACACAGTCTCACTCTGTCACCCAGACTGGAGTACAAAGGCGCGATCTTGGCTCACTGCAACCTCTGCCTCCCAGGTTCAAGTGATTCTCCTGCCTCAGCCTCGCAAGTAGCTGGGATTACAGACATGTGCCACCACGTCCAACTAATTTTTTTTTCTTTTTTAGTAGAGACAAGGTTTCACCATGTTGGCCAGGTTGGCCTTGAACTCCTGACCTTAGGTGATCCAACCGCCTTGGCCTCCCAAAGTGCTGGGATTACAGGTGTGAGCCACCGCGCCCAGCCTTTAATTCACATTTTGAAACTCTAGGAAAAGGATATGGTTTGCAGCATTTCCCAAATGAGTCCTTTTCTTTTTTCCTCATAGAATGGCTTAGAATGCACTTTACAAAAAACTGACAAAGGGCAATTGTGTATCCTTCATGTTTGCTTTGGTCCTTTGTTCTCCCAAAAGGCTGCTAATGGCCTGCTTTACCATTCGGACTTTTTATTATCAGCAGAATTCAACCTTGACTTGTTTCTAGTGATGAGGCAGCACATTTCAACCTGTAACATTTTGAACTGTGTGAAATTGCTGATATTTGACCATTTTTGACCTACTAAAATGACAATTTCATATGGTTCAAACTAATATTTAGGATAGTGACTGCAAGTGCCATTTGCATCCACCTGGTTCAGGTACTCCTTCCAAATACCTGAAGGAGGACGATGAGGGTGTGAGGACTGGATTCTCCCAGTTTGTACCCCCATTGAGCAAATATTTATGGAAAGCTTATTATATACTTTGGATATGCTGTCCATAGCAACTTACCTGTAAAATATTACCTCCCTCCCTCCCATTTTATCAGTGAAATACTTGTTGCAAAAGGTTTAGAGGAAGATAAGCCAAAAAATGACATCTGAATATTTTTTTCAGACCCTGGGTACCACCACCAGCTCTGCTGTTTCTGGGTTTTCCAAATGCCCGGGTCAGCAGTTTCCAACCCCTCCGAGATACCCAGGGTTCTTCCCACGGAGCTGTAGCTGTCATAAGACACTGGTGGGAGGGCCCGAGAAGTAAGCTCCCTGAAGAGTACTTGGCACCTCCTTCACACTGGGCCAGGTGTTAGGAGATAGCTGACTCTGGGATGGGTCTACTAGTTAAAGTGGTGATTAACATTCATTTACTTATCTATTCTTTCCCTCAACACATTGTTATGGAGTGACCAGAAAATGTGTCCAGTAACTGTGCTAGGGTAGGGATGCAACATTGGACAGGAGAGCACCCTGCCTAGCCTCTGCCACCCACAATCTACCACAGGAGGCAGGAGTCAGCAGGCACTTACAACTGAGTATGGTGGGCAATTCAGGTGAGGCGATATGAAGATAGCCAGGTGGGAATGGGGATGGAACGGTATATTGAGAATCGCGTACTCAGAGTTCCCTGCTTTGGGCTGGGGAGAAGTTTGGGCAGTGTTTCATTATCTGTAGGGCATGCCTATTACCACAGTTAACAATTTTGGAGAATGCAGTTTGGGAATCACCAAACCAACTTCCTCCCGTTGATCAGGCACCTCCAGCTCCCAATTCAGAGTCCATGCCTTTTTTTAATTATTATTATACTTTAAGTTCTAGGGTACATGTGCATAACGTGCAGGTTTGTTACATATGTATACTTGTGTCATGTTGGTGTGCTGCACCCATCAACCCGTCAGCACCCATCAACTCGTCATTTACATCAGGTATAACTCCCAATGCAATCCCTCCCCCCTCCCCCCTCCCCATGATAGGCCCCAGTGTGTGATGTTCCCCTTCCCGAGTCCAAGTGATCTCACTGTTCAGTTCCCACCTATGAGTGAGAACATGCGGTGTTTGGTTTTCTGTTCTTGCGATAGTTTGCTGAGAATGATGGTTTTCAGCTGCATCCATGTCCCTACAAAGGACACAAACTCCTTTTTTATGAGTCCATGCCTTTTTATTCTACCTGCTGTCTTAGAGGCCCTGTAGTCTGTTTTTTGCCTGTCTCCTCGTTGCAGAGGGTATGTGTCAAAAACTGTCCATCTGCACTCTTTATTCTCTCTAAATGCCTTATAATGTGACCAAATCAATATAACACACTTGTAAAGGTTAATGTAAAATAAATTATTTCAGAATATAAAGTGACTTTTTCCTCTAACATCCCTATAAAGAAAAACAATCTTTTGTGCTTTGAGTAACTAAAAAACCTAGAAGTCTCTAGTATTATAAAGCTATGAACTACAATGTGAATACTAAATTCTCTGAAGGTTTTCTGAAAGAATTGAGTTCAACACAAATCACCTTCAGTTTCACCACATTTGGGATGAATAAAATCTAACGTTTATTGCATGTTTATTATGGACCAGGCACTCTGCCATGTGCTTTGCCTAGATTATCTTATTTCACAACTTACGAGTTGGATGCTGTTGTTACTCCCATCTTATAGAAGGCACTAGAATTTTAAGTAACTTGCCCAAGACCACACAGCTATCTAGCAAATGGTGGAGCAGCATATGAAGGGGAGAATCCTTCTTTTAAGTGTCTTCTGCCACTTTAGATGCTAACTCTGGGGTTCACAGAGCAAAGCCAACTATGAGCCCCCAGGTTCGAACAAAGTGATCATTTACTTTTTGCAACCCTACATTAGAAAGTGTGTGACATCTACCAAATGGGTATCCTTGGGGAACCTTCAAAATCTGTCAACTGGAAATAAGATTCTAGAGGGGGAAACCCTAAAACCTTTAATTGCTCCAAGATGATATGTTGGTTTGGCAGAACTGGCTCATCTTAAAAGGAAGTTTTTTTGGAAGGTATAACCAGCATTAAAGAAACATGATTCTTGTTCTCATACTTATAAAATCATAGTTGTCATTTCTAGGTTTGCTGAAGACTTGGTTTTATAGTCTTTTACTAAACTGGAGAAAACTCACTTAGGTACATTCTGCACTTTTTGTCCCTTCACCAAAGAACCTCATAGGGTCTTAAATATTTTTAAGTTACTCAAGACACCAAGTAGATATTAGAGGGAAAATCTCTTTATATTCTAAAATAATTTATTTTACATTAACCTTTACAAATTGCTACATTGATTTGGTTATATTAAAAGGCTTTAAGAGAAAATCAAAACTGCATTAAGAAAGTATTTTTTTCTCTTCTTTTCTTTTTTCAACTGAGATGGAGTCTCACCATATTGTCCAGGGTGGCCTCAAACTTCTGGCCTCAAACTATCCTCCCACCCTGGCCTCCTAAAGTGTGATTACAAGTATGAGCCACCACACCCAGCCAAGAAAGTATTGTAAAATCTAAAGCAACTGGAGCTTCAATAAGTTTACTGTTTTCTTAGAAAAAACAAGTACAGATGGATTTTCAAGGAGGTAAAAGAGATGAAAACAGAAGGTAAAAATGATAATTTAATGAGGCATAGAGGTGAACTTGAGAATTTGCACCTAAAGAAAAGCTTAAAAAAACAGAATAAATAATCCTGGGAGGATGTACAGCATGGGATTAAGAACAAAGCCTTAGAGTCCCACAGCATGAGCTTATTAATTAGATATGTGACCTAGTGCAAGATACCTATACTGCCTTACTTGGTTCCTTCCTATTTAAATGAACTTGCTAATAAGACCTACCTCATAAGGTTGCTTGCTATGAAAATTAAATAAGACAATGTGTAAAAAGCCCTTAGGACAATGTCTGGTAAGTGTTCAATAACTGTTAGCTATTAAAAGTAGAAAATGTCATTATGGCTGCATATTTGGATGGCAGTGGAGAAGGTAAATTAAACAAAGGTAAGTTAAACCAAAACGTGGGCAATGATAGGTCTGCTGAGGCATTAATACTAGAACTGACACATTGTAGGTGCTTAGTAAATACTGAATGAATGAATGAATCAATCAATTAATCAGTGAATGAATCAATGAAAGGAGTCACAGGAAGAAAATATTACTCTTAGAAAAGCTCATTTCTTTGCATTCTGCAGGCTCTGTAATCTTCCCTAATCTATCCATAAGACAGAAGTTATCCGCCACAATTCAGAATGGCCTTTCCATGTCTCATGTAGCATCTCACGTCAGTGCAGTAAATTTTTAACTTTTTGCAAAACTACCATAAAATATACACAAAGACATCATGAACTTATAAACAAGAACTCTAACTTGAAGTGACCTCAACATGAGGATAGGAGAAAAAGATGTTTAAAGATGAAGTTATATTTAACACATCCCTTATTTCTGCCTAAATAATGTGATTTGAAATATCTGAGTGTTGTGTGAAAAGAAAACACACACTTTTTTGAAAAATATAACTATAAAAGAAAAGGGAGTGTATTGAGTGAGGAAGTTGAAATGAGAAGCCAGGATATTAGTTATTTTTCTGCCACTAGGAGAGGTATCATTACTCTATGTTCCTTCAATTCAGTTATGTACCTTCAGAAATTACTTTCGGCTTCTTTCCAATTCTGAACCATGAGTAAAATCACAAACACATTCAACAACAATATGTTCCTCTTGCGTAAATGTCTCTTCTAGGCCACATACATAATTAAAATCCTGTTGACTCAGGAATAACATCTCAGAACTGAATGTCCAAACTCTGTAACTTGCTTCCTTTTCTAACCAGACAGCACAGCTGCCAAGAGCTTCTGGGCCCTCTGTCTGTTTTCTCCATGTATAATTATTATATATTATATAGCATATATTTGATTTGCCAAAGCCTGCCAGTAAAGGTTCCTATGACTACTTATTTGAACTTTGTTGTGTATACATGTGACCAAAAACACAGTGTACCAAAGAAAAAGAAGAAAAGGAGGTGGCGTGGGAGTGGATGTGCTTAGCAATTTTTTTTCCGTGGAAATGAGATGAAAATCTTAAGGCACAGGAATATATACTGCTTTGTAAAGCAAAATTCACTTAAGGTGAAAGGAAATTTTAAAAATTAGTGATACCATTACACATAATTCAAATCCTTGGTTTACAACATCTGAAATGAGAAAATTGATGTTAAAAGGTCTTCAAAATATATGTGGGGCATAAAATAAAACACTTTGGCTTTCTTTCACCTTTGGGCAGCTCCAGATTTAAACCAGACATGAAAATCTATCGTATTTTTAAAGATCTCTAGAGAGAGAAGTTGCACAATGTTTCTCAGGAAGTTGTTCCAATATTCCTCCCAGTCATAAAACTCTTACATTCTAACCTAAATCCCTCACGTTCTAGTTTCAGCCCATTTCCCTTTGCTCTGCCTAAGATTGGAGAACAGTTGCTCATTTACCAAACCAACATTATGAGACTATCCCCAGTGCTGTATATATTTTTCAGCAATGGAAATTAAACACATAGCCCGCAGTTGCCTGGATCTCTTTTATTCCTTCAAAAATATTTAGATATGATATTGGCTCTTTTTCAGTTTTCTGAAAGTTCTCCATTCTTCCGTAAATTTTCAGAGAAATCTGCCCATCGTTTAAAGCATTTCTCCACGCAACAAAAGGAGAAGTAGAAAATGGGATTGCATCAAACTAAAAAGCAAACCACAGTGAAAGAAATTATTAACAAAGTAAAGACACTACCTATAGAAGGGAAGAAAACATTTTTAAACTGCACATCTGGCAAGATGTTAATATTCAGATATATAAGAACTTAGCTCAACAGCAAAAAAAAAAAAAAGTTCAAATAATCCAATTTTTAAGATGGGCAAAAGGCATTAATAAACATTTCTCAAAAGAAGACATACAAATGGACAACAGGTCAATGAAGAAATGCTCAGCATCAGTAATCATCAGGGAAGTCCAAATCAAAACCACAATGAGGCCGGGTATGGTGGCTTGTGCTTGTAATCCCATTACTTTGGGAGGCCAAGTTGGGCGGATCACCTGAGCTCAGGAGTTTGAGACCAGCCTGGGCAACATGGTGAAACCTTAGCTGGGCATGGTGGCGTGTGCCTGTAATCCTAGCTACTTGGAAGGCTGAGGGATGAGAATTGCTTGAACCCAGGAGGCAGAGGTTGCAGTGAACTGAGATTGCATCACTGTACTCCAGACTGGGTGACGAAGTGAAACTCTGTCTCAAATAAAAATTAAAAAAAATAAAAATTAAAAAGCCGGCCGGGTGCAGTGGCTCATGACTGTAATCCCAGCACTTTGGGAGGCCTAGGTGGGTGGATCATGAGGTCAGGAGATCAAGATCATCCTGCCCAACATGGTGAAACCCCGTCTTTACTAAAAATACAAAAATTAGCTGGGTGCAGGGGTGCATGCCTGTAATCCCAGCTACTTGGGAGGCTGAGGCAGGAGAATTGCTTGAACCCGGGAGGCGGAGGTTGCTGTGAGCTGAGATCGTGCCACTGCACTCCAGCCTGGCAACAGAGCGAGGCTCCTTTTCAAAAAAAACCAAATCAAACCAACCAAACAAACAAAAGCACACACACACACACACAATGAGATACTACCCATTCCAGTTAAAATGGCTATTATCAGAAAGACAAAAGAAAACAGTGTTGGTGAGGATGTGGAGAAAAGGGTACATTTACACACTTGGTGGGATCCTAAACTAGTACAGTCATGGGAAAAAAACATGGAAGTTCCTCTGAAAATTAAAAATAAAACTACCATAAGATCCAGAAATCCCACTACTGGGTATTATTCAAAGGAAATGAAATCAGTTCTGATGAAGGTATATCTGTACTCCTGTGTTTACGGCAACACTATTTACAATAGTCAAGTTATGATATCAACCTATGTCCAACAACAGATGAATGGATAAAGAAAATGTGGTGTATATATGTGTGTGTGTGTGTGTATATATATATATATGTGTGTGTGTATACGTGTGTGTGTGTGTATATATATATATACACACACACACACAATGGAATACTATTCAGTCATAAACAAGAATAGCCGAGTGCAGTGGCTCATGCCTATAATCTCAGTACTTTGGGAGGCCGAGGTGGGCAGATTGCTTGAGCTCAGGAGTTCGTGACCAACCTGGCAAAACCTCATCTCTACAAGAAATACAAAAAATTAGCTGGGTATGGTGACATGCACCTGTAGTCCCAGTTACTCAGGAGGCTGAGGTGGGAGGATCACTTGAGCCTGAGAGCCTTGTGGTGAGCTGAGATTGCATCACTGCACTCCAGCCTAGGTGACACAGCGAGGACGTGTCTCAAAAAATAATAATAATAACAATAAAATAATCCTGTAATATGCAACAACATGAATGAACCTGAAGGACATCATATTAAGTGAAATAAGCCAGACACAGAAAAACAAATACTGCGTGATCTCACTCATGTGTGGAATCTGGGAAAAAAACAAAAACAAAAACAAAAACAAACAAACAAAAAAAACAAAGGTTGCTATCTCAGAAGCAGAGAGTAGAACAGTAGTTATCAGCCACTGGGGAGGGGAGATTGGTCAACAGTCACACAATTACAATTAGACAGGAAGAATAAGTTCTAGAGCCCTGCTGCAGAGCAGGGGTAACTATGTGCAATAGTTATTAGTCATAGTAGTAAGTTCCCTACTTAGACTAAGTTTTCCAACTTATTTCAAACAAACAGGAATCATTAAACTTTAAAGTACATTAGAGAATTAGGGAAGCTTCTTAAAAATAAGATGCCCAAGTCTTGACCCAGACTCAGTAAATTATAATCTTTAGGACCCTGGCGTATTTTAATTGTTCTCATTTAAAAGTATTAATTATATTTAGTTAATAAGTGCACTTTAAAAGTTATTAAAACCATTATAAAAACAGAAACTAAAAACCAAAAAAACAAAAAAACCCATTAAGCAGATAAGTGTATTCTCTTTGTCTTTTAAGTGTAAAGCCAATTCTGCTTTTACACTTAAAACCGACACATTAACAGAGTCAGGCATTTACGGTGTACTGGATGTAGACATCACAATCCCCATCAGCAGGAAAATCCATACCTGATCTGTTCCTACAAGTTTCCCACATTAGAACTAAGTGCACTGCCAACAGGCTATTGATGTATAATACATTATCACATGAAAATGTGATTACAACAAATACGAGACTACCACTGTCTGCAAGTATATAATGCATTCAACATAAGTTATGCAGGAACTTTCTCAAATTTTAAGCTGGTTTCAGTGGACATGAGCTCATTCAAGGACCCTGAATGGTATGGTATAGAAAGAAATAATTACTGCATAAAATAACATGAAAAGAGAAACAACAGGATAGTACCAAAAGCTGAGGAGTGGAAAGGTTCTATGTGAGAGGTGGCAGCATTTTTCCAAGAAACTTTAAGGTGAATCAAGCTAAGTCTGTACTCAGATCTTAAACCATATGGTATCATTATTATTAGTGTTGGATTGCCCTAAAAGGGGAACACCCGGGGGCCTACCTCAATGATTTGCCCAGGTGGGCTTGGTTTCATTTATTTCTCTGACATTCTTAAGCATCAGTGTTGGATTGCCCTAAGGGACTTCCTCAGATCGCCTGTGCTGTGCATTTTCCCACAAGTACACAGGCAAGGGAGGGGAAAAAAAGAACAACTCAAAGCTACTAAAGCAACCACAGAAATGCAGGTCAAAATGAAAGGGCTCTGAAATTGCTGAGAAAGGAAAGAAGTGAAAACAGCAAAAAGATGGCAGCCAAATGCCAAGAGAGATTCAAGGGCAACTCAGGTGTGTAAAGAAAGAGGTTTCTGTTCCTACCAATTTGTGTTTATGCTCACAAATGTGTGCCTGCATGATCAATTATACTCCGCACTGTTGGCCAGCTTTTCTTTTCTCTTTGGAGAAACGTTCCAAACATTGAAATCCTTCTTTTTCTGGTTCCCCTACTTTCTTTACAATGAGTTATCTACAGCATGTTGTTTTCCTCTAGAGTTTCCATTCTTCAACCTCTTGTCTTTTCCCCCACTATTCCCTTCCTTTAAAAATCTTATCTGCAGCCAAGGCTTCAATTACCTCCTAAATGAAAATGACTCTAAAATTACATGTTTAGTCCCATCTCTTTCTTAGAAAGAAGTTACAGATTTCTCTTTCTTTTTCTTTCTCTCTCTCTTTCTTTCTCTCTTTCCTTCTTTCTTTCTTTCTTTCTTTTTCTTTCTTTCCTTTCTTTCTTTCTTTCTTTCTTTCTTTCTTTCTTTCTTTCTTTCTTTCTTTCTTTCTTTCTTTCTTTCTTTCTTTCTTTTTCTTTCTTTTTCTTTCTTTCTCTCTCTCTCTTTCTTTCTTTCTCTCTCTCTTTCTTTCTCTCTCTCTCTTTCTTTCTTTCTCTTTTTCTCTCTCTTTCTCTTTTTTTTTTTGAAACAGAGTTTTGCTCTTGTTGCCCAGGCTGGCGTGCAACAGCACAGTCTTGGCTCACTTGCAACCTCTACCTCCCGGGATCAAGCGATTCTCCTGCCTCAGCCTCCCATGTAGCTGGGATTACAGGCTCCTGCCACCATGCTCAGCTAATTTCTGTATTTTCAGTAGAGATGGGGTCTTACCATGTTGGCCAGGCTGGCCTCAAACTCCTGAGCTCAGGTGATCTGCCTGTCTCGGCCTCCCAAAGTGGATTACAGGTGGGAGCCACGGCGCCCTGCCAAAGTTACAGATTTCTAAATGCCTCCTGGCTAATCTCCATCTGGAGTTGGATTCAGTGTTTCCCAGATCAAACATATCCAGTTCCTTCCACATTTGTTTCTTCTCCCATACCTTTGACTTCTGTCAATAGCACAGTTCTCTCAATCATGTCCACTTCTCCCTCTTCTGTACCCTTATCAGTTCGCAGGCCCTGTCTAAAGCATCCCTAAGGGAAAGCACATGCCATTCGCTTTCATAAGTTCTCCCCCTCAATTACCCCTCATTAACTCTTTTCCAGACTATTGTAAAAGTGTCCCAGATAGGTTCCATCCCTCGATCAATTCTTTATATTACTGGCAGGTGATTTTAACGACCCAGTTTGATTTGTCTTTCTTCTTTTTGAAATCCTTCAATAGTTCTCCATTGCCTGTCAAACTTAATTCAACTCTGTTTCTATAAAAATAATAACTTTATGGAGCCCACTATGTGACCAGTGCTTTACATATATAATTTTACTTATTTCTCCAAAAAGCTTATAAAGTAGGTATTATACTATATCCTTGAAAATGAAATCAATTTTATAAGTATGAAATATTAAAATAGTTCTATCAATTATGAATATTCCATTGATTCAATAACCTCTTTTTAAGTAATAAAGAATTATTACATTAAATATACATACTAAGATTTTTCTTGATTTAAAAAAACACTAAAATGAGAAAAAAAAATGTGAATCTTAGAAACTAGTAAATAGAGTATCACCCCCATTTTAAGCTAAGTCAACGATCTTTCCAATATATTATATTCCCTTTTCCTTGGACCTGAGATTACACTTTTTAGTCTTATTTCCCTATCTTCCTCTTTATGTTCCTTACATTTACCCAGTCCTGGGCCTTGGCATTGATTTCTGCTATGCCTGAGTTCCTCCTTACTCTACATGCCCAAAGACAACCAGGCTTCAAAGCCTAGCACAACAGCTGCTCCTTTGTCAACTCTTTTCTAATTCGCCAAATTAAAATGACCTCTTATTCCTTTGAACAACCGTACATTTTGCACTCTTGTATGAAACTACTCTTTGTATCTTGTGCTAGGGTTACATATACCCTTTCTCTCCATTAGCGTATGCTTCTTCAAGACCTAGACTGTAATTCACACATCTTTGCACAACTACTTCCAATGCTTTCCTCCTATCCCCACCATAAAGCCCAGCAACCTCTTGCATATAATAGGCTCTTTAAAACTATTTATCATTTGGCTGGATGCAGTGGCTCACGCCTGTAATCCTAGCACGTTGGGAGGCTGAGGTGGGCAGATCATTTGAGGTCAGGAGTTCGAGACCAGCCTGGCCAACATAGTGAAACCCCGTCTCTCCTAAAAAAATACAAAAAGTAGCCAGGTATGGTGGCACATGTCTGTAATCCCAGCTATTCAGGAGGCTGAGGCAGGAGAATTGCTAGAACCTGGCAGGCAGAGGTTGCAGTGAGCCGAGATCATGCCATTGCACTCCAGCCTGGGCAAAAGAGTGAGACTCTGTATCTTAAAAAAAAAAAAAAAAAAAAAAAAAATCATTTGGATGACTAATCAGAACACATCGAATGATTTTTCTCTATTATTCATTATGACCAAATGAATACCGGTTATTGTCAAGTCACCAATCACGTCACCACTACTCAGCTAAGAATTGAGATGTCATGTTTCAAGAGATGTTCATTCTTCTGCCATGATCCAGTCACAATTGATGGGCCTGCATAGTAGCACTTTTCTAAATCCAAAATGTTTTTGAAGGATTCTCTGTAAGCACTTAGGCTAAGCACACCTTGCTTTAAAAAATATAAAATCCTTCTAAATAACAAATGGAAGAAATGTCCTGTGTGCTAAAATGGAAATTTTTTTTGTCATTTTGTTCTTGCTACTGCCCGGAAGAGAAGGAGTTGCTGGAACCTTAAATATGTCTTGGCCCTGGCCCTAGTATTTCATAGGAAACTGTTATTTTTTAAAAACAGTATTTCTCAGGTATTGCAACTTCAGACATTAGTAAATGATGCTGTGTTGGGTTTTTGCTTGTTCATGTTTTATAGGTTATAGCAAAATCCTGTGATGATCTATCACTAAAACCCTTCGTTTGAGTGGTAGAGTTCACAAAAAATTTTAAACACCTTGCTATAGACTGAATATTGTGTCCCCCTATAATTCATTTGTTGAAACCCAGTTCCCAATGTGATGGTATATGGAGGTGGAGACTTTGGGAGGTGATTAGGTCATGAAGTTAGAGCCCTCATAAATCAGATTAGGGCCCTGGTAAAAGAGACCTGAGAGAGCTCCTTTGCTCTGTCATTCACGCGAGGACACAGGGAGAAGATGGCCATCTATGAACCAGGAAGCAGAGCATCACCACATATTGAATCTTCTGACATCTTGATCTTGGACTTCCCAGCTTTCAGGACTGTGAGAAATAAATGTATGTTGTTAATAGCACCCAGTCTATGATATTTTTGTTATAGCAGCCTGAATGAACTAAAACATACATTTTCTCATTTAGTCCTCAAAACAACTTATTGATGTGGATATTAATATGTAAACTTTGCAAATGAATAAACCGAGGCTGAGAATTATTGAAAAATCCTTTCACCTAAGGTCACATAGCTAATAAATGGAAGAGGTTGGATTTTAATCCAGATTTTCTCACTTCAGGGCCTAAACACTGTCTATAATACAACATGGGAATGCATATAAGAAGCTGGTGTTTTCAAGTATGGGGCACTCATAGAAGAGTCTGACAAACTGCTGTTATGTCATAATCTTTGAAAAGACACCAAGAGTGAATATTCCTGAAAGGCTGCAGCTTGGACATGCACAGAATCTATGTGATTTTAAAATGTCTTTCCTCAGTCTGTTACTGCTTAGATTCTAAGGAAATCAGTATTCTCTAGTCCCTCAAACCTCTTCTCCAACTTCTCCTATTTCCAGATATCTGGCTAGGAATTTCTGTCACAAGAAAATGAGGTTTGTATCACCTCATATCTCAATTTCTAAAAATTTCCCAACACCATAAATGGTGATAAAATGTGAGGGTTCGAGAGCTACATGGATGGTTTTCCAGTCTTTTTAAGGAAAGAGCCTTCTGTCTATTCATGCCATTAACCAATGTATTGATTTATAAAAAGCTACCCACAAACAGGGAGAAAGTGATGGCACCAATGTTCAGACCCACCTTGTCCAACTCAAATACACTTTCATACATAAGACCTCCTGCCATTCTCCATTCTCTTTCCACTATGGTTAGTATTGTTATTGGACAATAATGTCAAAGATGAAAAGGAGAAACACAGGTTTTTAAACCACATCAAGGAAATCTTTGAAACAAACCTATGTTGGTTGGCTAACACTGGGCGATTTCACAAAAATTTGTAAAATATTATGTTTCCTTTTTATAATGACCTGGAGAGATGGGCATCACTATCTCAATTTCATAAATGAGGATACTGAGGTTCAGCAAGGTGAAGTAACTCACCCAAGATCACATAGCCAGAAAGTGGAATCCAAGGTCTGTTTTCCTTCAAAGTCAATGCTCTTAATGATTCTACTATAATGCTTCTCAGATTTTTTATATGATATTAAGATGTAGATGAAGTCCAATATTATGTATCCCCAGGTTATGTTCACAAGGAGCCAGGAGACATAACAAAAGACAAAAATGATTCAACCCTTCCATTGGTTTCTATTTCCTCCTTCATCTCAAGAATTACTGTTAGTTAAATTCTCAGTCACAACTATCTATATACATGTTCAACACATTGAAATTTTAAAAATTTCAAACATTTTATTGTTTTGAAGAGAACAACAACTGCTGTACAACATGTACAGGGAATGCTGAGATCCACCTGGGTGGCAGGCTTCACCTAGACTGGTAAGAGACAAACTTGCTCACAGTGTACACAGGAAACCAACACTGCTTCCAACCCTGTTTTCCATCATTTCCTGTGGCTCTGGACCACCGACCAATGACAAAAGTTGATCACTTGAAGGAAACATTTCCACAACAGCATGCAATTTTGATATCTGGTAATTTCCGGAATGGTTTAGATAGGTTAAAGAAAGGAGAACACTTAAAGAAAGGAGAAACATAAGCACTTAAATTGGTCATGATAAAACAGGACAATGGCTGGTAGAGGTATTCTGTCTGGGCAGCATGGTACCATCTTTGTACTAGAATACTTGTTTAAGTAATTATTAGAATAATTTGATGGGTTTTATCCAATACATCTATAAAAGCAGGGCTGAAAATAAATTCTGATACTGTTGATGAGAAGGCTTAGTTTCATAAACTTAACACAATTAAGATGAACATGGAAAACAGTGGGCAAGCCGAAAGCAGATAAACTTTTGCCTCAATTGGATGATGGTTGGATGTCAGCCAGTATTTCATGGGTCTAGTGGTGAAAGGAAAGCATTAAAGAACAAACACAATGCTGGAAATATATGATTAAAGACTACCTCTAAAAACACGATGCATTTAGGGATTTTATAGTATTTTTGGTTCACTGGTACTAGAACTCCATTTATAATTATTTGGTTCTTGCAGGTTTGTTCATATTTTCAAGAATGCATTATGCACTGATGTACATAGAAAACTGCCTGTACCTAGTTGTTTTGTCTCTATCCTTATTCATTTAAGCTAAACAAACAAATTGGATGTCAGAGTGATGAACACTGCAGAATAAGCAAATGAAAAATAAAACAACTTTAGATTCAGGAGCCGGGGCAAGCATCCAGATTTCCGTACAGGGAAGAGCTGAGGTTAACGCAGCTGCAAAAAACTAGGCGCATGCACGTGGCATTGCTTGAGAGACAGGAAGCCTTTCCAGGATTTCCAACTTCTTTCAGATGTTGTGGGGAATAGTTAAAGGCACTAGATACATGAATTGAATTTCATTTAACTCTGTGTTTTAAATAACTGCTAAATAAGAACTCCCAGAGCACAATGTCTATTCCCATCCCCAGGAATTTCTTGAGCTGGGAGGAATGCCTGCCAGTGAGCCTAACTCTGTCCTCAGTTTACAGTCACAGTTTTTCTCTTCACTCAGATACCCAGAAGGCTTCTCTTAGGTGTGGTTTCATCCAGCCAGCCCTACCTGTCTTAATCAGGCTGCCTTCCCCAGTACTAAATAAAGTGGAAAGGAAACTTCTACCCGCACACTCATCAGGGACTACAAGACCCAACTCACATCCTGCAAACCTCAGGATGGAACACGACTCCTTTTAACTACCTGGGCACAGTAGCTGACTATCAGGAAACTGCCCGTGGCCTCCACACATTGCCACACTATTTACACAGCTGATGGAAGTTTGCCCTGGTTGAGGAATTTGGCTCTAGAGGATTCCCCTTAAAATTCCCAAAGGGCCTATTCACCCTGTCACACCCGCACAGATGCCTGTGGAGATAGCAACAGTGGGGTTCATTTTCTAACTCCTTCTGTATACAATTATAACTCTACATGTTTATTTAAAAGTGGGGGGTTGGAGAAGAGCTAGGGGAGCTGCAAAATCTAACATTATATGAGATATTTTCAAGAAATATTTTGAGTAAAGTCAACAACCCCCTTCCCCTGCCTCTCAGACATTCCTCAGCTTCACTCAGCAGCCCAAACTCTGCCCTCCACACTCACAGGCATGAAGCAGAGCCAGGACGTGACTCCCAACAGAAAATGAGCCTTTCTAAGGCAGAGGGAAAGAAGCTGAAAGAGTCAACCAACTCTCAAAGCACAGAGGGAGAAGCAGCAAAGCAGAGGGTCAACATTCTTCTCCTTTAATAATTTAAAGCCCTGCTATTAGCAGAGGAAAAGAAAATATCAGACACATGATTGTATCATGACAATAAGGCACAGCAGAGGTGATAAGATGAAGGGAGTAATTTCCTGAAGCCCTTCTTGCTTTTTTAAAGATAAGGATCAATTCTTATTCTTTCAACTATTAAAACGTGATAGAAATGGCAGTAAGCTATTAATTTTGCAATTGCAGTGGCAGGCCCATCCTGGCAGTGGTGGGGCCTGCCTTCCCTAGCTGTGAATGACCTCTTTCACTAGGAAAACTGTTCAGGAAACAGCTCTCCATTTGGAAAGAGGTGTATATGAGAGGCAAATGTATATCCAAAATGTTCCCTTTCTTAATTTCCTTCTCCTCCTCCTAATTTTCTCCTAGCCTAAGTAATTAATCTTCTTGTGTTGGTCAAATAAATTCCATTTAAATCAGTTCATTCTAAAGTAGAAGAAGAGGCAGAAATGGTGGAGAACGTGGGAGGAGGAGGAGATAGAGAGGGAGGGGGCGGGGAGAAGAAGAAACTGATCTTCCCATGCATTGCCCACTTCTTTCCTTCTGAGGAGGCAAAAGTCTAGTCTCAAGTGTGTGGGTTTAGATTTTGGTGCCAAACTCCCTGAGTTTGACTTGGCTTCTGCCAAATGACTGACTATGTAACTTTGGCACTGGCATGTCAACTTTCTTATTTGAATCAATGTTCTTGCTCATAAAATGGGAGCAACAATAGTCCCAAACTTCTGGGGTGGTTGTGAAGATTGAATATAACACACCTTGAATAGTATCTAAAACAAAGTAAACGCTGAGTACAATTTTATGACTACTATTTGCTGTGATTTGAATGTGTCTCCAAAAAAACCATGTGTTGGCAACTTAATTGCTATTGCAGGAGTATTAAGAGGTAGGACCTTTAAGAGGTAGGAACTTTAAGAGGTGATTAGGCCATGGTGGCTCTGTCCTCATGAATGGATTAATGCCGTTTTCTCAGGAGTTATCTTGGGAGTGGGTTCCTTATAAATGGACAAGCGTGGCCTCCTTTTGTCTCTCTAGCCCTCTCACCTTCTACCATGGGATGATACAGCAAAAGGGCACTGGCCAGATGTGAGCTCGGTATTGATATTGAAATTCTCAGCCTTCAGAACTGTGAGCTAGTAAGTTTCTGTTCATTATAAATTCCCCAGGTTGTGGTATTGTCACAGCAGCACAAAATGAACTAAGACATTATTGTTGGCTCCTCCATCTCTCAACTGTCAGATTCAAGGCAGATCATGCAAGAACAGAAGGCAAACAACACTAACTAGAGATAAAAGTCACATATAGAACATACAGAATAGCTCTAAATCCTTACTAGAATAGAAGCAAATGGAAGTAAATACAGTCACTCTTTTATTAAAAATTTAAATATGATATTAAACTGGTAATTACAGGCTTATGATTTGTAAGAGGTGGGGAGAAAATAGTCTTTCTGTTTACATGACAATAGGCAGAGCTTTATTTGAGAAATTAAGGAGAACTTAGAAAAAAGCAACTAAAAAAACTACTGAAGGATTAAAAAAAGAAGAAGAAATAAACAAAGAAGAAAAGGTTAATGAATAAGCAATAAACTAACCCCATGTTCAGCTGATCTCTATAATAACACTGGTGTTTGGGGACAGAAATAACTTCATATTATAGGCTTTCTGGGATTCAGGGAGGGAGCTGCACTATAAATTACCCTGTACTCTGGGGATTGAATTAGACCCACAGTGTAACTCAATCTCTGCCCTCATCCATCTCAAAAAGTCCAGCTCAAACCTTTTCCCATTCTCTCAGAGGAGAAATTTGGCCTGTGGTTAAGAGCGAAAGAGGCCAGAGTGGAGAACACTCGGATAAGAGTACTGGAACCACCACTCACCAGCTATGTGTTAGCAGGTTAGCAACCTCACTGAGCCTCAATGTCCTCATTTCAAAAATGGGGCTACTAATAGTACCTATGTCAAAGGGCTGTGTGAGCATTCAACATGAGAATGCGCATTGTGGATAAAGGTTTTCTACCAGAGGTTGGCACCAGGCAGAACCTAATCCAATCATCCATTTTACAGATAAGAAAACTAAGATCTAGAGAAGTTGAAACTGTCCCAGGGCCATATAGTGAGTTTGATTCAAAGTCTGGAAACCTAAATTAGAACCTTAGTCCTGACCCCTTATTCAGTGTTTTTGCACTAAATACGCTTTTGCCTCCACAGGGCTTCACAAAGACTCTCCCACATTGATTTTGTCCTTTGCCGAACATCAAGCGCATTTTCAACCAGTACCATCAGGATAGCATTTGAATACTCTCTATGACTGCATTCCCTCAACTGCATCATAAGTTCCTTGAAGTGACAAAAGTGGTTTAACAGCTCTGTCTATCTAAAGATGTCTACTCAGATACTGGGCACAAAATTGATTGATAGCAATTGATTGACAGAGAGGTTTCTTTAGGAAGAGCTTTTACTCTGAATAAAATATTCCTGTGAGGAAGATGCCGACCGGCCATCTAGGTCTGCAGAAGATGAGACCAGAGGAAATGGATTTTGAACATGCCCCGAGAGACCTGTAAAAAATTAACTGCAAGGGAGTTTAAACACAGGAAGAACAGAACAGAGAAGGCTGAGGGCTCTCTCCTGAAATGAATGTTTTAAAAAAAAGACAGCCTATTTTTAGATAAAATAAGTTGACACAGGCCATTGGTTCTTAACCTACAGTCTGTAAACCCCAAATGTTGCTGCTTTTGCTAAGGATCTGCAAATTAATTTGCATATCAAACATTGTAGAATAAATCTTACACTTATATGCAATGCCTTTTTTCAAATCCACGTGGAGAAATATATTTGACTTAATAAAATACAAATTCTTTAAAAGCATTATGAATTTTGTTGTAACTTTTGTTCATTATGTATATTTTAATCAAGCAATAAAAACAGTGGCTAACATTATTGAACATTTACAGAGATCATTTGTTTAACTCTCATTAGCACCCAGGAGGTAGGTATAATTGTTATTCACATTTTAGAGATAAGAAACTGATATTTGAAGAGTTTAACTAACTCACCCTTTAGTTTTACTGGTATAAATAATGGAGCTGGCATCTGACGCCAAAGCCTGTACTATAATTACCCAACATTAGGTCACTTTTTAATTAACCAGTGTAAAACATTTTACCTATTTTCATCCATGTACACAGGTGTAAGGGGTGGGTGTTTATCCATAAAATTTTATGTTTAAAGAAGATTCTCGTATCTGCAAGGGTTAGTAACAACACAAACTATAGATAAAGAATAGCTTCAGAATAATTCACTTTGACTTTCAGCAAGCCAGGTGCTCAGAAGTAAGGGACTCAACTGGTTGATCCCTAGGAATAGCTCCAAGTCAGAAATTCTATCATTCTGTAATTTAGATTTGCATTTCCCAAAATGGATTCTGCAGAATTCTGGTCTTAAGAGATGCTTCACAGAAGTTTGAGGAACACCGCAAACTAAAAGAGCCACTATACACAAAAATGAATATCCTCTTTTGGAGATTCATAATTACATTCCATGGTGTAAGCTCTGAGAAGTCCTCCAGAGCACTGGATCACACAAAATTAAACAGGTCCCCTTATTATAAGACTTAGCAAGATAACCTTTTTCATTTTGCGTAGCCTGGGGTACCCTGAAAATATTTGGGCATCGAACTCCTGCTCTACATAATTTTTTTAAATATTTCGTGGAACGGGTTCCACAGAAAAGAGTTAGGCTAGAACTCAAATTGGGCAGTTGAAACATTTTTGTATTATGTGGTAGGCTACGAAAAGTGAACTTTTGAGATTCTTCCTAAAACTGTCTCTCTATATGAAAGTATGGGTCCTCATAAAGCTTTTTAGTCAAAAGCCATATTATCTAAGCACTGTACAGACTGCTAAGTATTTTTGTCTCTCTTTCAGCATGGAAGAAAATTTTTATTAAGCTATACCACTCTAAATGTTACGTCCTTCTATTCTTCAAAATTCATTCTAGACTAAAGGTTCTCAAACTTTATCATCCTCAGAACCACCTGGAGTGCTTGTTCAAACAAGAGTTGCTGAACCCCTCTCCCACAGTTTCTCATTCAATACATCTGGAAAGAGGCCTGGGAATTGACATTATTCACAGTTCCCATGGAATGCTAATGCCGCTGCTCAGGGACCATACCACTCATCTAGACCTCTTGTGTTAGATGTAGACCATGAAGTGGACACAGAAGGCACCTGGTCGTCTCTGCTTCCATCATCAAGGGCTGTTATCTTTTCTCTTGCTTTCTGTAAGCCTGGCTCTTGGATATCCTGACAAATATTTATGGTTTTTGTGCTGAATTCACATTTTAAAATTACAAACGTTTTTAAAACTTCAATCAGTGATGAAGAAAGGAAGTTAAGAGAATAGAGAGTGTCTTTGAGCTTTAAGAGAAGAAGATATTCTGAAAATATTCAGCATTAATTTATGTGAGTTAATCTCTTATTTCTCATTCAATCATATACATTAAATTTCAGTAGAATGAGTTTATTCTCACCTTGGAAGAGTGATTAAGTAATCATTTGTAAATATAAGTGGACAAGTTTTATATCACTGACACTTTGGCTGGGGATCCATTCACTAGAACCCAGAGCTCTTCCAGAACTTTAATTTCCATAATAGAATATTCAATGATGCTAGAGAATCTATACTGCCAAGGGGCTCTTTAAAATGGTGACTAAATGTAGCTACAGAGTCATAAAATCCTCAGCATGTCTGGTATAGTAGATGTGTTCCTGGGAAATTGCAAGTCAAATTACTGTCAATTGAATTATATTTACATATTTATATATTCTAATTCTAGATATGCCCAACTACCACTGTTTCCTAACTCTATAAAGTTTCTGCTCCTTTTGCCCCTCCCAAGACCTACTGACCTGTCTAGGAAACAAGGACAGAAATTAATCTTTGCTGAGACTCTTCTAAGGGCTACATCATTCAATCTGTACCAAATCTGTGATGAGGGTTTCATCCAAAGGAAAGATGAGGCCCAGAGAGGTTCTGGTCAATGGAGCAGTGGTAGCATGAGGCTGCCAATCATGTCCACTGCAAAGGCCCCTCTCCCTTCACCCACCTCATGAACTACTCTTGGTGATTCTTAAACAAAATAGGGAGCTCCATCCTTAAAGGATAGCTATAGGGGAGAATTATTTGGTGTTGTGATGAATTGCCCATAATCGATTGGTATGTTTTAAAAATTGTCATTTTCATAAATGTGTCAGAGGTGAAAATATCTGAAACTGAAATTAGGTGAGAGAGGCAACATGGGTGTTAATGGGTAAAATTAAGTCAAACATTTTAGTCAGGAAGATGTAAAATGTTGCACCTTTACAGACCATTGTTTAATAAGCCCAGTGAATAACCCAAGTAAGTAATAAAGAGCAAAACAAAACACACTTTAGAGGCTCTCCCTGAGCACATATGTATTAACTTGAGGCTTAAAAAGGCAGATGTGTCATCTATCTGCTCTAGCCATTTGAAAGCAGCAACAACTTGCTAGCACCGACTCCATTATATAAAACTGTTCATGGCAGAGTTCTTGGTAAAAACAAAAACATCTTCTCTACCCAAGTTCTGAAACCTTGTGCAAACAAAGTTCTCTCAAGTAAGCTGAGCTCTGCCCACGGAGCATTCTTCAGGGCTTAGTCTATGTATAAGCTGAGTTACCTGCTATTATCCACACAATGTCAGGAAGGAGTTTATGAATGTATGACCTTAGCTTTTAAAAGGTGACCACAGAAGTTGACAATGATCTAAACTACTCATGAATGTCAGGCTCCAGGGGACTACACAGGGCTGTTCTGCACTCTGAAACCAGGCAAGGAATTGCCGAATTTAATAGTTGCTGGGGTGTGAGAGACATGCAATTGGGCTGCTCATGATACCTCTGGGAAACGGTTTGTTAGAAATAAACAAGGTTTGTGAAAAGAGCTCTACTACTCTGGGATCTGCTGGTTTTCACTGGCTAATTTCCCAGATTACTTCGGTAACTGTATGTCAACAGAAACCCAGCTTCTTCTGAGCACACTTAACCACCACTGTTTGCACAGAATGGAACCAACCCCTTGCTCATTCAGAGTGTTAGGATTTCTAGATCAGAAACACAGACCAATATAAGTTAAGTGAAGTTCCAACTTTCACTCCTTCATGTAACATGTACTGATCACCTACTCCATGCCAGGTCCTATGAGAGATACTAGTGATACAAAGATGATAAGGGGCATTCTGCTCCTTCAAGGGACTCAGTCTAATCCACAAAATAAACATGAAATACACATGATGCTAAAATGGGACAGATGTTACAATAGAAGAGAGAACATCTTGGGAGATCAGAAGGCAGTAGGCTATGCATCACGCTTCACAGAGGTGACATTTCAGTTGGGTGTTAACTGATGGCTAGTAAGGTAGAGAGATTATCATATGCAAGCATGTGGCAGTGAGATAGAGCATGGCATGCTCAGCGAATCGCTATGGGGTGGCAACAAAGAGTTTAGAGGATTGGGGAAGAAACAGCTGAGGGTCTGGGCCCTCTTAGCTAGGGCAAGAGTTTGAAGTGGACTTGAGAAATTGAAGGTTTCCAGGGAGGCTGAGGCATGGATTCACTGGGAAAGGGGTGCGAGGGGTGGGATGAAATCCCAAGAGGATAACTGGTTCTACCCAATATCCAATCCAAATACATCTGGACAAATCTTTGCTGAAAGAAGGCCCAAGCCTAGTGATAAATAGTACCAGTTTCAGCCTTTATCTCTGGAAAAAGTCATGGCTACTGTTTCTCTTACAGACCAGAAAAGAAAGAAAGCCCTCTCCTTTCCATTCACCTGGATACACTAGTCCCCTACATACACTGGTCATCTTTTTTTCTCTATGATCTCACTTCTCCAGTGCATCTTCCACACTGCTCTCAGAGTTTCTTCTTAAAACACAACTCAAAAAGCTGGTTTCTCAATGGCTGCAGAATCTGAATCCCCAATTCTTTAGTACTCTTAGCTTTTCCTCATACAATATACCTTTCCTTTCTACATTGCTGTATCTTTGCTCACGTAGGAATGGCATGCCTTTCTCCCCTATTCTCAATGTATCAAATTCTACTTGTCCATCAAAGTCCAGCATAATGGCCACTTCCTCAAGGAAGCTCCCTTAATTCTTCTCATCATGATTATATCTTCCTCTGAACCATATCATCTTGCTGGTTCCAGCTAAGACCCATGAACTCCGCCTTGTCTTTTAGATGGTCGCTGGGAAGCTTCTCAGAAGCAGGCCTCTTAATTAGGTGGAAAGGAAAGAAGGGAGATGAGAAGGGAGGAAGAAGCTTGCTTTTGAGTAGACAAAATAACTGACTCTTGGACAAGAATCAGGTATTCAGAGTCAGTTGGACAGTAAATAAGTAAAACAGGGTTAAAGGCCAAAGTAGATTATATTTTCCAAAGATGACCTCAACAAAATTTCCTAAGCTCTTCTATAGGTAGCATTGCATCAAGAAATGGAGCCTAACTTCCCTCCCCTTGAATCTGGGATGGCCTTATGACTGCTTGAAACCAACAGAATGCAGCAGGACTTTTGAGGCTAGATGAGAAAAAAAGAGGGCTTCCTCCTTGTTCTCTTGAAATTCTTGCTCTGAGGGGAGGCAGCTGCCATGTAAGATATCCAACCACCCTGAGACTAAGGTGCTGCAGAGACCACATTATGTATTCCAATAGATAGTCCCAGATGAGCTCACACTTCCAGCCACCCCTACCAAGGGACCAGATGTGTGAGTAAAATCACCTTAGAGCCTCTTAGCCAGCCCAGCTGGCAGCTGGGTACCACTAAGTGACCTTAGTCATCTCCAGGAGGAACAGTAGAATCACTCAGAGGAGGCTTGCCAAACTGCTGACCCACAAAATCCATGTTTTAAGTTACTAAGTTTGGGGGTAGTTTATTACACAAAACCAGAGAGTGAATTTTTGACCCTGCTTTTTATTCCTAAAGCTAACCAGTCTTCTGAAAGAGTCAAAATCACTGTTCAATTCAAGATTAAAACTTTTGAGATCTCTTGAAATCATGTAGTTGCTTGGTGAGAACCAGCGAGTGACTTGGATCCTAAATATGAAGATGAGGCCAGAAGAAACTAGGGGTCCAGAGGCTACCAGCAAAGGGCACTATTGCCGACCTAACCGTAGACAGCAGGCAGACAGGCACAGGCCTGCAGATTTGTAGAAGCACTTTGTAGAAGCACAAATTGGAGGAGAGAGGCATGAATAGATTCTTCATTTCTGATAGACAGTACAGTCTAGAGATTTGATATTTGTTGTATGAATACACTGCATCTGTGGATGGTCAGCAATATTGGTGGTAGTGTTTACTGTGAGGCAATGGGCCACTAAGGGGTCACAGGTGCCACATAACTGGCTATGTGATCTGGACTCTCCTTCCTTCTGAAACATTGTAGTGGGAGAGCTCAAAGGCTGGAGACTTGGAGCCAGTCTGCCAGACTCTCCATGGAGGGACTCTCTGGGGATTCTGGCTGGGAGTTGTCTCTCTTGGTTTATAAGGAAGCTCAGGCCTCTGTGCCTGCCCTGGACATCTTGGCTTGAAGATTACACTTACTGCTCACACAGTGTTACTTCTCACTTCACACCATTCTGTGGAACTCATTTGTTAAATGTTAGCACCCACATGTCCTCCACTAGTTTTCAACCATTCTTCTGAGCACTAAATGGAACATTCCTCTTTTCTGAGTTCACAATAGCTTCTTTTTCTTAAGGACCATCTTTAAGATCTCTCACAGTGATTTAGATCTATTAATGCCTGAAAGAGAGGCCAGCTCAAGACCAATGTACAGGCCCTCGTAGTTTTCCTAAAAAGGAAATTGTGTTTTTTTTTTTTTTTTTAATCTCTAAAGCAGCTTTCTTTTACTGGGGGAAGAGATCAGTATCATGTCCTATACTTTCCAAAGACCTCTAGTATTCTTATTCAAGGAATATTTTTAAAGCCAGAATTCTGACTGAGAATGTGCTTTAAGCTAGCTTTTTACAAGAATAAGATTTTGTGGTGATTTTCAAATGACTGGAAATTGCAAAATTTTCAGGATTATAACTGTGCATATTTCCCTCGTGTAAATATTAAGATTCCTCAGTCTCCTGGAGAAGTCTTAACTTTGTCTCTACTTTTAGAATAAAGTCAAGGATTTATTAACTACATTGCAACTAAAATATTAAACAAAAGGGCCTTTCACACATGGATTCAGCCTTGAAAAGCCTCAAACCAAAACAAATGGAGAAATTGGCTTTAAAGCCAGAAAGAATCAATTGTTTTTGGGTCAGTTTTGGTTTGGGGAGCCTAATGAAGACTGATTTTCAACAAGGGCTGTGATTAGTGCACTGTCAGTCATCGCTAATCACTGCAGTACCTCACACTGCCTGTCCTGAATCAAGACACCTTTGCCTGCACAGGCATTTCTCGGTATTCTTGACTACTAGCGTATATGTTAATAAGTCTATAAACAGGCAAATGCATACTAATTAACATGTACATTGTTATTTAAACATTTAAGAGGGAGTGCTAAGTCCCTTTTTAAATGTCATATTATGCTCAGTTATGACATCGTTTGAAGCTAAATTAGAGAAACCAAGCAGAGCATTTTTCAGAAGTTTATCTGCCTCCTTATATCCTAAGTTCTTTGAGGGCAGGATCTGGGTATGATTCATCTTTAAATGCTTCTTGGCGCCTGGCATAGTGCCTTGCACACTGGAGTGGCACAGTAAATAGTTTTGGAATGAACAAAAAGAAAGAAACCTCCTTGAATAGGAGATAGTGGACTCGGCTTGAACATACAGACTGGTTCTCTGACAACCACATGATTTAAGGAACATTTGTACAGCATTGTATAGTCGGCAAGCACTTCCATATATTTATTGTCTGTCAGCCAAGTGTCAATAAGTTTAGTTTACTATTGAGGAAATTGTCCTTTAGGAAGGTTATGGGATTCATTTTAAATTCCCTACTGTATGGAATTACTATATTGTATTCATACATGAACAGAAACACATACACACAATCATCTGCCAAAAATTCCTTCAAGAGTCCTGTGCTTTTAACACATCCTCATCTACCCGCCTCATTATTGTCAAAGCTATATTTGTAGGGGAGGGATTGAACAGCATATCTAAGATATAAATTTCTTTACCTGCAGCAGATACGCCCATACCCATGCCTACAGAATATATAGAGTGGCTGATTGACCCAACTTCTCATTAATGCACAAAAGCTCAGTGCTTGGCTCTGCAAACACTCACAATTAATCATCAGGTACAGTTTGGGAAGACAACAAAAAGTCAATTTGAACCGGTAAAACCTAAAGGTCTGGTCCAGAAAAAAAGCTGCAATTAAGGATTCTTGATCCAAAATGTTTAGGTCTTCTTTGCAATAGTAGCAATATGGCAGTAAGGTAAAATTCTCCATGTTTCTTATTTTGACATGTTTTTAAGCATTATATAAATATACTTTCCATCAAAATAATTTAAAGGCAGTCAGCACCCAGGACAGGAAAATGTGCTAACCATCCTCCCTACCCTGCATTTCCGCAACATGGGTATGAGTGGCGGGTAGAACAGAAGGCAGGAGCAGGCTGGGGAGTGCTGCTGCAGCCACAGCTGCCTCCTCCTCTTCCTCCTCATCCTCCTTCTCCTTTCCCCTTCCTCCTTCTCCTCTTCCTCCTTCTCCTCCTCCTTCTCTTGGGAACCAAAGCCAAAAAAGGTTCCTCATTACTGCTGGTTCTTTGATCTCTTACTCTCTATTTTTAGAACACTTCTGTCCAACATCCTCTGCCTCATTGCCATGACCTTTCATGACATGCTTCTCTTCTCCTGGTGGTTATTTTGGGATCATATTCCTTTCCCAAAGTATTACTACAGCTAGGATTAATGTATGAGGTAGGTCAGCACAAGTCCTTGCTTGAAAATGTACCCAAAGCACATGTTCCTACATGTGGGTGAGAGAGCGGGTGTACGAAGGTCACGTCATCTGTATTTTTAGTCATCAAAGCATTCTAGAAGGACTGCTTAATGAGGTAGATACCACACTGTCACAAGACAACATTATCTAGATGCAGAATTTGGGCACATGGAATTAGATAATGTGTCCAGCACAGCTAAAGGGGGGGGGGTGTTGTTTAAGGGGTAGAAAAAGAGGAGACATAATCATAAAGGAGATACAGGATTTATTACTTTCAAGTTTCTTTCAGAGTTTACATCTTCCTAAATCTACAAACCATGTATAATAAGAATCAATGCTTTCAATGAGGGAATTCAGAGAGATCAAACATCCTTCGACTGTTCAGTATCCCTTAGAAAAGTATTTCTATACAGAATTTTTAAAAGTAGAATAAAAGTGGCTGGGCGCAGAGGTTCACGCCTGTAATCCAAGCACTTTGGGAGGCCAAGGCGGGCTGATCACCTGAGATCAGGAATTCTAGAACAGCCTGGCCAACATGGTGAAATCCCGTCTCTATTAAAAACACAAAAATTAGCCAGGCGTGGTGCTGGGCACCTGTAATCCCAGCTAATCAGGAGGCTGAGGCAGGAGAATTACTTGAACCCAGGAGGCAGAGGCTGTAGTGAGCCAAGATTATGCCACTGCACTCCAGCCTGGGTGACAGAGTAGGACTCTGTCTCAAAAAAAGAAAAAAAAAAAAAAGAAAGAAAGAAAAGAAAAGAAAAGAATAAAAGCTTCCTTACCAAAAATAAGACCAAAGTCTAGATCCAGGGGAAAATCTCTCTTCAGTGAAGACAGGAACTATCCTTTGCATTTATCACTATATCTCCCGTGTTAAGTACAGTGTTAAATAGCTACATAGATGAGATAATTTGATATAACAATAACAGCTAATCTTTATTGAGCACTTAGTGTATGGCTATGTGACATGCACTATTCTGTGTGTTCTGCATCAATTAAATAATTGAATGCTTACAATAATGTTATGAGATATGTGCTTGTGCCATCCCCATTTGAGAGATGAGGATACTGAAGTGTAGCAAGGCCAGATACCTTGTTCAAAGTTGGACAGCTCTTAAGTGAGAGAGCCAAAATTCAACAGCAGACACTTTTGGATCCAAAACCTATGCTTGGAAAGTAAATAAATCAGCTTTCTTTCACTGTAACATGCATGAAAAATTTAAAGAGAAGAACCAAACTTAGTGTTACGGGCTCAGTTGTATCTCCCCAACCCCAAATTCATGTATTAGAGTCCTAATGCCCCGTATCTCAGAATGTGATTGTATTTGCATGTGTTACACTGCTTGTTATTATTCCATAAGACAAAAAGCTCTGTTCATTTTTGTTTTCAGCCTTTTTCTGTGTGCTTCATTTTGGATATATTCTAATTTGCTATGCCCTCATGTTCACTGGTCTTTTCTTCTGCAGAGTCTTATCTGCTTCTACACTCATCCAGTGAAATCTTCATTTTAGATGTTATACTCTTCATCTCTAGAAGTTCTATTTGATTCTTTAAAAAAAGATTTTCACTTCTCATCACATTATGTTTTACTTCAAATACTTGTACATAGCTATAATAGTTGTTTTAATGTTATTACCTTCTAATTTCATTTTCTCTGTCATTTCTAAGTTTGCTTCTATTGATTGATTTTTTTTCCTTTTTTGGATCACATTTTCTTGCTTCTTGGTATATCCAGTAATTTTTAACTGAAAGCTGAGTATTATGGCTATTATGTTGTTGAGTTGGGGATTTGTTGTCATTCCTTAAATAGTATTGAGCTTTGTCTTGGCAAGTAGTTTAATTACATGTAGATCAGTTTGACCCATTTGATGCCTATTTTAATACATTTCTAGGGCAAGTCTAGAATAACTTTCACTCAGGAGATAGTTCAGTCCTACTACTAAGATGTGACTCTACTGGTGTCTCTACTGAATGACCTAGGATGTCACTGAGGGCTCTCTACTAGTCAAAGTGAAGTCAGGTGCAAACTTGAATTCTCACATGGAGAGAAGTAGGAGGACAGAACAAGTATAAATTATGGTGAGAAACTTTCCTAATTTGATAAAAAGAATAAACCCACAGATCCAGGAATCTAATTAAATCCCATCTAGGATAAAAATGAATGACACCAAGACAAATCATTGAAAAACCAGTGGTAAGGAGAAAATATCAAAAGCAGCCAGAAGAAAAAGAGATTACCTACAGAGTAATCAAGATGAAATAAACAGCAGACTTTTTGTCAGAAACATGAAAGCAAAAAGACAATGGAACGACATCTTTAACATGCTAAAAGAGGCAGGGGAGAGGAAAGCCTGTCAATCTACAATTCCAAACCCAGCAAAAATATTCTGCATAAATGAAGGCAACATAAAAACTGTTTTAGAAAAATAAAAGCAGATAGAACTTATTGTTGGCAGACCTGAACTATAAGAAATGTTCAAAGAAGTTCCTCCAGTAAAACAAAAATCATATGGGAGAAATTTGGATCTATACGAAGGAATAATGAATGTCAGAAATGACAAACATGTGAGTAAATATGAAATACTTTTTTTTAAAAGATAATTAAAGCAAAAATATTTACAATGAAGTATGGCGTTTGTAACATATATACAGGTACAATGTATGATGCAATAGCACAAAGACTCTTGGGGAAAAAGAAAATATATTATTGTAAGGTTCTTACATTATATATGAAGTAGTCTAATACATTTGAAGAAAGACCAGTAAGTTTAACAATGCATATTGCAAACCCCAAAGCAGTCAGTTAAAAAAATAAGTAGCATTAGAATGATTTTTACATTGGAACTATATAGAAAATAATAAAAAGAACCATGCTTAAATCCTTTGGAGAAACTAAGTATCAATTCTGACAGAACTGATTGTTGCTTATAAGAACCCTGGCAACCTATTTTGAAAAAGTGTGTGTTGTATCTTTAATTTGTCTCTAATTAATATTAATGTATAAACATTAAGGATTTTTTCCTATCGATTCAACATTTTTTGATGGAAAGTAAACAAATTAATGAGCATCTTTAACACAAAATTAACTGAAATTTTAAAAAAGTATATTTTTTGTGTAATAAAATCAATATTGTTATTCTACATCATTAAATATTTGTTCACTTTTCCTCATATGACTTTAAAAAAAAGATAATGTCATTCCATTTCAGGGAGTGTATCATAGTGGTTTACATATAGACTCTAGTATCTGACTATCTGGGTTCCAATCTCAGCTTGACCATTTACCAGACATATGACTGTGAGCATGTTACTTAATATCTTTGTATTGTAGTTTCCTGTAATGTAGGGAAAATAGTGCCTACCTCATAGAGTTATTAGGAAGATCAAATGAATTAATATATTGAAAGCACTTAAAAACGTACCAGGAAAATAGCAAGCACTGTAAGGGTGTTAACTATAATTTATAAAAATTAGTATACTATGGCTAGAGAACTGAGTTCCAAAGAGATAAAAAATACAGATGTTGTAAAAAGAAAAACACTACTTCAGAACTATTAGGTTGGTGCAAAAGTAATGTACATATAGACTCTATATCTGACTACCTGGGTTCCAATCTTGGTGCAATTACTTTTGTACCAACCTTATAGAAGAGCTACTTTAGTTCTATCCTATCCCTAACTAGTTGTGTGGCCACAGACATGATGCTAAATGTCTCTGGGCCTCGTTTTTCATTTATTCTCTCCTCCCTCATATCCTACTGCTGTCTCTTGCACAGATATTAAGAATCTAGTGTATTACATTATGTTAAGTACCAAGATATTCTCTCAAGGTTCTTATTGGGGAGAAAGTCACCTTTAAAATTAAAGTCATGTTTAAAATTAAAATTAAAGTCACCGTTAAAATGGTACATGTTAGGTGTAATGATGGAGATCAGAGAACTGTCTGCCACTACAGAAAGCCAGGGAATCCATGGACATTACTAAACACTTGTCACCCAAAGGAAGGTCAACTTAGAACATATACTTTTATGGCTCCTATTCTAATTTTGATTGTGCTTATGTCATTAATGATATTAGCTCATGGGACTAAACATTTTTGGATGTTGGATTAGTAGGTGAATGATTCCTTTTGCAGCTTCTTTCTAAGAAGAATTTGTAAATGGCATCAAGGGTCAGCATGTTTGACAGAGTTGTTTCTAATTCCTCCAGATAATGAAGCCATAATTGACTACACATTTTTATTATTAGGTAAGAAGCTACTTTTATGATAGCATCACAGTAGCTCATTACTACATTTTCAAGTTTGAACCCCTTCTAATCCCTAATAATCCTTAAGGTCCGAGATAGACAGAAGGCCAAAAAATATGCAATGGCTTTATTAAAGAAATCAGAAGATATGAGAAATTTTAATGCAACAATCTCACTGTATTAACAAATCATATTTAAGAAAAGATAGATATGAAGTTGATTTATAAATTATTATGACTTTCATAAATACTTGAGGATATTTAAAGATAAACTAATAATGCAGGACATTTTTAGTAGTTTACCACAAAGACCAGTCACGTTTGTTCCCTTTAAAATATGATTTAATCAAAAAGAAGAATAAATTTTCTGTTACGTGTAAGTTGTGTCCCCCCAAAAAATAGGTTGGAATCCTAATGCCTAGTACCTGGGAATGTAGCCTTGTTTGGAAATAGGCTGTTTACAGATGTAACCAAGTTAAGATGAGGTCATACTGAATTGGGATGGACCTAGTCCAATGACTGGTGCCCTTCCATAAAAAGAGGAAATTTGATCACAGAGACACAGGCACATGGAAGAGAAGGCCATGGAAAGATGGAAGTCGATATTGGAGTGATGCATACACAAACCAAGGAACACTGAGAACTGCTGGAAGCCACCAGAAGCTAGAAGAAAGAATTATTTTCTATAACCATTGAAGGTAGCATGGCCCTGCTAACACCTTGATTTCAGACTCCCAGCCTCCAGAATTGTGAAATAATAATACATTTCTGTTGTTTTAAGCCACGCAGTTTACAATATGGCAGCTCTTAGGAATTAATACAGTTTCTTCAGCAAAATTCGAACAGCACGACTTCTACTTTCAAGTAGAAGTCAATGAAGAAACAGTGAATTTCCTGCCTGAAACAAATAATAAAACTGGACAAATTATATAAAACAACATTTTTCATACATAGGACATCAAATGGCACAGCATAGTGACTGCTTAGAGTGGGGAAACGAGACAAGACCTACAACTACCCCAGCTTACTACTTGAAAAGCAGATCTAGGCTGTAGCACAGGCAGGGGGAACCCAGGCAGTCTAGCAGTCTCCCTGAGTTGATGAGAGCTAGTTGTTTGGTGAAGCAAGTATGTCTAGAGATAATGGGCAGAGTGCTGGACAGGAAAGAGCTACATAAAGAGAGCTCCAGAGATCTGAAAAGGGCACCCCTTATGTCTTCAACTACATTCTGTTCAGTACATTCAGATGAAGAAATTACCCCAGGCTGGGGAAAGAACTGCCTAAAAGGAGCAGAAGAAATAATTCTTGCAACATACAAAGAGCTGGGAATATTTTGTGTTCTCAGCAGCCAGAGTGGAAAACTTCACAAATTATGGGGCAGCAAGTGGGATATTCAGAAAGCTTTTGCCTCAGTCCTGGGGACAAATTAGCCCTAAACTAAGTGCCACTTTGATCTCTACAAAACTTAAAAGTAAGACTTGAAAGCATTAAACCGTTTCCAAGTAACTGTGCTCCAGAACAAAATCCAAGAATATTTCAAGGAATATAATATCTAGTGCCCAACAAGGTAGAATTCACAATGTATGACATCCACTCAAAACTTACCAGGCATGCAAATAAGCAGAAAAGTATGATCTACAATTAGGAGAAAAATTAATGTAAACAGACTCAGAAATAACATTAGTAGCTAAGGAGATTAAGAGTTATTATTTTCACTATATTCCACATATTGAAAAAGGTCAAGGAAAGATTAAGCATGCTAAGTAGCAACATGGAAGATATTTTAAAAGACCCAAGTCAAGCTTCTAGAGTTAAAACTACAATGTCTAGGGCCGGGCGTGGTGGTTCACGCCTGTAATCCCAGCACTTTGGGAGGCCAAGTTGGGCAGATCACGAGGTCAGGAGATTGAAACCATCCTGGTCAACATGGTGAAACACCGTCTCTACTGAAATGCAAAAAATTAGCCGGGCATGGTGGCATGCACCTGTAGTCCCAACTACTCGGGAGGCTGAGGCAGGGGAATCACTTGAACCCGGGAGGCGGAGGTTGCAGTGAGCTAAGATCGCGCCATTGAGCTCCAACCTGGCAACAGAGCAAGACTCATCTCAAAAAACAAAACAAAACAAAACAATACTATGATGTCTGAGATAAAAAAATAATCAATGTGATTAACAGCAGATTATATACCTCCCATAAAAGATTAATGAACTTGATATATAGCATTAGAAATTTTCCATAATGAAACACAGGGAAAAAGAGAAGACTAAAAGTAAAAAACAAAGAGAGTTCCAGTGAGCTGGTGAAAACTTCAAATGACCTAATATATATGTAACTGGAGTCTTTGAAGTGCAGAGAGGGGTAGTGGTGAGACCAAAACACATTTGAAAAAATAATACCTGAAATTTTTGTTTAAATTTCATGAAAAATTTAAACTCACAGATCCAAGAACACCAAGTGCAAGAAACATGAAGAAAACTACACCAAGACACATCACAAATAGCTTAAAAATGGTAATAAAGCCGGGTGCAGTGGTTCACGCCTGTAATTCTAGCACTTTGGGAGGCCCAGGAAAGCAGATCACTTGAGGTCAGGAATTCGAAACCAGACTGGCCAACATCGACAAACTCGTCTCTACTAAAAATACAAACAAATTAGCCAGGCATGGTGGTGGGTGCCTGTAATCCCAGCTACTCAGGAGGCTGAGGCATGAGAATCACCCAGGAGGCAGACGTTGCAGTGAGCCAAGATCGCGCCACTGCACTCCACCCTGGGCGACAGAGCAAGATGATAGCTCAAGAAAAAAAAAAAAAAAAAAAAAGGAGAAATTCTTAAAAGCGGCCAAAGAAAAGATACATTGTGGCCAGCCACAGTGGCTCACGCCTGTAATCCCAACACTTTGGGAGGCCGAGGCAGGTGGATCACGAGGTCAGTAGTTTGAGACCAGCCTGGCTTCACATGGTGAAATTCCATCTCTACTAAAAATACAAAAAAAAAAAAAAAAAAAAAAAAAAGTCAGGTGTGGTGGCACACACTTGTAGTCCCAGCTACTCTGGAGGCTGAGGCAGGAGAATCACTTGTACCCAGGATGCACAGTTCGTAGTGAGCTGAGATCATGCCACTGTACTCCAGCCTGGGCGATGGAACGAGACTCTGTAGTTGAGACTACGTAAAAACAAAACAAAACAAAAGTTGCATAGAGAAGAACACATTTTTGAATGTCAGCTGACTTCTCATCGGAAACAACATAAGCCAGAAGCAGCAGGGCTATAAAGCAATGAAAGAAAATACTGCCAACCTAGAAGTCCAAGATCCAGTAAAAATATCTTCCAAAAATTAAGGTGAATATACAAATGAGTGCATAAAACAACTGGTTAAAACCTTATTAAAGCCTGTAGTCTAGTTATTACTATTGCTCTCATGTCAACTTCCTGGTTTGATATTGTACTAGTGATAAGATGCCACTCTTGGAGGAAGCTGGGTGAAGGGCTCATGAGATTGACTCTATGAACTATTTTGTGACTTCCTATGAGCCTATATTATTTCACAATAAAAAGTTGAAAAAAAGAAAATAAAAAAAGAAGTTTTTCAGATATACAAAAGTTAAAAGAATCCATCGCCAGCACACCTGCTCAAGAAACATTAAAAGAAGTGCTTCAGGCAGAAGCAAAAATAATACCTAAACAAAGGAATAAGGAGCACTAGAAATAGTAAATATGTGGGTAAATATAAAAGACTTTTGTCTCATTTTGTATATCTTTCTAAAGATAATTGGATGTTTAAGGCCAAATATTGGCTGGGTGAGGTGGCTCACGCCTATAATCCCAGCACTTTGGGAGGCCAAGATGGGTGGATCACCTGAGGTCAGGAGTTCGAGACTAGCCTGGCCAACATGGCAAAACCCTGTCACTACTAAAAATGCAAAAATTAGCTGGGCGTGGTGGCATGTGCCTGTTATCCCAGCTACTCAGGAGGCTGAGACAGGAGAATCGCTTGAACCCAGCAGGCGGAGGTTGCAGTGAGCCGAGATCACACTATTGCACTCCAGCCTGGGCAACAAGAGCAAAACTCTGTCTCGAAAAAAAACAAAAACAAAAACAAAAATCAACAACAAAGAGTTATAGTTTATAGTTAATAAGCCAATAAAAAAGGAAATACAACAGAATAATAAAACAATTCAATCCCCAAAAGGAAGAAAAGGTAGACATTATTAAACAGTAGAGAATGGGCCAGGTGAGGTGGCACATGCCTGTAATCCTAGCACTTTGGGAGGTCAAGGTGGGTGGATTGCTCCAGCCCAGGAGTTCAGCCTGGGCAATACAGTGAGAGCTCATTTCTACAAAAAATTATCTGGGTGTGGTGGTGCATACCTGTAGTCCCAGCTACTCAGGAGACTGATGTGGGAGGATGGCTTGAGCCTGGGAGGTGACAGTTACAGTGAGCCTGGGTGACAGAGTGAGATCCCATCTCAAAAAAAAAAAAAGAGAAAGAAAAATAAAGTAGTAGAGAATGTCACATTGAATAAGAAGTCAAAACCCAAATTATAAGAAACCTAATTTAAACATAAAGACACAAGTAGGTTAAAAGCAAAGGGATTTTTCAAATAGAATATAAATACTAATCAAAAGAAAATTAGAATAGGGATTAGATTTCAGAACAAAGAATATTACTAGGGATAAAGAAGTTGTATTAGATTAGTTGTGGTTCTCCAAAAGAAACAGAACCAGAAAAATTTATGTATGTATGTGTGTGTGTATGTACATGTGTGCATGTGTGTGTATGTGTAGAGGGAGAGAGAGATTTATTATAAGGAACTGGCTTATGTGAGTATGGAGGCTGACAAACCCCAAGATCTGCAGTTGGCATGCTGGAGACCTAGGAGAGCTGACGGTATAGTTCCAGCCCGAAGGCCAGCAGGCTTGAAACCCAGGAAGAATCAATGTGTCAGATTGAGACTGAAGGCAGAAGAAACCTCACATCCCAGCTCAAAGGTAATCAGGTAGAAAGAATTACCTCGTACAGAAGAGTCAGTCTTAATGTTCTATTCAGGCCTTCAGCTGATTGGATGAGGCCCGCCCACATCGGAGAGCACCATCTGCTTTACTCAGTCTACTGATTCAAATGTTAACCCCATCCAAAAACACCCGCACAGACACACTCAGAATGTTCAAGCAAACATCTGGGACCCTGTAGCTCAGTCAAATTTAACACATAAAATTAATCATCAATGATAGGGTTTGGCTCTGTGTCCCCACCCAAATCTCATCTTGTAGCTTCCATAATTCCCATGTGTTGTGGGAGGGACCTGGTGGGAGATGGCTGAATCATGGGGGCAGGTCTTTCCTGTGCTGTTCTCGTGATAGTGAATGGGTCTCACAAGATCTAATGGTTTTAAAAATGGGAGATTTGGCTGGGCGCAGTGGCTCACGCCTGTAATCCTAGCACTTTGGGAGGCCGAGGTGGGCGGATCATGAAGTCAAGAGATCGAGACCATCCTGGCTAACACAGTGAAACCCCGTCTCTACTAAAAATACAAAAAATTAGCCGGGTGTGGTGGCACGCACCTGTAGTCCCAGCTACTCAGGAGGCTGAGGCAGGAGAATTGCTTGAACCCGAGAGGTGGAGGTTGCAGCGAGCTGAGATCGCCCCACTGTACTCCAGCCTGGGTGACAGAGCGAGACTCCGTCTCAAAAAAAAAAAAAAGAAAAAAAAGGGAGTTTCTCTGCACAAGCTCTCTTTTCGCTTGGTGCCATCCACGTAAGATGTGACTTGCTCCTTTTTGCCTTCCACTGTGATTGTGAGGCCTCTCTAACCATGTGCGACCATAAGTCCAATAAACTTCTTTCTTTTGTAGATTGCCCAGTCTCAGGTACGTCTTTATTAGCAGTGTGAAAACAGACTAATTATGAAAAGAAAGAGTCATTTCATAATTACAGATGAGGCAATTTATCCAGAGGATATAGCAATTCTAAATGTTTATCCATCTAACAACATAAGTTCAAAATACATCGAGCAAAACTAAGAGAACTAAAAATAAAAATAGACATATTAATAATTGTGGTTGGAGATTTCAATACTCCCCTCTCAATTCCAAAGAATAGGTAGACAAAAAAAATCAACACTATCAAACAATTTTGCCTAACTGACATGTATGGATCACTCCACCCACAAAAGCGGACTAGACATTCTTTTCAAGATGGACTATATTCTGGGTCGTAAAACCAGTCTCAAGAAGTATAAAATAATTCAAGTCATACACAGTTTATTTTCTGACCACAATAAAATGAAGCTAGAAATAAATAACAGAATCATATCTGGAAAAGATCCAAATATCCTAAATAACACACTTCTAAATAACCTGAGTCAAAAAAATAAAAAATAAAAAAGGAAATTAGAAAGTCTTTTAAACAGATTGAAAATAAAAACATAACATGTCAAAATTTGTGGGATGCAGCTGAAGCAGGAGTAGAAGGAAATTTATAGCATTAAGTGCTTATAATAGAGAGAAAATGTTTTCAACCAGTGACCTCAGCTTCCATATTAAGAAACTAGACAATAAGAGAAAATTAAACCCAAAGTGAACAAAGGAAAGGAAATAAAGACAGATGGCACATCATGAACAACAGTGGAATCAAATAAAACAATATCCCAAAATGCCACTAAATGTAATGGAATCCTGGAGCACTGTCATTTTACCCAATATGCTCTCCCTTCTTATCTACTGTGCCCACTGCCTAGGAAAGGGCTTCAAATAATCAGACGCACCTTTAATACTATACAACAGAAACCTTGCACCATTTCAAGTAAGGCCAAGAATGTAATTCACATATCCACTAGCTATCATTAGAACAGCAGAAGACACACATTTACCCAAAAGGCTATGCACATTAGGAAGCCTAGATTGCTTACCAAAAGGAAGTGCAAAGACATTTAAAATAAAAATATGCAACTCCTTATGAACACAAGTTCATAATTAAAGGATCCTTATTAAAGCATCCTCAAGTCTTTGCTGATACTATGTCCAAGCATAATAAATTATATCCAAGCAGAGAAAAACACAGCTTGCCCTTCCAAGCCTTATGGAGGAAGCACTGGAAGTCTCAAGAGCACTCACCATCCAGTGTGACAAGAAGACTTCACCCCAGTGTGGGGCAGTGTTCAGGCAGGGCTCCTAAAGCTGCTCGTGTATACTGTACCTTTATGAAGTCACTTATTGCATAGTATTTATATACACACTAATTACGCAAGCTCTCACTCCTCTAGACTGTGTCGTCCTCAAAGTCAGGGACCACATCTGTCATCTTTGTATCCCCAAACCCTAGTATGGTACAATCGTTTCACAAACGTGCTTTAAAAGGCATATGTGAACCCCCTAAGAAGCTACAGGGTTGTAAATAACACCTGATGTGATTGCCTGAAGACTGAACAGTAAACAAAACAAGACTTCGGATCCACATTGAAACCAAAGAACAGAGACTTATGTCTCCTGAGTTCAATTAGATTTTTAAAACATTCTTTTTAAAGTTGATTTCTTTTGTTTCCAGTCTACAGTGAGAGTTTGAGTGGGTCCAGGTTTTATCTGAAGCAGTCTGCCCATCCTTTTCCCACGATGTTCTGGAAGAAAGCAGACTGCTGATGACTCACAACTCAGCACACTTGTTAGTTCCTATGTACTGATACCAAATTGTGTTCCAAAAGAGAAGCCTTTACAAAGGATCAAAACCTTGGCCCTAGGATATGGTTCATGTTCCAAGCTTTCCAACATGGTGCTAAATTAATTGCATTTGATTCTAGGTGGGTTAATAACTAATAGCTGCAGAGGTGATTTCAGGCAGAAATTGTCTAAATTCTCACTTTCCGTCATTTCAGAAATTTTCCCTGAGTTTGTTTCCAACCCCATCTTCGTCCTCTACCTCCTTCTCTGGCCCCAGCTTTAAGGGTTGCAGCTCTTGGAAAAAGCATTTGCAGGATGGCCCAGCTATGCACGCTGGCCCTTTCTAGTTGCTTTTCCTGAACTGGGACCCAAGGACTTCTCCTCTATTCAAAATAGCAGAGCAATGAAAGTGCAGAAAGCCCAGAGGAAAGAAAGGTGGAGGGAGTCTGGATTAGTGGTGGTGACAAGAAATGAATCCATGAGAATGTCCTCATTAATGACTGTTCTTCAGCTTCCCTTGAGTTCCACAACCTAGTCTTGCTAAGTCAGTTCTTCCTTATCACTCGCTGAAACCCACGCTCACAGTGACTGCTGACTTTCTCTATTCACCACAGAATGTGACCCTACCCTCCCAAAGGCTCTCCAGGAACTTCAGATGTAAAACAAGCTGACGCTGATCACAAACATTTGTAGGGCACATCTCAGTTTCTGGAGAGCTGAAACAAGACTTCATTCCATCCTCCCAATAATTCTGAGATATTATTATTTCTGTTTTACCACCAACGAGACTGAGACCCCGTGAGATTAGGTGGTTAACTTGAGTTGCACCATAGCAAGTGTACCCTCTGACCCCTGCATTCTTTCTTCCTACCACGTGGCCTCAAAGCCTCTAGAGTTCAGCTTTTCTTCTCCTAATGCCTGATACTTTCTATTTTTGTTTCTGAGCCTTCTCTCCCTTGCTTATTCCATACCTCTAATCCTTAACCTCCTCCCTCCAACACACACACTGTCACACACACACACATACACACACACACACATCTCAGTGCACTTGTCTAACACCTTCTTCATATAGTCATCTAACTTCCTTCTCAGAGCAGTCTTCCAGGTTACAGCATAGTACTCTAGTGCAGCTTCAGACTGCCCATAGAAACTCCCATCCATTTTTCCAACACAAAATAAGAAAATCATACTTCCTTAGTTATTTTTAATTATACTGCACCATATCCTCTGGAATCTGTCATCTGTCCCTGGAAAACAGAGATTCCATATGTCTAAATCATTCTACACAGTGCCTAGCAAAGAAGCAAAGATAAGTGCAGGTTATCACCATGCCTGTTCTCTGATCATAATGATGGTGACAGGAATGTTCACATGATGGCAACGATCCCATTCACTTTAATCTGCACCTCTTTTTAAAAGCTAAAGAGTCACCAGTGGCTCAAAGACTTCAAATCAATGCATCTGAAAGTGCTAAGGAAAGTGTAAAGGGCTGGCTCTATAAAGGCGAAGTGGTGGTAACAATAAAAAAAAAAGAGAGAAAAATGGCAAGCACTCATAAAGGGAGTGAAAACTCAAGGAATCAGGACTGCATAGCAGAAATGTAGAAAGGGGACAGAACTTGGAGTCAGACAGGCTTGGGTTAGAATCCTTGTTTGGTCACATTCTAACTGTCTGATCCCAGACAAGTTGCTTAACTTCTCTGAGCCTTCATTCCCTAAGCTTAGAAAGAAGTCAAAAAGCTTATCTCAGAGGGCTCTCCTGAACCTGAACCTGTAAGGCATTTGGTCCATGGCAGGTGCCCTGTAAATGTCACTTCCCTTCTCTTTCCCCTTCTGAAAGAAGGATCCATAATGATAAGAATTTTCAATAGCACCCAAAGGGTTGGTCCCACCTGTAATCAATGCATTTTAAGAGGCTCACCTGAAAGTTCTCACTTTTAGATGTTTTCTAATCTCTCAGGAATGTGCACATTCCTTGCAGTCCCCAGCTTCAAAGGGAACGTGTATGTTAGGGAATAACTGTGCCCAATCCCTCTCAGCCATAAAAATATACACACTAACAAGACTTCACATCTTTAAAGGGTGAGACTCAGAGTTGGACATCCCTTGTCTGTACTCCCAAAGCTGCACTGCTTCTAGAGCTGTAATCCACAGTATTGTATTATCTATTTAAGCATCTACATCTCCCCTGGGCAGCTAGAGCCATGAAGCAAAGTCCATATATTATTCCTCTTTGCATTGCTGCCTAGCATGAAGCAAGCCATACATGTCATGTTTATTAGAATGAACTGAATCATCTATCTTCTGGGTCTGCAACGCTTTAGCATATAGTCTACACTTTCTAATTCTCCCAAAGACATTTTCCAGAACCTTGGAAATTTTAAGCATACAATACATTTTGCCTTTGTCCTTTTAGAATGAAGTGTTTACAAGCTTTTTTTTTTTTTTTTTTTTTTTTTTGCTTTTGAAAGCTAAAACCTAACTACAAAAGAAGGGGTAAATGATTTCAGAGAAGCACCTGGCACTATGTTTTTTCTTTATTGCCATAACCTTGGGCACCCCCCACCCCACTCAACATTCAACACTCAGGGACACCTTGCTTAAGGCACACACTGGGTGTGCTTGGCAGGGGCCTGGAGGGCTCTGTGCTTAGTAACTCTGTTGTGAGGACAACCACAGGCTGTGGGAGGTGGCAGCTTTGCCTGCCTCAGGTAACAAAATTGATGGTGATGACTAAGTTACAGTAGACGGATCTCTCAATCTCTGAGAAGTTTCACCTCTGTTCTGACACATCTCTTTCTTTTTTCCTCCCAGAGGAAATAGAAACAAGCTCAGGCAAGGGCCCTATGGAGAGAACCCTTTTTCATTGTTTAACTTGTTTATTACCAGACTCTCATTAAGAAACTATGGGCCACAATTACTGAAAACATGAGCTAAAGAGACATTTAGAACAACATTTAAGTGACAGATTCAGTCAGTTGTTAAGGGGAAGTCAAGAAGTTGCAGGTAAGTTCCTGAACTTTAAGGCAGATTTCATGAAGGACAAATACCATGCTCTCCCTGAAAGGAATGGTCTTTGAAACAGGTATTCCGCTCTACCTTAACAACCCTGGCCCCTTGTACCAATTACTGACATCTAGCAAAGCTTCAATTTTCTCATCTTTTTAACGGAAATAAAATATCCTACAGAGTTGTTTATAAAGATCAGATGAGATTGTGTATACTAACTATTTAGCCAACAGTAGGCAAAGCCCAGGCCCCACAGGTGCTTCCAACTATCCCTATGTCTCCCCAGTGCTAAGGCCAAGTGTCAGCTGGCACTAACGCTCAGGCATGGCATTTTTTACCAGTCTGATTCCTGGGGCACTTGAGTGCATCACTCCTGAGCTGGTGCAGTCCTATCATCTTGTAGATGAGGAAACCAAAGCAAAACCTCACATGGCTCACCACTGCCTGTAGGCAAAGTCCCAGTGCCATGACGGGTAAGACCATTTGAGTGGTTTTTTAGATAGTCACTGGTGTCTCAGTGCAGCCAGAATACCTGGCTGGATGGATCCTTTTAATCACATCATCTATATACCATATACCAAAGAATTTTATGGATTTTATAACTAGAGTTCTAAAGAATAGAAAGTATTCTCTAGATAATAAGACTAGCTCATTCTATGTTAATTGTAGTGAAAGTGAAGATAATGGTGGTGCTTGGCAGTAGGAATAATTGTAATTTATTAAGCACTTACTATGTGCCAGGCATCAGGCTGAGCAGTAAATATGTCTTATGTCTTATTTCACATAAGTCCAACTGCTTGAATACTCCCTTACACTCAATCCCCAAGACTTGCAAAAATTTGTCACAAATAAATCACTTCAATCCCTCTGTAGAATCTGTGTGCTCACCTGCTGTGGCCAGAGAAAATCCTTTCTAAATTCTGGATGTGCTATGTGTGATGTTAGTGGTCGGTTAAGAGACAGGTACCTCCAGAAATAAAACATGAAAAGCAGAGGTTAATTGCTGATTCTCTCAATCTGGAGCCAACCCATTTGATAATGACTTATAATTATTATATTTCATATTGCTCAATCATCTCTAGAAGATAGATTGCAGGGTGTGGTGGGAGAGGTGCCTTCCAGTCCTTTCCAATAAAATGTTTCTGTGTTATCACAAAACAAGAAGTGCTGTAAGGTAAGGGAGTTAGGAATGCTGGCTTCCTGTGGATAGATGCCAGGTGAAGGAAATAAACAGATAGAGTTCCCATGGGATACAGATGCCCTAAAAAAGTGTTTCCTATACTACTGCCAAGGCGATGCCAGCTGCTTACAACATCAATTCAGGGGCAGGAAGGAGGGAGACAGAGTAGTGGCTGGAGAGTGGATGAAGCAGAAAATTTGTAAAAAGCCACCAATTCCAATTTTGTTGATAGGATATAAATTCCTACAACCAAGAGTTAAGTAGCAGCCCTGATTCTTAAACAAAAAAAAGTCTAGTCAACTTGACAATTAAATGGAGCCCAGGGTGCTTTTCCCTACAATTTCACAGGTGGCTGGGAGTTACAGAATGGTGGAGCAGGACAGATTCTTACAGATATTCAGTCCGGAGATCACAACTGGCACCCATCAACATTGTCCTCTTGAGTTTTCCAAGGATTAGCCTAGTTGGCATTTTAACATTGTAATTAAATGCCAACATTTTAAAATTTTGAAGACTTCACATAAAAATCCAGATCTCTAGTATCTCTTTTTAAAATGAGAAAATAGGCCAGGTACGGTGGCTCATGCCTGCAATCCCAGCACTTTGAGAGGCCAAGGTGGGCAGATCACGAGGACAGGAGTTCGAGACCAGCCTGGCCAACATGGTGAAACCCTGTCTCCACTAAAAATACAAAAATTAGCCGGGCGTGGTGGTGCATGCTACTACTAGTTACTAGTGGTGCTGAGGCAGGAGGATCACTTGGACCTGGGAGGAGGAGGTTGCAGTGAGCCGAGATCGTGCCACTACACTCCAACCTGGGCAACAGAATGAGACTCCTTCTCAAAATTAATAAATAATAAAATAAAATGAGAAAATAGGCAAACAGTGAACCTACATTTTCAGCTAGTATCCATTCAGCCCCTCATAGATGGTCCCAGTGTCCCCATGGTTCCCAAGGCTGAGGCCAAATATCAGCCAGCACTAATCCTGAGGCATGGCATGGTGTTACCTGGCTGACATCTAGCAAAGCTAGATGTCAAGTGCAGGCAGGCCCTTGAGTGTGTGTCCTCTAAGCTGGGAGAATCCAGTTATCTTTTTTTTTTTTTTTTGAGATGGAGTCTCACTCTGTCGCCCAGGCTGGAGTGCAGTGGCATGATCTGGGCTCACTGCAAGCTCCGCCTCTTGGGTTCACGCCATTCTCCTGCCTCAGCCTCCCGAGTAACTGGGACTACAGGCGCCCGCCACCACGCCTGGCTAATTTTTTTTTTTTTTTTGTATTTTTAGTAGAGATGGGGTTTCACAATGTTAGCCAGGATGGTCTCGATCTCCTGACCTCGTGATCCGCCCACCTCGGCCTCCCAAAGTGCTGGGATTACAGGCATGAGCCACTGCGCCTGGTCCTGTTATCTTATAGAAAAGGAAACCTAGGCAAAAAGCTCACATGGCTCACTCTGCAAAGTTCTAGCGTCATGACAGCAAGGCCATTCACAGATGGTCCCAACTGACATCTCTTGCCAGTTTTCAGAAGAAATCCTATGCTATGGTCCAGCGCATCAGACTGGTTGTTACGCCTGGTCAAGGCCCTGTTCCCTTCCTCTCAAATGTCCTGCCCTGCTATCCAACTCCTGTTCATCCTTTCAGCCCCAGATTAGTTGTTCCCCCTAACTCCTCTCAGGCAGTGAAGTATCCACACAGCATTTATGTACCCACTTCTGCAATATGCCTTAGAGTCCTCCAGGGGATGTGCAATATTAAAATCCTCTTTTTCATGTCACCAGTACCTAGCACTGTGCCATGACACATCACAGACTCTGAATAAGTCTGGGATTCAGAGAAGGGTAAACAAACGGACCTCAAATATATGGGTAATTAGGCCAGGCGCTATGGCTCATGCCTGTAATCCCAGCACTTTGGGAGGCCGAGGCGGGTGGATCACCTGAGGCCAGAAATTCGAGACCAGCCTGGCCAACATGGTGAAACCCCATCTCTATTATACATACACACACACACACACACACACAGACACACACATACACACACATATATATATGAGTAATTATAACATAGGTGGGGAGAAAACAGGTTAAAAACAGATGGGGAGCCTGGTGCAGTGGCTCACACCTGCAATCCCAGCACTTGGGGAGGCCGAGATGGATGGAACACTTGAGCCCAAGAGTTTAAAACCAGCCTGAGCAACATGGGGAGACCCCATCTCTACAAAAATTAGCTGGGTGTGGTGGCGTGTGCCTGTAGTCCCAGCTACTCAGGAGGCTGAGGTCAAGAGCCCAGGGGGTCAAGGCTATGGTGAGCCTAGATCATGCCACTGCACTCTAGCCTGGGTGACAGAGCTAGACCATGTTTCAAAAAATAACCCAACAACAAAAACAGACTGGGTCCACAATGAACACCCAGACTGACGAACCATCAAGTAAGTGATGCCGAAACCTTTATCTCAGTGACAAATTCAATTCCCCCCAGGCCAAGCCTTATTCCAGAAGTAGGGATTGCCTGAACAATGTGGCTTATGAGGTGTCAAAAGAACCCCAGAGGTCCTAAGTATCTTCCCCACCAGCCTGCCAAGGTGCTTAAAGATCACTCCATAAATGTATATGCATTAAGACCTTTTCTGTTAAAATACAACACTCCTTTTCTCCCTCCTTCCTAAGAGCCAGTACATTAGGCAATTCTCAGGAGTTAGCACAGCTTCAGTTAATTTATCAACTATTTTTTTATATCTGATGCATTTCACCTAGACTATCTGGATAAGCTGTGATAGAGTTAAATAAAGGTAAATTTCCAGGAGAGGGGTATGGGCCTGAATGTCTGAGGTAAGAGATAGAGAGCAGGCAGTATAGCACAGTGGTTAAGTATGAGACCTTATGATCTGGGTCCAAATCCGGTTTCGCTGCGGGCTAGGTGAGTCACCTTTGGCTAGTCACTTACCTTCCATGCCTCCATTTCTTCATTTAGATAGAAAATGGTGTCACCAAAAGGACCTGCTTCAGTGGGGCATCTGAGAATTAAACGAATCAATATATAGAAGGCATTTTAAAGTGGTGCCCCAACCTATGTGAACCCTATATAATGTGTTAATTTCTGTCATTATTAGAGGGGATGACATGAAATTTGGCCCTGAAAGGAGCTGCTCTGGCTTTACTACTTGCTGCCTCCTTTCCCAGTTTACTGAGAAGCAGGCAAGGTCCCGAGAGGATGGGCAGCATCCCCAAGGCCACAGGCTACTGATGGCAGAGCCAGGACTTCCTATCCAGGGCTCCCCACAGGCGGAACTTCTCGAGGAGGAAGAGGGGAAGGGGTCCTGGGAGGCCAGGAGAAACCGAAGAGCCAGCTCTACCATGTGTCTCTTCTGGGGATAATGGCATCCAGGCCCTTCAGGGCTTTTCCTCAGAGTCGGTTCCACGTCCCGCTCTCGGGTGCGCTTGGTGTCCACGCAAACGCCATCCTCCGAACACCCCCCTCCACACACACACACAGCCCCACACCCTCGCGCCGGGCGCACCCTCCATGTCTGGCACAGCACGGCAACTCGCTGCCCCGCTGGGAGGACGAGTCAACAGTGGGGTGGACGGGAAAAGTGACACAATTGGGCTTCGGCGCCCTCCGCGCCAGCCTCCCACGCAGCACAGGGCGGACTTCGGTCCTCAGAGGGGTGGACTGGGATCGAAATGCGCGGGTCTACCCTGCCGCCCGCAACGCTCCGGGGTCCCGCGCGGAGGGAGGCCTGGGCGCGGGCGGCCGCGGTACACTTTTCAGGAACGCGACAGTCGCAAGGCTGCCCGGCCCGGTCGCAGGACCGCCGCCGCCGTCGCCACCGCCCCCCAAAGCTGGATGACGGAGTCTTGAAAGACTTTCACCAAATATGGGCCGGGGTTGGAAGCGTCCTGCGCCGCGCGCCGCCGGAAACCTCGAGTCCTGGCAACCTCTGTGACTGTGGGCGCGCGGGCGGTGTGGCCGGCAGGGGGCGGCGGTAGCAGCCGGGCAGGCGCGTCCGGATGCCTCGGGTCCGGCGCCCTCCCGCCGTGCGGACCCTGTCCGCTCCCTTCGCAGGGGTTCCGGAGCCGACCGCCCTCTCCGCGCGTCGGCCACCCAGTTCCTGCCGCCGCCACCAGGATCCTAGCTTCCTGGGGAGCTCCTGGCTATCATGCCAAGGGGATAGGGGTGGGGAAAGGGTGGAGGAGAGAAATGGGATGGTACGGGGGCGCCACTTTAAAGCTGGTCTTTTGCAGACACCATAAGTTCTATTCATTAAGGTGGCTATGAAGAGTGAAGTTGTGAGATTGGGTGTGCAGGCGAGTATCTCTGAAGACACACACACACCCCTACTACAGGCACTCCGGTCGTCCAGGGTAGTGGTTCTCAGGGTGTGATTTCCGGACCAGCATCATCACCATCACCTGGGGACTTGTTAGAAATGTAACTACTCTGGGGTAGGACCCAGGAACCATTAACTAGCCCTCCAGGTGACTCTGATGCACTCTAGTCTGAGAGCCTTCCTAGGGCTAGGAAACCGGAGTCGCCAGATTTACCGTTATTATTCTCGGTTGCTGCCAGACAGTGAGCCCTTCATTAGGTAACCTAAAATTCCCTGGCAACAGCGGGTGAGAGACGTCCCCATCGCTCAGCCCGAAGCCAGGAGCTGCAGAAGACAATCAGCCCGTTCTCCGTGGATTGCAACCCAAGGAAACAAGGCAGCCCGTTTATTTCCTCCTGGGGCACCCGCATGGGGAGGGTGAAGGAGAAACTAGCAAAAGAGCCATACAGAATTAGCACCCGAAGCAACACTTACCCATAAACATTTGCACATTTCGCCTCCTGTCCGTCAACTTGAACTGATCTGCAACTCCCAGCGGAGGCGGCGAGAAGGCGACCGGAGGCTTGGGTTTCTGGACGGTCTTTGGGCAGGACTTGAGGAGCCGCTGTTTCTGTTGCCTAATGTCGTCGATTACTAGCAGGCGCACCAGCACATGGTATATGGAGAGGCTGTGCACATAGGGTACTCTAGTGTCTCCCGCTCCCACACCTCCTGGCCCTGTTGCTCCAACCTCCCACCCCCATCGCACAACACACCCCCGCTTTAAATGGGCAGCTGACAGTAAGGTTCTCTAAATTTCTCCTCTGGGGCAAACTCATCCTCAAGATTCCCCAGTTGAAGTCCAGAAACAAACCCACACACCCTTGTTAGAAAATTTTAATGTGTCTTTAAAGGAATCTCTGGAATGGCTTGTGTTTGAACGCAGTGCGGCAGACTGGATCTCTGCCGTCCCCCATCCCCAACCTCCAATTAAGGTATATACGGCCAGTTGGATGATCCACTGTGCTTTTATTTTAAATCATGATAGACAGATTGCGTGAAAAACAAGGAATTCCAAAGAATTTCCTGCTCTGGGAAGAGAAGTTAAATCTATATTTAACAACATTTGAAGCTGTCAAGAATGCTTTGTGGTTGGATAACAGAGGCAGAAAAATGTTAAAAACGCAGGCTACTGCTATACCCAAATATGGAAATATTGTTACGTCTGGTGTCTGATTCACCATCTGGAAATACTTACAACCATGAAGTCAAATAGAAAAGACGCCACAACAGAAGCCAGGAACCCTCCTCTCCATTCTCTCTCTCCCATCTCCCTCTGTTCAACACGTACTGTGGCTACACCCCTCCTTCCCCCTCCCGTCCCGCAATCACTTCATTAAGAAGGAAACAATAATGAAATGATAAGGCAGAAAAAATAATGTTTTGTAAATAATAATTGATGTATTAACCTGTGTACATGTTGGGCCCAGACTTTCCTCACTGTATTTGCATAACACCTGACAATCCATTGTCTTGAAAAGTCTCCCAACCCTAACCCTCCATCAGAGCTTTAGAAATCCCACTCCCTCTAGCAAATGCTGCTTCCATTTATGAAAGGGCACTTTGGAATGAATGAAACTGAACTTCCTGCAAGGGTTCTCTTCACTGGAGTGTGTTTTCATCCTGACAGCTTCTCATTGTGCTTATCAGGAAAGTCAGCATTAGCACTAAGGGCCTTTTTAAACAAGACTGCTAAATTATGAAGTCTGAACAGCCCTAAACATTAAAAAGGATAAGTAGTTATCCTAGAGCATATGAGTCTCACATCATTTTTATTAAAATTATGCAAAAAGTTTTTGAAACTTGCAGGGAAAGTTTATCAATCACACTAACGGTATTGGTGATGTTCAAGTAAATTGTCTTGTGGTGGGGTCTTCTACTGAGTGTATTGCAGGTAGAACAGGATCTTAAAATCTGCTGACATTTTTACTACAAAATATTACATCCTAAATCTCTTTTCTGTACTTGGAGAGAAAGGCATTGCAATTCATTTAAAATGGGAGGCTTCCAGTGGTCCCTAGGAAAGGAGTGAAAAACCCCACAAAACGTCCAGCTTGAAGGAATCTGCTTTTCCCAGAGATTCATAGGGCATAATGGTACTGGAATCTGGTTTGGCCTTGCGGTCTTTGCAGGTGATGATTTCAGGCCAAAGCACTCCACGGTGGTCCCCTGCACTTCTGGCTGGCTGCTTGGTTAGCATAGCCTCTTGCCCGCGGAAGCAGGCGGGCAGGGCTTACCCAGTCTCCTGCATCCGTGAGGAAGTATAAGTCAGCCTCCCGGAGAACTCCCCGCGTTCGTTTCCTCTCGGACTTCCAACCCAGGCAGTGGGCTGGAACTAAAGTGGGAACCTCCAAAAACAAACAAGTACAACATATCCAAAAAAGGGGAGGGCTGGAGGAGTGGGGGAGACCTCTGCCTGGGAATTTGCCAAACGATGGGGAAGTTCCGCCCCCCCGCACCCCCCTCGCCTTTTCATTCATAAATGCCACTCTGGGTATTAATTTGCAATTCACTGAATTTTGCTAATAAACATCATGCCAAAGCTTTGGGACTTGTTCTGAACACGCCTCTTTGAAGTCCACAAATATTACTGGCTCAGAGACACACTCCTCTTCCACGTTCTACTCTTTCAACAGATAACTTGCCTCTCACCTTCGCTGTAAACAAGCAAACAGCTCACTGCCTTCCTGGGTGAGGGTTTCCGTGCCCGGTCAACTCGAATCACCAAACAAAACGACTTTTGTTCCTCCCTCTCAGGTCCTCCCACCCACCCAGTCCAGGCAAAGTTCTGAACTGGCCCCCCTCTCCCCTCGCGACCCTCCAACCACCATCACCACCATCACGCCCCAAAGAACGCTTCCTAACAGAAGTAATTTAAGGTGGAAAAAACGAACTGTTTTCTTGACGGGACACACACACACACACACACACACACACACACAAAGGTGCAATGGAGCCAGGGGAGGCGCTTGGCAGCAGCCCGCGCCAACCAGCATTCCTGAGATGTTTGAGAATTCTGGAACGCGCAGACAGAGCCGACGTCACTGCAACACGCGGCGCCTCCGCCGGCCCATATATAAAAGGCGGGCTCCGGGGCGCCTGGGCAGACCGCGAGAGAGAGCGCCCCTGAGCAGCGTCCGCGCCCTCCGCGTCTTCTCCGCCGGGACCTCGAGCGAAAGACACCCGCCCGCCGCCCAGCCCTCGCCTCCTTACCCACCGGGTCCACCGCGCCGCCACCCCGACCCCGCTGCGCACGGCCTGGCCGCTGCGCACCAGCTTGTTGGCGTCTTCGTTGCCGCGCTCGCCCCGGGCTACTCCTGCGCGCCACAATGAGCTCCCGCATCGCCAGGGCGCTCGCCTTCGCCGTCACCCTTCTCCACCTGACCAGACTGGTGAGTTGGACTCTCCTTTTGCCACCGATTCCCCGTCCGCTGTCAGTCCCTTTCCCTGGTCCCAGATTGCCCACAGCAGGAAAACATAAAATAAAAAGTTCGCGGCCGTTTGCGGTAGCCGTTTCTTTAAGCACTCTCTTCCTCCCCCCAAAGACTTGTCGGGACCTCTTGGTGGGAGCAGCCTCCCTCGGTGGCCCGGCTGGACGAAGTCAGAGGCTCCCTGTCGATAGGGTCGGAGACCCCAGTCCTTTCCTACAGCAGCCGCGGCGCCCCTCTTGCGCACCGCGCCGAGTTTCACGCGTTTCTTCTCCCCCTTCCAGGCTCTCTCCACCTGCCCCGCCGCCTGCCACTGCCCCCTGGAGGCGCCCAAGTGCGCGCCGGGAGTTGGGCTGGTCCGGGACGGCTGTGGCTGCTGTAAGGTCTGCGCCAAGCAGCTCAACGAGGACTGCAGCAAAACGCAGCCCTGCGACCACACCAAGGGGCTGGAATGCAACTTCGGCGCCAGCTCCACCGCTCTGAAGGGGATCTGCAGAGGTAAGATGCTTGTGGTTTGGCCCCTTTAAAAAAAAATACTAGTCCCCATAGTCCAGAAGTTTAGTAATTTTGAGACCATGTATGGTGATGCTTTGTTGTTGGTAGCTTGGCAGAAAGGCACATGATTTCAGCAGTCTGGAATGCAATTCAGTGTGTCTGGGCCCAACGAAAGCGCATACGGAAAAGTGATTCCTGACTAACTTATTGTTCTGGTCTAGAGTCTCCGGGGAATTGTAGGGAACTTTACCATAAATTGAATTTAACAGCAGAAAATATGTATGAGTTTCAGGCGGTGGTTTGGAATCTTAACTTTATCCCCTTCTACCTTTCTCTTTTGGTGATCTTTGCAGCTCAGTCAGAGGGCAGACCCTGTGAATATAACTCCAGAATCTACCAAAACGGGGAAAGTTTCCAGCCCAACTGTAAACATCAGTGCACATGTATTGATGGCGCCGTGGGCTGCATTCCTCTGTGTCCCCAAGAACTGTCTCTCCCCAACTTGGGCTGTCCCAACCCCCGGCTGGTCAAAGTTACCGGACAGTGCTGCGAGGAGTGGGTCTGTGACGAGGATAGTGTCAAGGACCCCATGGACGACCAGGACGGCCTCCTTGGCAAGGAGCTGGGATTCGATGCCTCCGAGGTGGAGTTGACGAGAAACAATGAATTGATTGCAGTTGGAAAAGGCAGCTCACTGAAGCGGCTCCCTGGTAAGTGGAGACTGAGCCCTTCAGACACTGTACTGAGATGCATTTTTGGTCTGAAGCTTTGTAGAAATGAGTACTTGAGCCTGTTTGTGTGGCTATGCCTCTGAGAAGTCTTCCCTCTTATTTCTCTCTCCAGTTTTTGGAATGGAGCCTCGCATCCTATACAACCCTTTACATGGCCAGAAATGTATTGTTCAAACAACTTCATGGTCCCAGTGCTCAAAGACCTGTGGAACTGGTATCTCCACACGAGTTACCAATGACAACCCCGAGTGCCGCCTTGTGAAAGAAACTCGGATTTGTGAGGTGCGGCCTTGTGGACAGCCAGTGTACAGCAGCCTGAAAGTAAGTTCCTTCAGGGATGTGTAGACTGTTGCCTGGCAGGGGGGTGGGATGTGAATCTCTTTTTGAAGAAAGAGAAATATCACCCCTAACTTTTCTTCTCTCCTGTCTCTTACAGAAGGGCAAGAAATGCAGCAAGACCAAGAAATCCCCCGAACCAGTTAGGTTTACTTACGCTGGATGTTCGAGTGTGAAGAAATACCGGCCGAAGTACTGCGGTTCCTGCGTGGACGGCCGATGCTGCACGCCCCAGCTGACCAGGACTGTGAAGATGCGGTTCCGCTGCGAAGATGGGGAGACATTTTCCAAGAACGTCATGATGATCCAGTCCTGCAAATGCAACTACAACTGCCCGCATGCCAATGAAGCAGCATTTCCCTTCTACAGGCTGTTCAATGACATTCACAAATTTAGGGACTAAATGCTACCTGGGTTTCCAGGGCACACCTAGACAAACAAGGGAGAAGAGTGTCAGAATCAGAATCATGGAGAAAATGGGTGGGGGCGGTGTGGGTGATGGGACTCATTGTAGAAGGGATTCCTTGCTCATTCTTGAGGAGCATTAAGGTATTTCGAAACTGCCAAGGGTGCTGGTGCAGATGGACACTAATGCAGCCACGATTGGAGAATACTTTGCTTCATAGTATTGGAGCACATGTTACTGCTTCATTTTGGAGCTTGTGGTGTTGATGACTTTCTGTTTTCTGTTTGTAAATTATTTGCTAAGCATATTTTCTCTAGGCTTTTTTCCTTTTGGGGTTCTACAGTCGTAAAAGAGATAATAAGATTAGTTGGACAGTTTAAAGCTTTTATTCGTCCTTTGACAAAAGTAAATGGGAGGGCATTCCATTCCTTCCTGAAGGGGGACACTCCATGAGTGTCTGTGAGAGGCAGCTATCTGCACTCTAAACTGCAAACAGAAATCAGGTGTTTTAAGACTGAATGTTTTTATTTATCAAAATGTAGCTTTTGGGAGGGAGGGGAAATGTAATACTGGAATAATTTGTAAATGAGTTTAATTTTATATTCAGTGAAAAGATTTTATTTATGAAATTAACCATTTAATAAAGAAATATTTACCTAATATCTGAGTGTATGCCATTCAGTATTTTTAGAGGTGCTCCAAAGTCACTGGGAACAACCTAGCTCAAGTACTCAATTATTCAAACAGGACTTATAGGGATACAGCAGTGAATTAAGCTATTAAAATAAGATAATGATTGCTTTTATATCTTCAGTAAAGTCTTTGCATATAATGTTTAAAAAACATGTATTGAACATGACCTTGTATGAAGCACAAGAAAGATTCTGAAGCTAAATTTGTAATTTAAGAAAACAGCGCTGTATTTTCATCAGAATGTAAAGCCTAAGGGTCTCCATCACTCTGCGCGATGGCCATAATAATTTATTATTTTCATCACCAGGTTAGTGGGCATGTCACTTTAGTAGAGAAACCCTTTAATGAAAAGGGGTAGTCCATAACTCAGGCAGCCCACATCCAGATCCATGGGCAAGATTGAATATAATTAATGTATTCTAAAGACTTGCTTGTTTGTAGCTTTATATTTTCCCAATACCTTTCCTAAAAATTAGGAGAACTACTTAGAAATTTACCCTTGGCTGTTATCAGGAAAAATCTGAGTCTATAGGGGTCAGTTTGTTTTCACTAAATGAGCTTGAAGCATGACTTGTGTTAATCCTAATAAGCCGGTGATTAGGTAAACATGCTGTTAAATGCAAAGGAATGCAAGGAATTTCAAGTACTTTTCCAATAGCGTGAGGGCCAAGCTACCCCATCCCCCGTTCCTTTTTATAATATAAGTTATATTGATGGGGGAAGGAGCAGTTATGTAGAGTTGGCTATTCAGAAGGTCAAAGGTCCACAGCATTCCTGAAAGAAAGGGTCCCAAATCATAGGTCTAAGAGAGGTTGAGAAGGTTGTGTCAAGGTTTGTGAAAATGTTGGTAGCCTGTTTCAGAAGCATCTTCGTCTTTAGAAAGTACTGACAATAAACCTTTTACAGGGAGAAGTTTTCTTTTCATCATCAGTGTTGGCTCCTGTTCAAATCTATAGTGAAATGTTTCAGTCCGCACTTAGTTAAGAGAGTACTTGAATTTTTAGGCAGAAGAGAAAGTGCTTTTAAAAGGAATGGGGGGGGACAGCTGGGATCCTGAAGGGATTTTTCCAAGTAGATTAAATAATATCATTACTTTAATGAAGACCCACAGACAAATACTGCCTAAGCAATGGTTTTTAAGCCTTATGGAAATGCATAAAGGTTAATATAAATGCACTAGTAAAATCTATGGCCAAAAGCCTTCACTTCTGATTTTGACTTGCCTGAAATATTACAGCTTGTGCCTTCTGAATAGTCAGTTTTTCTTGCCTGAGGCATTCAAATGTTAAGGTATTTGAGAATTTAAACACCACCTGGCCCAGTCGTGGATGCAGTTAAACTTGTCAGTGCAATGTAACATGTGAAACATAATGAAGGTGTGAGGTTTTTGTGGTGCAATCTTGTTGAACAGACATCTAAATCCATAGGCAAGATTTACACATTCCCAAGCATCAACCCTGAAGTATTGCCCTCCAACACTGGAGTCCAACAAATCGCTTCTTATGTGGAGATCAAGGAGCAATATTTTATAGATCCTTTCAGTGTGCAGGGAAGTACTATTTGTCCAAATAAGCTCAAATGTGAAACTGAACCTAGTATGGGAAAACACTGAATCTTTGGGTTATTAATCTCATCCTAGTAAATACAATGAGGGTGATTGAAAGTGCCAATTCCATTTACAATAGGTGTGTTTAGTTAATAAAGAAGATGAATACAAGCAAATTTTGTCTTTTGTTTAGCTATAGGAAAAAACTGAAGAAATTAAAAGTAGTGGAGAATAAAATTATGATATTTAGAACATGTAAGTTTTACCTACATCCAGAAAGGAGCTCTGCCCACTTTAAATATTGAGAAAACAAACCACAAATTATGCATCCGCATACATGAAATAGAGGTTACATATAGAAATATTCATTATAATATATATGTACCTTCCCATGCACAGTAAAGACTTTGGGTTGTTCTTGCTTTTCTTTTTTTTTTTTTTTTTTTTTTTTTTTGAGACGGAGTCTTGCTCTGTCGCCCAGGCTGGAGTGCAGTGGCCGGATCTCAGCTCACTGCAAGCTCCGCCTCCCGGGTTCACGCCATTCTCCGGCCTCAGCCTCCCGAGTAGCTGGGACTACAGGCGCCCGCCACCTCGCCCGGCTAGTTTTTTTTTGTATTTCTTAATAGAGACGGGGTTTCACCGTGTTAGCCAAGATGGTTTCGATCTCCTGACCTCGTGATCCGCCCGTCTCGGCCTCCCAAAGTGCTGGGATTACAGGCTTGAGCCACCGCGCCCGGCCTGTTCTTGCTTTTCAATCCAAAAGATCCCGGTGGTCTTGAGCTGTTTTTTGGTAGAGATTTTAGAACTGAAAGAGTGATCTCAGAATCTTAAGCATTCCATGAATTTTAAGAAATACTCTATGGGACATTTAGCAGCACAGCAAGTAGTCTCATTATGACTATCTTTTCATATGAACATATGTGTTGCCTGCTCCACAAAGAGATGCAACTGAGTCAAAATTAGCAAAGCATATTTTAGAGTTATGTTTTCCAACAGAGGGAACAGACTTGGTTTGTTCACAACCTCTTCTTGCAGGCTTCTGGCACTATTTGAAAGTCAGTTGAGCAATAGTAGTGGTTCAGTATGACCACAGTATAGAGCAAAGCTATGCTCTGGGCAGAACGGCAGGTGATACAGCACCAGCTCTGCCATGAATTCACTAGGTGACTCTGGGCAAGTTTCTGTTTCACTCCCTCATGTTAAAGTAGGAAAATAGCTTTCAGCATTTTTGTAACACCAAAAACCCCTTCTCATATACCCACTTCAGTACATTGGCTCTCATACCTTAAAAACTTTGTTTCCTCAAGTAACCAAATGTGTGAACTGAAAACTGCTCGAGCCTTTCTGTCATCAAATGCACTTGTTTCCATGAAGTCTTTGAAAATGTACTGTTGCTAGACCCCCCTTTACTTTCTAAATCACACTTGGTTACAGGACACAGCAATCCCTGGATCTCAGAGTCTATAGGTCCATACTTTAGCCTCACTGTATAGCTGTATCCAGGCCTCAATAACTCCCTGCCCTGAACAACTGATGCTTTAAACCAAAGCATATTCTGAAACATGACTGATCCATTTGTCCTACAAATAGATATCCGTGACTTACTTCATGGGTGGTGGGCAATATTCATCCATGTAATCTTATAAACTACAATTAACAAATACTCAGATGCATTTGTTACTGCTTTGCTGTTTCCATATATTCTGTTCATATATTCTGAATCTACCCCTTTCTCGTCTCCAGAGCAAACCTCTAGATGAGGCCACCATCATCTCTTGTCTGAATTACCAGAATGGCCTCCTCATTTATAGCACATTGTATTTTCCAAAGTTGGCTGCAACAATATCTCCCACCCCATGGCCCTTCTGCAATGTGACACTGTTGCTCCCCCATTAATAGGTGGGGTCTATTTCTCCACCCTCTTGGATCTGGGTGAGCTCTTTGACTACTTTGACCTGTGAATGTGGAGGAAGCAATGCAATATGTTACCAGTTCCATGTGCAGTACTGGCTAGGAGTTCCTCCATCCTTTCTCTTAGAAATGATCTTCCATGTAAGAAGTACAACTACTCTGAGACCAGCAGACTGTGAGAAGCTGAAGCCACATGGATAGGCCTTAGAGAATGAGTTGTCATGTGGAGAAAGAGAAAGGACCAGGAGCACTTGGGCATTACACCTGTCCGTGAAGAAACCATCTCGGAAGTGAATCCTCCAGTCTCAGTCACCCCAGCTGACGTCTTGTGAACCAGAGATGAGCTGCCCAGCTAAGTACTTCCCATAGTTCCTGACCCACAAAATAGTGGGCAAACTAATATGGCAATTTTAAAGAAATAAGTTTTGGGTTTGTTTGTTACATAGCAACAGATAACCAAAATATCATTGGTTTCCATTCTTGCCCTTTTACATTTTTAAACTGACCCTTTAAAAATGTAAATCAGACTATGTGGATCCTTGGCTTAAAGGCTCCAATGGTGTCCCACTGCTGTCAAAGTAGAGATTTATCTTCTTACTTGGCACCTAGGTCCTGGACCCTGCCTACTTCTTACCATTCACCCTCATTCACTATACTTCCACTTGCCTTTTCTTCTTATTTGAAGAAGTCAAGCAAGTTCCCCTGCAGGGCCTTGGCACTAGCGTTCCTCTGCCTCAAATACCCCTTCCCCTGACCTAGGCTTCTTCTTGGCATGGAGGTCTCAGCACAAATGCTACCTTCTTAGCAATCTTTCCTCACCACCCAGTCTAAATTATTAATAGTTCCTTACACCAAGAAGTTTTTTAAGGGGCAGAGCAAAAAGGTGGAATAAAAATCCCCAACAATCATCTCCCCTGCAGGAACACCAAATTTAACAACTATCTACACAAAAAGAACCTTTACAAGAACCAGAATTCAGGTGAGCACTCCGGGTGAACACTAGCACCCTGTGCTAGCTTAGGCACAGTAGTATAAAGCACCAGATAGACTTCTAAGGTTGTTGACTCTAGTCCCTAGATCCTGAGTGGCATCTCCGGACCTTCCCAGGGCCTGGGGGAACTTGCTGCCCTGCAGGGAAGGACACAAAGCTGGCTGCTTCATCATCTTCTAACTTCATATCATTGAAAAAGGCACTGAAGAGGGTAGGAAAGACAGTCTTGAATCACTGCCACCACCCCTCCCCCATTCCCTGGCAGCAGCCACATGGTGCAGAGAATCTGTGCTCTTGGAAAAAGGAGAGTGCAGCAACTGGGAGACTGCCTGGAATGCAGTGCTGCCCTGTCACAGCAGAGATGCCCACCCATGGAGGGAGCATTCAGACCAGTCCTAGGCAGAGGAGAATCACCCATCCCAATGGTCAGAGCTTGAGTTCTGGCAAGCCTTACCACCATGGGCAGAAGTGCCTTGGGGGTGTAAATAAACTTAAAAGGCAGTCTCGGCTGTAAGGATTGCAAGTCCTGGCACTGAGCTGGGCTCAGAGCAGGTGGATTTTAAGGGCATGTGACTTACTGAGATACCAGTTGGGGCAGCTAAGGGAGAGCTTGCATCACCCTTCCCCCAAACCCAGGCAGCACAGCTTGTGGCTCCAGAAGAGACCCCTTCCTCCCACTTGAGGAGAAGAGAGGGAAGAATAAGGAGGACTTTGTTTGTATCTTGGATACCAGCTCAGTCACAGTGGGATAGGGCACGGGTCAGAGTTGTGAAGCCTCTATTCCAAGTTCTAGCTTGCCAACCACATTTCTAGACACATGTTGGGCCAGAAGGGAACCTGCTACCTTCAAGGTAAGGACTCAGAACTGGCAAGACCTGTCATCCACTGACTAAAGACCCCTTGGGCTCTGAATAACCAGCAGTGATACCTGAATAACCAGCAGTGATACCCAGATAGTATGCTGTGGGCCTTGGGTGAGACTTTGAGATGTGATGACTTTAGGTGAGACTCAGCACATTTCCAACTATTGTGACTATGATGAGAGACTCTTTCTGCTTGAGAAAAGCAGACGAAAAAGCAAAGGGGACCTTGTACTGCATCACAGGTACCAGCTCAGCCACAGTGGAGTATAACACCAAGAGGGGTCTTGGGGCCCCAATTCCAGGTCTTGGCTCTTGAATGGCATTTCTGGACCTGCCCTGAGCCAGAGGAGAGCCCACTGGCCTGAAAGGTGAATCCCAGGTCTGGCACCATTCACCACTCGCTGACTGAACAGCCCTTACACCTGAGAAGAATATCAGTAGTAGCCTGGCAGTACTCCCCTTGGGTCTGTGGTGGTGGTGGCTACAGAGTGAGGCTCCTCTTCCCCTGAGGTTCCTCTTCCTCTGAAAAGGGGATGGAAGAGTGGGAAGGACTGTGTCTCATGGTTTGAGTGCTAGCTTAGGCACAGTAGTATAAAGCACCAGATAGACTTCTAAGGTTGTTTGACTCTAGTCCCTAGATCCTGGGTGTTATCTCTGGACCTTCCCAGGGCCTGGGGGAACTTGCTACCCTGACGGGAAGAACACAAACCTGGCTGCTTCACCACCTGCTGATTGTGGAGCCCTAGGGCTTTGAGTCAACACAGATGGTACTAGTTAGTGGTTACAGGGGGCCTTGGGTGAGACCCAGTGCTGTGCTGTCTTCAAGTCTGACCTGGCACAGCTCCAGAGGTGGTGGCTGCAGGGGTGTTTGTGTCACCCTAACCCCCAGCCCCGGGTGGCTCAGCACACACAGAGAGAGACTCCATTTGTTTGGCAGAAAGTAAGAGAAGATAACAAAAGTCTCTGCCTAGTAACCCAGAGAATTATCTGGATCTTATCCAAGACCAACAAAGTGGCACCTCTATGAGTCTGCAAGAACCACAGCATTCTTGGGTTTGGGGTGCCCCCTAATACAGATATGGCTTAGATCACAACACCCAAGTCCTTTTGAATGCCTGGAAAGCTTTCCCAAGAAGGATAGGTGCAAACAAGCATAGACTGTGAAGAGTACAACAAATACCCAACTCTTCAATGCTCAGACACAGCTGAACATCCACAAGTATCAAGACCATCCAGGAAAATATGAACTCACCAAACAAACTAAATAAGTCACCAGGGACCAATGCTGGAGAAACAGAGATATGTGACCTTTCAGACAGAAAATTCAAAATAGCTGTTTTGAGGAAATTCAAAATAACACAAAGAAGAAATTCAGAATTCTATTAGGTAAATTTAGCAAAGAGATCGAAACAATTAAAAAGAATCAAGCAGAAATTCTGGAGTTGAAAAATGCAATTGGCATACTAAAGAATGTGTCAGAGTCTCTTAATAGCAGAATTGATCAAGCAGAAAAAGAATTAGTGAGTTTGAATATATGTGATATGGTTTGGGTCTGTGTCCCCACCCAAATCTCATCTTGTAGCTCCCATAATTCCCACGTGTTGTGGGAGGGACTTGGTGGGAGTTAATTGAATCAGGGAGGTGGGTCTTTCCTATGTTGTTCTTGTGATAGTAAGTCTCATGAGATATGATGGTTTTAAAAATGGGAGTGTCCTTGCACAAACTCTCTTCTCTTGTCTGCCACCATGTGAGACATGACTTTCATCTTCCACCATGATTGAGGCCTCCCCAGCCATGTGGAACTGTAGGTCCACTAAACCTCTTTCTTTTGCAAATTGCCCAGTCTTGGGTATGTCTTTATCAGCAGCATGAAAATGGACTAATACAATAAGCTATTTGAAAATACACAGTCAGAGAAGACAAAGAAAAAAGAATAAAAAAGAATGGAGCACGCCTACAAGATCCAGAAAATAGCATCAAAAGGGCAAACCTAAGAGTTATCAGCCTTAAAGAGGAAGTAAAGAAAGAGATAGGCTAGAATGTTTATTCAAAGGGATAATAACAGAGAACTTCCTAATCCTAGAGAAAGATATCAATATTCAAGTACAAGAAGGTTGTAGAACAATAAGCAGATTTAACCCGGAGATTACCTTAAGGCATTTAAGAATCAAACTCCCAAAGGTCAAGGATAAAGAAAGAATCCTAAAGGCAGCAAGAGAAAATAAACAAATAACATAAAATGGAGCTTCAATATGCCGGGCAACAGACTTTTCAGTGCAAACCTTACACATCAGGAGAGAGTGGCATGACATATTTCAAGTGCTGAAGAGAAAAAACTTTTACCCTAGAATAGTATAACTGGTGAAAATATTCTTCAAACATGAAGGAAAAATAAAGACTTTCCCAGACAGATAAAAGCTGAGGGATTTCATCAACACCAGACCTATCCTACAAAAAATGTTAAAGGGGGTACTTCAATCAGAAAGAAAAGAATGTTAATGAGTAATAAGACATCATCTGAAGGTACGAAACTCACTGAGAATAGTAAGTACACGGGAAAAACACAGACTATTATAACAGTTTAACTGTGGTGTGTAAACCACTCTTACGTTAATTAGAAAGAATAAAAGATGAACCAATCAAAAATAATAACTAGGCCATGCACGATGGCTCATGCCTGTAATCCCAGCACTTTGGGAGGCTGAGGCAGGTGGATCACCTGAGGTCAGGAGTTTGAGACCAGCCTGACCAACATGGTGACACCCTGTCTCTACTAAAAATACAAAAATTAGCTGGGCGGGGTGGTGCATGCTTGTAGTCCCAAGTACTTGGGAGGCTGAGCAGGAGAATTGCTTGAATCTGGGAGGTGGAGGTTGCAGTGAGCTGAGATCATGCCACTGCACTCCAGCCTGGGTAACAGAGTGAGACTCCATCTCAAATAAATAAATAAATAAATAAATAAATAAATAATAATAACTACAACAACTTTTTAAGACACAGTACAATAAAATACAAATGGAAACAACAAAAAAGCTTGGAGTTGAAGTGTACAGTTTTTATTAGTTTTCTTTTTGCTTGTTTGTTTATATAAGCAGTGCTAAGATGTTATCAGCTTAAAATAACGGGTTATAGGATAGTATTTGCAGACCTCATGGTAATGGAGGTCAAAAAACATACAACAGATACACATAAAATAAGAAGAAATTAAACCACACCACGAGACAAAATTGTCTTCACTACAAGTTAGGAAAGAAGGAAGAGAAGATGACAAAACAACCAGAAAATAAATCACAGAATAGCAAGAGTAAGTGCTTACTTATCAGTAATAATGGTGAATATAAATGAACTAAATTCTCCAATAAAAAGACATAAAGTGACTAAATGAATAAAAAAACCAAGACCCAAGGAGCTGTTGCCTACAAGAAACACACTTCACCTATAAAGACACAAGTAGACTGAAAATAAAGGGATGGAAAAAGATATTCCATGCCAATGGAAACCAAAAAAGAATAGCTATACTTATATCAGACAAAATAGATTTCTAGACAAAGCTATAAGAAGAGACAAAGAAGGTCATTCAATAACAATAACGGGGTCAATTCAGCAAGAGAATATATTATAACAATTGTCAACATATATGAACCCAACACTGGACCACCCAGATATATAAAGCCAATATTATTAGGGCTAAAGAATGAAATAGACTTCAATACAATACAAGTTGGAGACTTTGACACCCCACTTTCAGCATTGAACAGATCTTCCAGACAGAAAATCAGCACAGAAATATTGGACTTAATCTCCACTATAGACCAAATATACCTAATAGACATTTATACCCCAAAGAAAGGAAATCATATATTCATTTCCATGTTTATTGCAGAACTGTTCACAATAGCCAAGATTTGGATGCAACCTAAGTGTCCATCAACAGATGAATGTATCAAGGAAAAAGTGATACTTATACACAATGAAGTTCTATTCAGTCATAAGAAAAAAAATGAGATTCTGTAATTTGCAACAACATGGATGGAACTGAAGGTTAGTATGTTAAACAAAATAAGCTAGGCACAGGAAGTCAAACTTTGCATGTTCTCACTTATTTCTGGAAGCTAAAATTTAAAGCAACTGAACTCATGGAGACAGAGAGTAGAAGGATGGTTACCAGAGGTTGGAAAGGGTATTGGAGGGTTGAGGATGCGGGGATGGTTAACAGGTACAAAAAAATAGAACAAATAAGACCTAGTATTTACTAGCACAATGGGGTGACTATAGTAAAAAATAATTTAATTATACATTTTAAAATACTAAAAGAGTATAATTGGATTATTTGTAACACAAAGGATAAATGCTTGAGGTAATGAATACTTAATTTACCCTGATGTGATTATTATGCATTGCATCCCTGTATCAAAATATCTCATGTAATCTATAAGTATATACACCTTCCATATACCCACAAAAAACTGAAAATAAAATTTAAAAGTTATATGTTCCTCATAGCACTCAGCACTATCTGATATTTTCTTGTTTATTTCTTACATCTCTCCCTTCAAGAATGGGAGCAGAAGTTTTCCTGGCCAACATGGTGAAACCCCCTCTCTACTAAAAATACAAAAATTAGCTGGGCATGGTGGTGTGTGCCTGTAATCCCAGCTACTTGAGAGGCTGAGGCACGAGAATTGCTTGAACCCCGCAGGTGGAGGTTGCAGTGAGCCAAGATCGTGCCACTGCACTCCAGCCTGGTGACAGAGCAAGACTCTGTCTCAAAAAAAAAAAAAAAAAAAAAAAAAATTGCTTTACACTGTGCTCAGCATAAAGTAGATGCTCATTAATTTACAGAACAAATGTTGTCTTATGCTGAAGCTAAATTAGAAGGCATCCACTCACGGGCACAATGTCTTCCTTCTACTTCACCTTGGACTTTTTCCTAGTCAACTGCTAACTATTCTTTCATTTTTTTCTTGCATTCATACACTCAGTCACTAGACACTTATCTGGCACCTCTATATTCCAGGCATAGTGCTATGCAGTAGTTAAAGAAGTGCAGTTCCTTTACTTTGTGGTAAGGGAGGCATATACATAAGCAAAATTGAGTTGAGATTAGGTTCAGCTGCAAGTAACAGAAAACCCAAATCATAATGGCTTAAGAGGTGGGCATGGTGGCTCATGACTGTAATCCCAACAATTTGGGAGGCTGAGGCAGGAGGATTGTTTGAGGCCAAAATAGCCTCTGCTATTTCGTTGCTTCACCATGCATGATCTCTGTTCCCTAGTTTGCTTCATGGCATATGGCCTCGTTTAGCTGCAGGGAAGGATAGGAAATACAGTTTTTACTCTAGGTTGCTATGTACTTACGTGAAAATTAGAGATCCTGCTACTACAAAAGGGAGAACAGGTGTTGGGGGATACCTGGCAGTCTATACTACATATCCAAAAATATGCTGTAACAAGTCTAATAAGCACAGAGGAGGCTGGAGGAGAGTCACCAACTGCCTGGTTCTGGGATCAAAGAGAGTTTCCTGGAGGAAGGAGTTGTCACTTCAGCTGTTTTTTAAAGATAAATAGATTGGAAACTATTCGGAAGCCTTGGTTAACAGGTTGAAAATTTCTGAAATAACCAGTATACTTTTTCCATTTCAGCCATAAAGAGAAATCAAAGACAGCTGTGCCACCTGGGTTTGCAGTCTGAAAGGCCATTTGTATTTGAAATAGTTTGCGTTTTTGCTTTGGGTTTAGAAATATCATGAAAAGTGTACCTGTATTAGGGTTCTCTGGAGAAACAGAAGAGAGAGAGAGAGAGAGAGAGAGAGAGATTTTAAGGAATTGGTTTATGCAGTTGTGGGGGCTGGCAAGTCCAAAATCTTTGGGGCAAGCCAGCAGGCTGGAATTCAAGTTGGAGTTAAATCTGCAGATCAGGCCAGGTGGACTGGAAACTCAGACATGGTTTCTATGGTGTAATCTTGAAGTCAGATTCTTTCTCCTTTGGAAAACCTCAGTTTTTGCTCTTAATGCCTTCAGTTGAATACATGATGGCCACCCTGCTATGGGAGGATGCTTTGCTTTACTCAAAGTCTACTGATTCAAATGTTCATTACATGTGTAAAATACCATCACAGCAATATCTAGACTGGTATTTGCCCAAACAAATGGGCACCATAGCCTAGTCAAGTTGACATATAAAACTAACCATCAAAGTACCTATTTAGTTGAACATTTTCAGAGGAAGAATTCTTGCCCACTCTCTAAACTAGAATGAATTTGAGCAGAGTCAGAAAAGCAGAAGTTTTACTGAATTATACCTAGGATTCCCCAGGCTTGTCATTGTGCCCACAGGTGTGTGGGAAGGGCTTTAGCATATATTTTGCATTGACTAGATTCAGGGGATACCTCAAAAAGGCTCCTGGGCCACTGACCTCAAGCTTCATGCAGAACAGCAGGATCTAACCCACCTCTCAGTCAGGATGGCTGTGGGGTAGGAGACTGTAGGGAGAGCATCCTGAGAGCTCTAGAGAAGGGCCCTCTCCAAATCTGCATGGACATGGCAGGCCACAGCCCAGCACTTGCACAATTAGTGATCCTTTCTCTGTCCTTTCATATGAATCTCCATTGTAGCAATGCTATCACCCCACTGTGACTGTCTAGTCCCCCACCAGATTTTAAACTCCCTGAAGTTTTGTGAATGAGTGAGTACCAAGTAAGAATAGATTGAAAGGAATTTGAGAGCTATCTTACAGCACCTCCAGATCTCCTTTGGAGAAGAAAGAACAAGTATGTTCTACATTGCCCCAGGGCAGAGGTCCAAGGCTTGTGGTCCCACTAGACTCTGACAAATAGACGTGTTTTGTTCAGCTTACATGGCATTTATAAAACTTGATCGGGCCGGGCCCAGTAGCTCATGCCTGTAATCCCAGCACTTTAGGAGGCCAAGGCAGGAGGATCTTTTGAGCCCAGGAGTTCAAGAGCAGCCTGGGCAACAAAGTGAGACTCTGTCTTTACAAAAAAATCAAAAAAACAGCCAGGCATTGTGGTGAATGCCTGTGGTCCCAGTGACATGGAGTCTGAGGCAGGAGAATGACTTGAGCCCAGAAGGTTGAGGTTGTAGTGAAAAAGATTCATACTAGTACACTCCAGCTTGGGTGACAGAGTGAGACCCTGTCTCTCTCTCACACACACACACACACACACACACACACACAAACTGGTTTGTCATCAATGTTTGAAAATTGGGAGGGTTTTTTTTTTAAGTAAAATTTCTAGCTTCCTTTGAAACATTTATACATATGAGCAATTTCTACATGGTAGAAGCTGAGTTGCAGCTCTCTCCTGAGACTGGGTGCTCTGCAGTTCACCAGCATAGAGACTGATGCAGAACAGGCTGGGCGTGGTGGCTCACGCCTGTAATCCTGGTACTTTGGGAGGCCGAGGGGGGCAGATCACTTGAGTTCAGGAGTTCAAAAACAGCCTGGGCAACATGGTGGAACCCTGTCTACTAAAAATACAAAAAAATTAACCGGGCATGGTGGCAGGCACCTGTAATCTCAGCTACTCAGGAGGCTGAGACAGGAGAATCCCTTGAATCCGGAAGGCAGAGGTTGCAGTGAGCGGAGATCACATCACTGCATTCCAGTCTGGGTGACAGAGCGAGACTCTGTCTCAAAAAAAAAGGAGAGATTGATAGAGAACAGTTGTGTGTGTGTGTGTGTGTGTGCACGTGCGCGTGCGCGTGCACATGCACACATGTGGTCAGGGAAATAAAGGGCAGGAAGAGATGGTCTTTAAAAATTCAGATTCTTTCTAAAGAAAGCACAACCTGGACCAAACCTTTTACTGTGGAAGTACTTAGAAGAATAATTTTAGGCATGGAAATGCTGTTATAAATTCAGGAAAGAATAGAGACCATCTCAAGTCACCATGCTGCTGTAAACATGCCCCCCCGCGACCAACCCCGCTTCCTTCTACAATTCCAGTCTGTGTATTTTTGTGGAGAAGTGTACCTATTCCATTTATAATACCATGTCACATTTTCCAACTGACACCGGATAAGTTAATCAAAGATATACACTGCATCCTGAACGTCCACTGAATTTAACCATCTATTTTTATGGTAACCAAAGAGACTTCCCAGGGGCATTGCTGCAGATAGCCAGGGCGTTGCTCTAAATTTTTTTTAATGATTCAAAGTCCTTTTTTCGAGTGCTATCAAATAAATAATACTTATATTTGCAGAGGCATTCAATGAACTCCAGAGAGATGGAATACTTGCCTAAGTAGTTATAGTTAGTTAGCCACTTATGAAGTAAAAGATTGACCCCAGAGGATTTATTCTCTGACTTTCTCTCTGACAAAGGCATTTGGGGCACAGGAAGGCACTTGGGTCACAGGGAGGTCTGTCTAGGAGACAGGTTCTTGGTATCAACCGGGCTCCTGGGAAGATTTCCGCCCATGGATTTCCTAGAGGTGAATCAGCACTACCAACTTCCCATACCAGAGGTGACACCTTTCTCCAGCAAATGGAGAATGATCTGAGTGGTGAAAACTCAGCTCTTCTGTTAAGAGCATTTGCTGGTTAAAATAAAGGAGCTCATCCACAGAGTGAGTTTACATTCTGGGCTCCTAAGGGAAACTTTCAGACAGGTTCCTCTCATCCTCCAAATTAGTTTGTTCTTGGAAAAGAGCCCATGTCTTGAGTTGACCTCTTACATTTAAGACGAGACTTGGCCATTTAAGATGTTCCCTTTAGTGTTTGAGTTTTGTTGTTGCTGGTTTCCCTTTAAAAGCAGGCATGCTTATACAGATTCAGTATTATAAGAAATGCAGAATGTCAAAAAAGAAGCTTCCTACTAAGCCCCCCTTCTTTCTCTCTCTCTTTCTCATACACACACACACACACACACACACACACACACACACACACACAGCATGGAGAGCCACTTTTAAGCACATAGTGTATATTCTTACGGATTTGGGGATGTGTCCACTTGCCATTTACTAATAAATAATTAATAAATAAATAAGATTAGAATACACATATAGCTTTGCATTTATTATACCTTGAAAGGCATTTAATGTTGATCCATGTAGTTTTTCCTCAGTCTTTGTAATGGTTTCATAGACTTTCATTCCATTATTGAAGTCCCATAATTATTTAAATGCTGTACCTGGTGTGCCCACCCAAAAGCCATACCCCATCTCCTTGACTCCTCATCAGCAAAGCCTCAGATTTGTCTGGGTGTTCTTCCTCCCATGTGTTCTGGGAAGCAATCCCCTGTCTCCACCCTCAGCCAAAGGATTATATCAGGACTGGTATGATGGTCTCATTTCGTTTTCAATGATGGGTTGTAACTCGTTATTGATCAATGATACTGATAGAGAAATCTTCTGTGGGGAGAGAAACATCTGAGAAAGGAAATCCTTGATAATAAAAAGAGATCAGTAGAAGAAATTCCTTCTTTGCTGAACATTGCCTTTCTTGAGCCAGGAAGGAGACATAACTGACACACCGGAGACAGTAGAGCAGAAAGGGAAAAGCCTCAGGGTCCCTAAAGAGATCCTTGAGCTGCTGGATTACCTGGTCTTGGACCCAGCTGCCATCCAGACCTCTTGTTTGGTGGATAATAAACTCCCCACTGTTTAAACTATTTTTGTCAAGCTGTTACTTGCAGCCAAAACTATCCTAACTGATACACTTGGGTCTTTTTTTTGCCTATTGACTTTATAAATAATACAACAACGGCTACTTCCAAAGGAGAAGAAAGTACTTTCTGAGATGTGAATGAATGAACGAACAAACAAATATTTGGCAGAAGTATAATTCTTTCATTCATTTACCTATAATTTGTTGAATGTATAGGGCATGACAGGCCACGGGTCAGCCAGACGAGGTGGCCAAAGAAATAATAAGACATCGTCCCTAGCCTCAAGGATGTCACACCTAGCAGAAATGTCCATGTATAAAAATAATCCTGGTACACCGTAACAGTGTGAGAGAACCTGGTAATATGAGAGCATAGAGGGTAGTCAGAGAAAGCTTCACAGAAGACAAAACATTCGAAGTGGGTCTGGAAGGATGAATAAGAGTTTGCTATTTGGGGTTAACTCTAGAAGTGGAAAACACCACCATTGGTGTTGGAAGCCTTGGGGTACTCTCAAAGTCAGCAAATTCATAGCCTCATGCAAGACCTGAGTAGTAACAGCCATTTTGCTTTTGTTTTTTATAGCTAATAAGAGAAAAAGCAAACAACAGGGACCTATGGGAGATGGGAGATGTGCCCCGGTGATAGGGACAGGTCTGTCCCTTCCATGGGAGGTATCTTTGGAAATCCCCCATCTCCACAGTTAATAAGAGCTGCCAGCCAGCAGAGTGTGAATTAGCACTGGCATCATCAGATACAAGCTGGACATAGCTGAGTGCAGACAGGACACCACATCATCTGGGGACAAGAGAGCAGACTGCCACTCCCACAGAGTAGCCTCAATATGACAGGTTGGTCTCAGGCCGACAGGACCTAGCCTGGGCCTGACCCACTGGTGAGTCACCCAGGGCAGCCCCAATTGACTCCTTGGACCCGGCAGCAAAGGCAAAACCCAGAGAGAGGAAGCCTGGATGACTTGGTTACTGCCACCTGATGCTTTTGCGTTTGTGCCACAGGTCAGATTCCTGCAGGAGGCCAGCTCCTTAACAGCTTCCGGTTCCTCCTGGGGTAGTGTTCCTGCTTACGACTAGCTGTGCACAGCTTTCTCGTCCAGGATTTTAAAGGCTGCAGCAATGTGACAGGTAAACAAAAGGTCACAGAAGCAACTCCACTCTGGCTCCTTAAACCTCGCTATTCCCCAGGTGCAAAAGAACTATTATAGCTACACTTGCAGATGAACTGAATGTCATAAAAGGTATAAACAGCAAGTGTCTTAACATTCTGTATGGGCAAGAATGATAAAGCAATTCATAGTCTCTATGTGCCATATTAATAATGATAATTGAAGAATTTGGATTATATTATTATGTCAATACACTTGGTCTAAAACATTTCAGGTGTTTGTATATGCTCCTAAGAACGTATTTAATTCCCATGGTCGCTTTCAATGTCTGCCTAGAAGTGGTCCATTCTCCTTCTGCTCTCATAAGTTTGAAGCCAGGTCCCTTGGCATGCTATGTAAACACAGCCGTTTAAATAAATAGAACATGGCCACAGTTCAGCACCAGCAACAGGAGCCACTGCTTTTTTGGGTGAGCAATGATGAAGCCAAAAAAAGAAAAGGAAGAAATCCCCTGTAACATTAGACAGATCACAAGGAATTTTTCTGAATTTTGACCAAGAAGCTAAGATTAGCAGTCATATTGCACCCTTTTTATAATAAACTTTTGGCTTCAATCACAGAAATTCATTCATTTGACATACATCTATATATCAGATATGGTTTGGCTCTGTGTCCACACTCAAATCTCATGTTGAATTGTAATCCCCAATGTTCAGGGAGGGACCTCGTGGGAGGTGATTGGGTCATGGGGTGGATTTCTCCCTTGATGTTCTTGTGAATTATCCTGAGATCTGGTTGTTTGAAAGTGTGTAGCAATTCTTCCTTTGCTCTCTCTCTCTCCTGCCACCATGTGAAGATGTGCTTGCTTCTTCCCCTTTGCCCTTCTGCCATGACTGTAAGTTTCCCGAGGCCTCCCAAGCCATGCTTCCTGTACAGCCTATGGAACTGTGAGTCAACTAAACCTCTTTCTTCATAAATTACCCAGTCTCAGGTAGTTCTGTATAGCAGTGTGAGAACAGACTAATATCTATCTATCTATATATATCCCTATTTATATATCTGTATATCTATATCTATGCTCATATACACACAGAAATGTCTTTTATATTTCTGTTACAGGTTAAGCACTGGGAGGCACAGATGAACGAGGACTTGCCATCTAGGAGTCAGAGAAGCAGTACAAATCTTGTCATGTCACAGCTGAAGAGCTGCCACCTAGACCTGTTCCTGCTGCTTCGCTTTGGTTTTCCCATGGCCCGTATGCAAGGGAATCAGGGTTGGGCCACCACCATTTTGTGCTCCCAGATTGGAGGATGGGTGAGGTCTCTCCATCCCAGCTTCCCTGGATAACTATGGAAAATGAACCTTAATTTAAGCTTATGACATATATTCTCTGAAAGGCAAACCTATGAAGTATATTTACACAGAGGGAAAATTTCATTCTTCAAACATCAAATCCCACTTGGAGTCTGGTGTCATTAAACCATGACAAGCCAGCCCTCCATATCCCTAGGTTCTGCATCCATGGATTCAACTACCCATGAATCAAAAATATCCAGAAAAAAAAAAGTTGATGGTAGTGTCCGTGCTGAACATGTTCAGACCGTTTTTGGTCATTTTTCCCTAAACAATACAGTATAACAACTATTTACATAGCATGTACATTGTATTAGGTATTATAAGTAATCCAGAGGTGATTTAAAGTATGAAGGAGGATGTGCATAGGTTATATGCAAATACTATGCCATTTTACATAAGTTATTTGAGCACCTATGGGTTTTGGTATCCATGGGGGTCCTGGAAACAATCCCCCACAGATACCAGGGGACAAGTGTGTTTAGCATTTTCATATACTCTGTTTCATCTGCGTAAGACCCTGACGATTCTAAGATAGGCTATCATTTTACATACCACTAAGAAAAACCGGCCAACTAGACTATGGCATGCCGTCTGCAATAAGATGGATTCTGATTTCAGAACCATTAAAGAATTTTTTAAAAAGTACTTTCTAGAATCAGCAAAATCCAAAGGCTTTCCTCTCCAACTAGACTGTGAGTTCCTAGAGGGCAGGGAACATACTTATAATTTTCTGTACTTTGCTGTGCCTAGCACAGTGTCATACACATAGAAAATACACTGTAAAACGCTCAAATGAATGAACGAAAAGTGAATAGTTAATATAAATCCTATGCTCTCTCAACAGGAAAATGCACTGAGTAATCAACCAGCCCATTCAAGTAGAGGCAGGAAGGTCCCAACTGGGCCTTGTTCTTCCTATTGGGCCTAACACTGGAAACAGCCAGACTCGCTGAGTCTGGTGTGCCCTGGAGCAGGCGGGGAGGGAGCTTCCGAACCACAGCTTCTCCAGCACTTGGAGCACCTTGAGGCTGCTCACCTTAAAGTCTGGTCAACCAGCTGCTGGCGAGACACACTGCAATGCCTGGCTCCCCGGGAACCTATTTATGTTTCTCCTGAAAACCGGTGTGTAATATCAAACTCCTGAAAGTAAAATCACAGTTTAAGTGGACTGTGGGAGCTGGCTATTTCAGGGAACCTTCTGGTGAGTTCTCTGGTAACGTTAATAACCACTCCCTGATTTATCTATTTTATAACTTTGGATTTTTGCGTATCCTGTTTCCTTAGAACAAGGCACACCCTTATATTGGGTTTCCCCACAGTAGAGTCTTTGTGCTGGGTCAGTGGCTTGAAGGGTTTTTGCCATGACCGGCCTCTCTCCCTTGAGGGTTCCTGTTCTGCTCAGGCCCCAGTTAGACTAAACCCCTTCCCCAGGTGCCAGGGCTTCCCTGCTGTGAAAGTAGCAAATGGAAACCACGTGTTTCTTTTATTTCACTTTATTTTAGAATAAAGTTACTTCCTACCAGTTTCACTCCAACTTTTGAGAGATGGACCGCAGAGAGATGTACGCTGCACACAACAGGGCATCAGTGGGCATGCCGCATGTGTGCAGGGGCAAGGAATGTGCTTCACACACTCAACCCCTGTGTACTGAGCATCTGAGTCATCCCAGGTTCTGCACCACCTTTTTTGGGGACTGCAGAGATGCCCAAGACTCAGCCTCTGGCCTTGAGAAACTCATAGTCTAGTTCCAGTAAGCTCTGCTGCATGATACCATGCAGGTCTGAGGCTGCTCCTTTCTGAGAGAGTTGGGGAAGGTTTTACCTGGGGTAGAATCTGGAAGTTGGGTGTTGGGAGAAAAGGAAAGGGCAAAGAGTCACCAGATAATGAGGCAGCATGTGCAAAGGCACAGGTGTGTGAGAGCACGGGGACCAGGGAACGATCAAACAGAGGGCGCTCTGCAGCCTCCTCCTTTACTCCTACCCTGAGCCAGTGACAGGGAGGCTGAAGCCTTCCCTTGCCTAGGCCCATAATTGCAAGGTCTCCAGGGAACCCTAAACTTGACCTCCCAGATCTCCTGTTTCCCACAAACCTCTGAACCTGCACTCCTCTCTCTAGTCCTGGTGCTGCTGGTGTTGCAGCACCCACTGACAGGAAATGGGGCCCTGAAAAGATCTTTGCTCCTGTGGTTTTGCAGGCTAGAAGGCAAGAGAAGCAGGAGAGGGCCAGTTAGGAGCACTGAGCATGGTCCCAGGACAGGGCTGTGATACCCACTTAGAAATGACCAATGACGTCCTGATACTTGCTTAGTCCCCTTTCTTGGTCCTTCCTAAACTGTCATATGCTTGAGAAACCTGGATGTCCATATGTGCCTGGCCTGTTCCTCTGCATCTGCCCCCAGGGTATGATAATCCCTGGAATACACAAGCTCTCATGACCTCTTCAAAGTGGTGAGAGACATCAGAAGCAGTGCCCATGTGTCTCTCTGAGGCTTCAGTCATCATATCCCTAATCTCTGAGCTCAGTCTCCTGGGTTCAGATATCAGGGCTAACTCCTTAATCCCTAATCTCCTGGGCTAACTCCTTAGGGCTAGAGAAGAGCCCAGTCATCATCTGTGGACAATCCTACCACTTATGATTGGCAGGCAGGTGCCATCTGTTTTACTTCTTAACACTATTTAGTCGGAATAAGGATGCAGAGTGCATGGGGTGAATTGTGAGACCTTACACTTGGAAGCGACTTGGAGGTCCCTGGCTCCACCGACTGCCAGACCCCTTTCCCACCTCCTTGGCCAGAGATTGTCCAGGCCTCTGTCACTGATGGAGTTGGTGCCCGCTCTGCCTCTTTCCACAGCTCATACTCCAGAAGTGTTAGCCAGTCTTCTGACTATTAGCTTGACATCCATCTCCTTATAGCTTTCAGTAACTGTTTAGGTTTTTCCTTTCAGCATTCCTCAGAATGAATTTAATCCTCTTTCATATTGCCATATTTAAGACCTCTAAATTATGTGCTTCTTCCCCACGTGCACTCTCAACCTTTTATTTCTTTCTAGGATAAATACAGCAGCTACAATTATTCCTCACATGATCTGTCTTCAGGACTTTCATTTCCCTGGTTGCTTGCTTCCAAATACACCTCAGTCTGTTAAGGTCACTCTAAAAATGATATATTGATAGGGTAACAGAAACCTCCTGGTCTTCCCTGATTGCCAACTGCAGTAAGTCTATTAGTTCCTGTAGGATCCTGAAGTGGACTTCTGTTCACAAATCCACCCTCCCTACTGAACCATGAGCACTTACTTTCTTGGTCTCTTGGTTCTCACACCCCCAACCCCCAATCCCCAAGCTGAACTAAAGGGCAGATGTAAATTTCAGAATCCAAGAGACAACACAGTATAGGAGAATTGAGTTTTAACTTTCTTGGTATTACTAGCTCCCAGCACAAAACCTAGGAGTCAGCAGGCACTCAATAACTGTATGGTCAATCAACCAGTACATTTGTTTAATGTAAGTAGGGTAAGCTTGCATGTAGTTTCTTAACAGTATGTCAATGTTTATGGTTAACTGCAATCTCATGGTCTATTTCATATGACCTTCTAAAAGGAAAATCTGTCAGTTCTACATGTAGTGTTGACTTTTCTTAACGTAAATTTAGGACCAGACATTTGTGTAACAAACCCTTTCAAAATTGGGTGGCTTAAAACAACAACAATTTATAATTGTCACAATTTTGTTGGTTGACGAAGTTCAGCTGGGAGGTTACTCATGCAGTCACTCACCCAGGTAGGAGCTGGGCTGGGGCTGGAACGTTCCAAATGACCCCTCATCCTCTGGGGTCTCTCTTCTTGTGGCTTTTCATCACTCAGTATTCTAACCTGAGCTTCTTTACAGCCAAGAGCTGGCTTCTAAGAGGGAGTGTCACAAGAAGACAAGCCTTGATGTACAAGAACCTATTAAACCTCTGATTGCTCCAAACTTACTAATGCCTCGTTGGTTAAAATAAGTCACATGATCAAGCCCAGCATCAAGGTGGAAGGGAAATACATAAAGTCACGGACACTGTGAGGTGATTCACTGGGGGCCACCAATGTCACAGTCTACCACCATTTATCCTTATTAGATGTCATTGTTACACTTTTGAGAGGGAAGTTTTTTGCTCACATCTTTACAAAAATTCAAATTTTTCAGGATATGGGCTCCATGATGATGGTGACGACAATGATATATCATTTACTGTCTGCAGTATCCTAGGTTGTTCTTTGCATGTTTAAAATTTACATAAAAATCCCAAGGACAGAATTATTGCTCCCACTGGAGAGATAAGAAAAATGAGATTCACAGAACGTCAGTAAGTTTCTTAGTCTCAATCTTAGCTGAAGGCAAGATTTCAACCTAGGTCTCTTTAATTCCAAAGGAGGTGTTTTTTTCCACTGTACCATACTGGCTCTGAGTGTACTTTTGGCTCAAGGAAACATATAATTCCCTGTGAAAGAGTGTTTTTCAAATTCTAATAAGGAACTCAAATAGTCAGACAATGCAAAATCACTTTTCTTTCTCCGGAGTTCTTTAAGTGTTTAAATTTCATTTTGTTCTAGGGCATTTTGGTTTCTTTTGCTTTATATAGTGAGTTCTCCTGAGTAGTGAAGGAGCCCGAAAGTGCTGATCATACAGTAGGGCTGGGATGTTCAAATATCTGGATGAAGGTTCTGATAAGACTTCATATAAATAGCTACAAGGCAGGGTTCCCATACAAAAAAAAAATTGAGTTTGAACTTGAAGTTAGTCTTAACTCCATCTATACTGTCTGGATTTCCAGTGTAATTGGCCTCCAAGTAGAGAACTATGCTTTTTTCTTTATCTACTCTGGTAAATTATTAAAGGGCTCTTCTGCCCAGGGGGAGATCATTAACTACCTGGGAGGTCTGGCAGGTGCAGCAAGGTGAACCAGGGCAGCTCTGGTTGGGATGGCAGGACTGAGCTTCCTCAGGCAGCTTCCACTGCTCAGCCAGAATGAGGGAAAGGCTACCCCTGGGCAGCACTGTGGGGATTGGGCTGGTAGGCAAGAATAGAGGTAAAGATGGGATGGAGGAAGAGGACCTCCCTGTCCAGCCTGAAAGTGGACTTCCAACTCTTTATGTCACTCAACTCCCATTTGCCTGATGGAATGTGTGCCATGTGCACCTGCATTACCCACATTCCCTCCTTCCTGTCTTGGAGGGTGAAACCACTGTGTGACAGCTCTTTTACCTGAACAAGTGGAGGCAAGGATGAGTCCCAAATTGGCCAATGGAGAAACAACACTTGTGCGGGTGACACAGGAGAGCAGGGGAGGTGAGCAGGAGTGACAGAACCTCAGCTAAACCCGTCATCAACCCAATGTCTTCACTATCCACATAAAGTGACACGGGAGGTTACATGACACAGCCAAGCCCACCAAATTCCTTAGCACCAGAGATGACACTAGATGGCACTAGAACCCACACCTGCCCCCCCAGGCAGGGCTTTTTCCTTGGCACTGGTGCAGTCACCAATCTCAGTAGCTTTCACGAGCCTACTGGGCAGACAGTTGAAAGCACTTTTTTCTATGGCTTTACATCTTGGCCTTTAGGGCAGTAACCCACAGCCTAGTTAGTTTTACTTCCTCAGTCACCCTTCCCTTGTTTCTTTTGGAAAGTGGTGCAGCTATTGGAGGATTTGCTTGACTGAACGTGCTCTCTCAGCTTTTCAATCCATAGAATGGGCCCCAGCTACACCCTGCTCAAGGATCATGGAAGAATTCCTGAGGTAACGTGTTCATGTTCGGTGAGAGTCTCGCCCCTGTGGTGAGCTCAGCCTAATGCAGCCTCTCGTTTGCTCTGTACACACACGCACACGCACACACACACACACAGAGTCATGCACACATGCATATATGCACGCACACATGAGAAACACAAGAAAGCACCTTTAAAAAAAAATTAGTGGATGATACTACTTTCCCTTTGTGGATGGTTGCACCTGATACCAATCACGGGTTTAAGCTTGGTGAGGAAAGAGATGGACAGAGATAGAAGCTGGGGAGAAAGATTTGTGATTATTTAAACTTATTGAATAGCCATGTGCCTACTCTGCTCTGAAAATAGTGCCTGGGTTAAAAGTCTCTGTACCTCAGAAGGTCACCATCTGTGGGAGAGGTAGATCAAAACATATCATTTTAATCAGGAAGAGTTTGAGGTGTGGGAGGTTAAATGGCACAGGCCCGAGATGGAACTAGCACCCACATCTGCCACCCCCAGCACAGGGCTTGCTCCTCAACCTTGGAGTTGTTGCCAGTCTCAGTAGGTATGAAGAATGTATTGGGCACACATGTTGAAAGCAATGCTTTTCTAGGGAGTTTAGGAGCGAGAGAAGCACGCGCAATTCCCTGTGTTGTCCTGACCACAAACCCTCTTCTACCTGTAGCAGACAGAGGAGGTGACACATGAGCTGAGTCTGGGAGGAGAAGCTCACACAGGCTTGGGGTCAAGCATTCCAGAGAGCGGAGTCAGCCTGGGCAAAACCACGGCGGCGCTCTCGGTAGGCCTGGGCCTCTGGCTAGTGGTTTTCTTCAACCCACACACTGTGCATGGAACCCACAGAAAGCAGCACAGCAGAGCATCTGCCCTCACGTTCTTCCTGGTGGGGGGCCTCCCGAGGACATTCTGCCTCAGGTTCTTATTGTCTGAGGTCACTGAGCCTCCTGAAAGTATTTCAGGAATGTGGAGTCCTGACTCACTCTCTTTCTTGAGTTCACAGTCTGAAGTTCATAAAACCTCTTCCCCCTTTAGTCATTCTTATTCAAACACTGGCCCACATGCTTCACAGATGGAGCTGGCGGGAGGAATCCTGGGACGCATTTTTTGCTCAGGATGTGAAAGTAGATGAAGAGTTTGGGAGATCCAGGAGCAATCATTCACTAAGAGCCGGACCCCTGCGGCAGGGACTGGCTAAATGCACAGAGACTGGCTGGCTCGCTCACAGAGCGGAGATCACTGGCAGAAGGGAAATGCCATGAAAGCATCCTCTCTGTGCCTCAGTTTCCTCATCTGTAAACAGAGACAATAACCACACCTTCTTCAGAGAACTGGATGGGGAGTGAGTTAATCCACATAGAGTAGTTAGAATACAGCCTGACAGATAATAAGTGCTCAATAAATACTAGTTTATTGTTCATACTATTGCTCATTGTTGGCAGAGTGAGTTGTCTACACACTAAGTGGTGTGGGGAAGAGGAGGTCTTCCTGGAATAGGACTGCGTGGGATAAACCTGAAAGGAAAATGCCCAGTGCCGTGTGTGAGTTGTGCAGATGGGGAGGCCTTCAGACATCACACACACACAGCAGGAGGGGCAGCTTGGGAGAGAAGAAACTCCAGTGGCACATCTGGCCTGATGCCAAAGTTTCAATCCATGCACTTCTTCTGGTTAGAAACAATTATAAAAATGTCCAGGGAATTAACAAAGGGGATGCAGGAGAGATACTTGGAGTATGGGCTGGGCATACACATAGCCCAGCATGGGGTTTCAAATTGGTGTTATTCACCTTACTTCTCCTGCTGCCGTGTAGGCAATGAAATTCTCAGTGAGGCAGGCCACAGACAGATGAGACGCTCTGTTTTCCTCCTTTCTGACTGCAGCTCAGTTTAGAGGACTGAAAATGCTAGGAGACATCTAGCCCACCCTCCCCCCACTCACACCGCATCTTGCCTCGGGGCTGGTTTTGACATCTGTCCTAGAAGACATCATCCATTGCCTTGATTCATGGGTATGAGTCTAAGCAATCTTAACCACTGCTGGGATTCCATTTGGACAAGGAAAAGCTTTTTCTGCCTTTCAGAGCACTCTACAGAGAAACCCTAACTTTATTTTAGCAAGGCTCTGGGGACCCCAGGGGAGATCCAGAGAAGTAAAGCACCCAGCCCAATGGAGCCTCCAGAATGCATTTCGAGAGACAGTGCTTTAGTTCTTCCCTTGACCTCAGTCTCTCTTGGTCATCCCTTGTCCCCATTCTATTCCAACTGGAAAGGCTGAGTAGCTGCTTCTGCGCATGTCTGTTATTGCAGTGACCACAAAGTAAGAATCTTAAATGAATTTGAAAGCCCTTAAAAAAAGAGTAAAAATAGTCCTACTGGAAGAGATGATTCAGGAGTTTCACAGAAGGGAATTAGAAGAAGCCATTATTGACTCAAAGAAAAAGATTACTAAATAGATAGGAGAAGGTAACCTCTCCCCTACTTTCAGACCAATGAGTAGATATAAACGACATTACACTCTTGCGCTTCATGAAAAGTAACTGGACAGTTGAGATGAGGTGATTCTTGAAAGAAAGAAAGGCTATTAGATTCCTTACTATTAATCACTAAGATTCCTCAATTTCTTATTAACCAGCCTTTTTTTCTTTTTCTTTTTTTTTTTTTTTTTTGAGACGGAGTCTCGCTCTGTCGCCCAGGCTGGAGTGCAGTGGCCGCATCTCAGCTCACTGCAAGCTCCGCCTCCCGGGTTCGGGCCATTCTCCTGTCTCAGCCTCCCGAGTAGCTGGGACTACAGGCGCCCGCCACCTCGCCCGGCTAGTTTTTTGTATTTTTTAGTAGAGACGGGGTTTCACCGTGTTAGCCAAGATGGTCTCGATCTCCTGACCTAGTGATCCGCCCGTCTCGGCCTCCCAAAGTGCTGGGATTACAGGCTTGAGCCACCACGCCCGGCCAACCAGCCTTTTTTTCTAATGACAAAATATATCTTTGTGGTACATAATTCAAACTGTAAAGAAGGGAATGAGGTAAAAAGTAAAATTCCTTTTCTCCACTCCACACCCTCCTTCCCACACCTCCCTGTGGAAACCACTATTAACAGTTTCTTCTCCATCTTTCTAGAATTGCCTATGTATATTCCAACCTCCTCTGACAATCTTCTCTTTTTCACTCACCCACAAGAGGCCTTCCAACTTGGCATCTCACATCATGATACTGCCTTTGTCTGGGAAGCTTTTCTCCTCTTTGCATGGCTCCCTCATGGCTGCTACAACCTTCTCGGAATTGTCAGCTATTCAGAGAGGTCTCCTGTGACTTCTCTATTTAAATAATCCCACCACCATCACCATTCTCCACCCTGACACCACCAGTGTCTGCCCAACCCTTACACAATGTCCAGCACACAGTATTTTGATCAATACATGACGGATGCGTGAGTACATTAGGTGCATGCGCATGCATACATACACATGTATTCTCCCCACAAAGTATAAAGGGGATGGTATTACAGAGAGAATTCTGTAATTTGCTTTTATACTTCACAAGATATAATAAAAAACAATAATGATAATATTTCTTAAGTACTTATGTTCCAAGGACTATTCTAAGCATTTTACACGTATTCTTTCATTTAATTCTTACAACAGCCCCTTAACGTGGTAATAATACTACCTGACTTGTCAGATAAGGAAACAAAGAAATGGAGACATGGGGAGGTTAAAACACAGCTTGCAAATAGTAAAGCCAATGCATAAATTTACACCAATCATAAAATGGCTGTTTAGCCTTAATTCACATATTAAAATATTTTGTGGCAAAATATACTCAACATAAAATTTATCTTTTTAACCATTTTTAAGTGTACAGCTTAGTGGCATCAAGTATATTCATATTGTTGTGCAACCATCGCCACCATCCATCTCCAGAACTTTCTCATCATCCCACCATCCATCTCCAGAACTTTCTCATCATCCCAAACTGAAACTCAGTACCCATTAAACATTAACTCCCCATGTTCTCCTCCTTCCAGCCCCTGGCAACCACCATCTTATTTCCTGTCTCTATAAATCTGAGCACTGTAGGTCCCTCATAGAAGTAGAATAATATATTATTTGTGCTTTTGGGATTGGTGATTGGTTTGTTGCACATAGCAAGTCTTCCTTATTAATTAATATCTGATGAATAATTTTATTGAGTAAAATATTTGAGCACATGATACAAAATTCAAAAGGTATAGAATCAAAAAGCAAGTTCTCCTCCTACTTCTGTCTCTAGGCACCCCAGGGGCAACCACTCTTCCTAATGTCCTTCCAAAGATGTTCTAAGTATGTACAATTATATTATTTGTATGAGTCATATATGTACACATATTATACATCTATTATACATATATGACTCATACAAATAGCATACTATACATACTGTTCTGTTTCTTGCATTTCCCATTTAACTCCATACCTTGGAGATAGTTACATGTCAATGTACATAGAACTGCCTCTCAGTAAACATAATTTACATAAATATATACAGCTGTACACTTCTATTCACTTTTATATGTATGTTTCAACAGAAACATAATTTACAGTTCAAAACATAAATTATGTTTTTCTTGAAATATACATACAGAAAGTGAACAGCTGGATACATTTTCACAAACTGAACATACCCCTACAACCAGTACCCTGAAGAAGAAACATGACCAGCATTACTAGTTTCCCAAAAGTCTCTCATTTTTTATTCCAGACATTACTCATCTTCACCAATGGTAACTACTCTCCTGACTTAACAGAATAGATTAGTTTTGCCTGTGCCTGTAGTTTTGTTGTTATGGTGGTGGTTTGTTTGTTTGTTTTTTAGAGACAGGATCTTGCTCTGTTGCCCAGGCTGGAATGCAGTGGCACAATCATATTGCACTATAACTTCCAAATCCTGGGATTCCTGGGCTCAAGTGATCCTTCTGCCTCAGCCTCCCAAAGTGCTGGCATTACAGGTGTGAGCCACTGCACCAAGCCCTGTTCATGTAGTTTTTATGAAAATAATCCTGCTGCATACACTCTTATGTCTGGCACATTTCACTCATCCTTAACGCCTATGAGATTCACCCACGTCATTGACCTTCAGTTGATCCTTAACAACATCTTTGGATAAGTGAAGGCCCTTGCTGCTGTGGATGAGCCCAGCTGGCCTGAGGTCTTACATGTCATACCCACCTTCTCTCAATCTTACCCTCACAACCTTTGAATTTCTTTAAATTGCTTTGTAAATGCCTTAAAGAGTCTACATGTAGCCAAAATTCACCTCCAGATGTATCTAATGATTAAAACCAGCAGCCCCCAGCTGAGGTTTGTGTAGAAAGTTACATCAGAGTGAGGAGGGGGGAAGGAGCACAGCCTTCCATTCTGATCAGCGTCTCTGCGGCCACAGCTCAATAAGACATGCTTTTTGAGGCCTCATCCACTCAGCCCAGAACTCAAATCTCAAATTCCCCAAACATGAGGAATCATGACAAAGCACTGGTTTGCATTCCCTTGGCAAATGTTAGTTTAAAAGTAGAGTCAAAACTACTTCCAAGTAAAGAGCAAAGCAGCTTTAACCAATATCAGCAAAGGGTCTAAGAAAAAAGATGTGGCTAATGTATTCCGGCTGTTTGCTTTCTTGTGCCCTAAGACTCAGGAGAAAATATCAGTTTGGGAAAGAAGTCATAACACATGGGGCAGGAACAAAATACTAACAGAGTGAAGTTGCACATGCTGTCCAACCTGGTTGTCTGCTTATGAATCTGAAATCCCAGACCTTCATATGAGTCCCCAACCTCACCCCATCCCTAGCCTGGCACAGACAGGAACATCTATTTCCAGATATGAGCTGTTACATAGCAGAACCAATCTGTACATCCGTGTGGGGCCAATCGTCAGTGCTCTGATTGGCTCATCAGCCAACATGCAGGGCTGCATTCCTGTGGTTCACCCTTCCAGAAGGGCCTTTCCCAACACCACATGCTGCCTGTGCTGGGTCCAGCAAGAGAGGCGGAGGCAAAGGATGTGTCTCATGGCACCACAGGCTCTGTTTTACCAGAATAATACTGTTCTTTGGCCCATTGCATCCGTTCTCCCCACATGGGCCTTCTCCTCACGTGGACCCTAAAATTCCTCTTCTCTATTTACCTGCCAACCTGTAACAGATAATTATAGTGGCTGCCAGACATCCCTTCAAATTCGTCATGATCTCATTCAGTTATTCTAGCAGCAAAAAAGTTACAGAAAACCCAAGATAATATTAAAAAAAATTCGTCCTCTGGCTTTCACCTTTCTTGTGGCAGGCAAGAAAAGGTAGGAAGAATAAGCATAGGAAAAGAAAAGTAAGAGCTTGTGGGGCAAGTTGAAAATAAACCTTACCAAGTCCAGAAAGAATTTTCCATTTAAATGCTTTATAACAATTTTCTCTGATGAGTAGTAGAGTGCGGAATAAGACATGTTACTTTTTAGTGACTTTTCAATCTGGCATCTATTGAAAGGTGTTTTATACCCACTGCAGCCAAGATGAGAGGGTGCAGCGGAGACCACATACTCTCCCAGCAAGGCAGGGATAGATAGCTCCTGTCACCAGGGGCTGCTGTTTCTCTGGCCCAGGAACATGTGGAGGCTACTCCTGGATAACTACACACTGTTCAGCTGTATTTCATGCAATTATATCACATTCCTTCCTGGAAACTTCTCCAAAAAGAGAGCAGAGATGAGAAATACTCATAGAGAAGGCTTTCACTGGGGCACACAAGCTGAACTGGCAGGAATCTGAAGAAGGCAAAGCAATGGAATGTTAACCTCGAATGAGTGAACAGGAGATAAGCAAACATCAGCTGACAGAGCAAACACCCCGGAAATACGACCTGCCTACCCTGGGAAGGGCTAGAGCTCTTGAATTAGCCTTTAAATGGAAGGAAGTTCTTCCTGACTTGGGTTTTGAAACCAAGACTGAGCAAAAGCTTCAGTCTTCATTCCTGAGATGAAGTTTAGAGTGCAAAAGATTTCGAGTGCAAAAGATGTTGAGAGTTGGTTAGAGCCTGAGGACAAGCCTCTTGTGAACAGAAGTTCCAAGAGTCAACAGTAGCTGGCAGCAGACAACCTCTCCAGGCTGGAGGGTGGCAGAACCCAAGAGGGCTAGTGCAGAAGGCATCTGAGAGATGGCCCAAGGCTGTCCTTTGCTTTTCAGATGAGGAAAAGGTCCAGAAAGGGCTGTCTAAGGTCACATAGCTGGTTAATGACAGAGCTGGGAGCAGAGCCACATTGAGCCAAGTTGTATTCCTACATCTCCACCAATGTGTAACCCAAATCAAAATAATTGGGGGGGCAGAAGAAAGGGGAAAAGTTATGGTCTTTGAAAGTCATTAGTAATCCTATTATTAGACACATAATTAATATCATTTGCCAAGTAAACATACTAATGTCTTAAACGTGAGAGGCAATGTCTATTGCACTAATGAGGTGACTGGTACCATAGCCATTTATGGCAGATATACTTTTTCAAATTTAAGACTTTAGCATACACATATACACATATACATATGGAGAGAGAAACAGAGAGTTGATTTACTTATATATTTCCCATCTAAATACACACCTTGACCGTTTTGCCAGGAAAACAACCAAACAACTTTCATTGCGGTATACAAAGAATGATGACAAAGTTACATGGCTTGTAGTTTAAAAAGAAAGTTTAGGCTGTGTGTGGTGGCTCACGCCTGTAATCCCAGCACTTTGGGAGGCCAACGCGGGTGGATCACCTGAGGTTGGGAGTTTGAGACCAGCCTGACCAACATGGAGAAACCCTGTCTCTACTAAAAATACAAAATTAGCTGGGCCTGGTGGCACATGCCTGTAATCCCAGTTACTTGGGAGACTGAGGCAGGAGAATCACTTAAACCCAGGAGGCAGAGGTTGCGGTGAGCTGAGATCGCACCATTGCACTCCAGCTTGGGCAACAAGAGCAAAACACTGTCTCAAATAAATAAATAAATAAAAATAAAAAAAGAAAGTTTAAAAACAAAATTGCTTGGGTCCCTCCACCTTGCCTTTTCACTCTCTATTAGTTTTTAAAGAGTGGCTTGAGTCACAATGAAGGTGGAGAAAAAGCAGAAGCAAAGACAGAAGCCCATTCAATCAGGACTACATATGCTTTGCAGGTGAGGAACAGTTGGCCCAATTGTGAAGTCTCCAGGCTGGGGCAAGGAGGGAAGGCATGCCCAGGAAAAGCATGGGTGAGCTGTGATAGATTCTATGCTTATTTCTGAAGGCCCATCAAGGAGCTAAGAGAAACTAGAACATCCTGTTGAGGGAGGATGCAGACTTTTTCCTTCATTGTTTCCTAATGTAGGTTAGAACACAGATGGTCTAGAACACTGAAAAAGACCTTTTGTATTCTATTCAAGACAGATGAATGACAGTACAGTCACAGCCAATTAGGGCTAGAAGGACCTCATAAATCACCTAGTCTGACATCTTCATTTTCCAGATCAAAAAATGGGGCGCAGATAGATCTAGCAACTTGATTAAGGTGGGCACAAGCTCTCAGAGTGTGTTTTGCCAACCTCTAGGGGGTATATTGGAGCTGGGGGGTGGGGTGCACAGACAGCATTCCAACAGGTCTGTAGATTTTTCGAAATGCAAGCCAAAATGCACAAAGTTGTGTGCAGAGTTTACTTCCCTGGTTGATTTCATAAGTTAACTTGAAAATTAAAATATTATAGTTATAATAATTACCCTGTCTTCCAAAAGTATTCATTTGGAGTGTAAGCACTTCAAACATGATCTTCTGTTTTCCTAAAGGTGCTGGAGCACGGGAAGGCTAGCCTGCTGCCCGCCACATGGAGTGGGAGGATCATGGAGCCTGAAGCTGAGAGGCCACAGTGCTGCACCTGGCATATATCACCAACTTGCCGTGCAACTTCATCTCATTGACTCCACATTCCCATTGTTTGGAGTGGATCACCTGCAGTTCCCTTGACAGCTGAGAGTCTGTACTTTTCTGTATCGTCCAGTGTGATGACAACTGTCTACACAACCAAGTCTGGCCAGCACTGAACACACTCAGCCTCCCCACAGTGCTCCAAGTCTCAAAGCCCAAACTGCAGCCAAATCTTGGCAGAGTGTTGTCCTCTGGTCAGGCCAGAGCACCTTTCTGAACATTTTTAGACCATTCCTTGAATGAGCCCAAATTGTTGGCGCATAATTGGGACTGCTGCCATCACTCCAGAACCATTTATGAAGCACTTACTGTGTACAATATTCAAGACCTTGTTTTGAACATCTTGTTTCCATCTAGACAACAATGATGCACAGTAGGAGTTGTCATTCCCTGTTTCAGAGGAGAGTCAAGGTCAGCCGTGGCCCAGTAACTTGCCCAAGGCCACACAGCTATTGGGTGGCGGAACTGAATTAAACCCTCCACTTTTTGACTCTAACACCCTTGCCTCCCTCCTTAGGGCACAGGCACACCCAGCCAGGCTGAGAGGTACTCAGGCACTCTCAAACTTCATGTTTGTCATGCATACCTATGACTTCCTTCGACTTCCCTGCAAATTTCCACCATATGCATTTCCATAGCAACATTGCAACACAAACACGGTGTAATCTTTGTCCACTGCAGTACATAGCTTGAAAGGTATTTTTTTGTTTTGTTTTGTTGTTGTTTGTTTTAAATAAAAAAGAGCTGCATATGTACACAGCTGACCTAGATCCCATGGCAACAAATAACAGGTATAAACTTGGGTTCTTTTCCTTTTCTTTCTCTAAATCTTTTTATTCTTTTCTCTTCTTTGCAAGGTAATAGTTTAGAACATCAAAAACTGGGTTGCACCACTTGCGATTAAGCGGGGCCCCAATTCGTTGACCGCTGCGCCGCCAGCCTGGCGGGGGCCTCCTGCAAGACAATGGTCACAACCTGACGCGCGAGCGCCAGCCCCAGCCTGGGAGTCTCGCCGCTGGAGCCTGACGCACGCGGAGACCCAGGGGCCGTGCCCCAGTTTTGTGGAACCTGAGGGCGGCTCGGGTCAGGTCCCCGCGGGCGGACGAGCGCGACTCAGGACCGACGGCGTGTGGCTGTGGGGGCAGAGGGTGACCCTCTCGGCCCGGCCGCTCCAGCGAGGGGACGCGGGTAAGACCCACCCCTGCCATGCCGCGTGCCAACCCCAGGTTACCCTCCCGGCGACCCTCCGAGGCGGTATTGCTTTCAGACACATTTTACAAATGCAACCCTCCAGCCTCACGAAGGCCAGCACCTGGCCCAAACCCACAGGCTAGGAAGGGAGAGTGCAGGGGTTTCAATCCAGCGCTTTTTAAAAATTTTGTTTCACTCTACTTCCCGTGGCTCCTCGCCCCAAGGACACTGTGGAACTATCTCTGCCCAGGATCACTTATCTGAACTCCGTGTTAATGCTTCCTTCCCGGGCAGTCCCTGGGTGCAGCTTCCGGACGGGCTAGCTTCGGAGGCATTCCCTTCCCTGGCTGATGCAGGAAGGTGGGTTTGTCTGTCTGTGGTCCGGTCCCTGGTTCTCCCCTCTGATTCTCCCTCCTCTCAGAGCCCCAGCTTTTAAAGGCTTCATATATCCTGACAAATGGAGATCCACTGACATGAAGAAATTCTCAAGCAACTAGGCAATTGGGATTGTGCAGGGGCTTGCCCCGATCCTATAGTAAAAGGTCCAGCCTTCACTAGCTGAAGGTGAGGAGGAATTTTACTGGGGAAATGTCATTTTTTGTTTCACTGTCATGAATCGAGTGAAACTTATTATCACCAGAAATGTTCCTTGCCTGCTTCCTTGCTGAAATTGTGCTGAGGTATCCGATAGCCTACTGAGGTGGCGGGTAGGAGGCTGGACAGCCAAGTGGTGATAAGAAAACCTACCATTTCAGTAATACTCACTCAGTGACAGGTGCTCTGAGCAGCTCTCTATAACAATGCCTCCTCACAAACCCCAAAGGCAGGATTATTATATTATTATATAGTCAGAATATTAACATTAATATGATACTATTAATAATAATATTATTCTTGCTTACCACATGAGGGATCCAAAGCTTGAAGAGGTCACCTATCCTGTCTAGATTCTGCTTCTGACTCTAGAGCCTGCCAGGAGTGATTTCCCCATAGAAGGGGAAGGGGCTGCTCAGCAGAGAAACAGAAATAAGATTGTGCCAGGAGAGATCGCATTATTCCTCAGACTCTCAGGCCGACTTGCACAGCTTTAGGATAGGGAGTGGAAGAAGAGTGGACACACCCCTACCTCTTTGTCCAAACCCACAGTGAGATCCAAGGCTCAGTCAGGAAGGCTCTTCATTTAGTCAATTGTTTTCTGTTTTCAGAACTAAAGTGGAAGTGACCCAGTGAGGAAGGAAAATAAGCAAAGAATAAGCATGATCCGCCTTGGTCACACAATTAAAATACATATGCTCCTAAAGGTACACCACTCTTCCACCCACCCCTTCAGAGTGAGAAAGGCCCTTTTTGCCCTGGAAGCCTACTGAAGTATTCTACTTGGGGAGTATTCTACTGAAGTATTCTAGTGGGGAAGTCCCTGCTCCTTCTGAAGGAACACTGAAAGAAACCTTATTCCTTATAGTGCAGTCACCCAAAGGGTTTATTCTAGAAATGCAGAGAGGCATTAGAGACAGTAAGTGAACAAAAGCAGGACAGAGGATGCACACCCAGATGCTGTCTTGGCCAGGTTGCAATTTGAATGATCTAATGTTTTCTGGCTTTTTCTTGCTTTGCTTTTCCAATTTGGTTTGTATATTTGCATTACTGTATTATTTTCCCTGTACAATTGCTGTTGTCTGTACACAATTAGGTCATTTTCACAGTTGGGTGAGGACACACTTCAGAAGTGAGATGAGCTACAGCTGCTAGCTGGCTCCCTCCTGGGATGTGTATTTAGATCCCTTTCTTATTGGTCCCAAAGACTACCTGTACCCAGGGTCTGAACATTTTAATGTAAGTCATCTAACAAGTGGAAAGAACTACAGCATCCCCTTGTAATGGTAGGTAAGAGACATCTTGTAAGTTTTGGGTTGATTTGCTGACCAATGGTTCCTTGGGCCTAACCCCATATTGTTAAGCTCCAAACAAAAGAAAGGACTGTTTCCCAGTTGCTTGTGGCTTCTTGGTCTGCGAAGTTCTGCTGAAATGGACCCTGGGCAAGGAAAAAGAAATGGGAAATGATAGAGGGGAGGAAGGGTAAGGTGCCCCCAGATGTGAGCCCAGAATTGTACAAGCAAGTATAGAAGCTGGCCTTTGAACAAGGACCTTGAAGAGTGAGAAAAAAGGGATCCCAAAGGAATGGAGGCTTATTGTGCAGATGAAAACTGATTATGGCCATGTTCACAAAGTACCTCAATGGTGTAAAATCTCACTAATACATACCCTACTAATTCAGCCTTCTCAACTATCTAGAATATGTGGCCTTTTGGGTAAAGCCAGGGCTAAAATTCACTTTTGTGCTATCTCCAAAAATAAAGTTGAGCTAAACAAATACAAAGGACAGGCTGCTATTAAAGTCACTGGGGAAGCCCCTGACTCTTGATGTTCATAATCAGACACAACCATATTCAGCTCATTAAATGCCCCATTATGGGCAGGACCATCTCTCTGGCTCAGCTTGTTTCCTATTTGCTTCCTCTCGTGGCACCTTAGGTCTGCATCTATGACACTGACCTTGTTTCTCCTCTCCTCTTTTCCCTTTTTATCCAAATTATTCATTCATCATTTATGCAATAGATATTGTGCTCCTTCTATAACTGAAGCATGTGCTAAATGCTGGAGTTACAACAAGTAAATACGGAATATTTGCTCTCAGGGAACTCATAGTCTAATGAGGAAAACTGATGATAAAGTGTGATGGACATGGAGACCCACATCCAAGCATGGAGTGATGCCAGGCAGCTAAGACTCAGAGAAACTGAAGACTTTTTCCAAGTTCTCTCAGTTGGCTGATGACGGGGTTGGAACTGATGAGATCAGTCAGGAACAAAAGCCTGGTCTTCTGCCACTACCTCCTTGAGACTTCCCAGACTCCCACGTTTGGAGGCTTCTCTTGTTCTTTCTATCCAGTTGCACATAGTTCATACTCACTCTTTTCCTAGTACTGATCTATTCCTACCTCAGTAGAATTCACATTTATCACTAAAGCCAGGCATCTGCCCTATCTCCCTCTAAGGATATATGTGCTGATATATTGAGCTAATCAATGTAAAAGTGCTTTGAGAACTACACTGCAACACAAACTTAAGTCCCAAAACCACAATCTAATTAACATATTAATTTAATCAGTGAATCAGTCACGATGTCAATCACAAATCAATACTAGGTTCTGTGGGAGATGAAGCATGTCTTCATATATAACATGGCCCCATCCCTAAAGGAATTTATGGATGAGTTGGTGGTAAAAAGTTAAAGAGGAAAGAAAGTAGGCACTTACTGAGTGCCTATCATGTAGTATGCATTGTGCTGCCTTTCCTTATATTATGTCACAATAATCCTCACAACATTCTAGGAGGTAGTCATTATCTTCTTCAATGTTTGGATAGAATGTTTGGATAGAATACCCTCTCCCAATGCCTCTCTGTTCAAGTACAACATGGCATAATAGCTAAAAAGCCTCGGATCAGGGTTCAAACTGAATTTGTATCCAGGCACTGCCAATTACTTTCTATAGTCTCTGAAGAAACTGCTCAAATTTTCTGCACCTTAGTTGTAAAATCACGATGATAAGAATAGTACCAATTGTATGCTTTGTTGTAAGGATAAGGTGACCATATATGTTGACATATTTGCCACAGTGGCTGGTCCAGAGTAAGCACTAGATAAAAGTTAAGATATTATTATTACTATCCAGCTCCAACTCCTTTTTATCTGCAAAATTCTTCCCAGATCTCCTATCGAAATTAGTCTCTTTTACCTCTGTATCTTCACATCACTATAGGCATGCTTCTCGTCATGTTCATATGTGCACCTGATTATTACTGCTTAGCACAGAAAAAATAATAAATGTAGGCAATTAGATGAATGTCTCCCACAATGATATCACATGCTCATAGAAGGTAGGAAGTATTGTGCTTCTAGCTATAAGGCAGACAAAATGCCTGGATATTATAGATAAAATACACTTTCAAATGCCTAGTCAACTCACATGTAAATTGGAGAAATCCCCAAGGGGACACACACACACACACACACACACACACACACACACACACACGAGGGATTGGAATCCAGCATGGTAAATAGCCACTAAAGCTACTGCTGCTCTGGAAAGTCTATCTTATTAACCTTGAGGCTCAATGTAAAGGGCATTATGGAGAACAGAAGCCAAGGCTTAGTACCTTCAAAATATGGAGAGTTGGAACTAAGACCCCTGCATAAAAGTGAGACTCACAAAGAAATATGTACTCAGTGAAAGGGTAGACTAGGAAAAAAAAGAAAAAAGAAAAAAGGAAACCTGCTTATCTGTAATAAAGAAAAACAGGGAAATATGTCAGCCTTGGCCTGGGCTCATAAGATATTAAAATCACAGATACACCTTCCTAACCTCAGGTTTGGGGTTTGAATTTATACTTACCTACATGATCTTGGAAGTCTCAGTTGAAAAAATTGGTTTAAATTGGCCTCAGGTTGATAGCACCCCAGGGTACCTGGCAGAAGCAGATCTTATCTGGAGGGAAAGCCACCCAGGCCTCATAGGAGTGTAACAAAGAAAGCCTCAGTGAACATGAGATAACAATCTGAAATTACAAACCACACTAGGAAACAGGCTACCATGAGTGAGAGCCAGCAGAAACCACAATGAATAGAATTAGACTTTACATAACAGTTATTCTATATAAATTGTTTTAAATTTAAAAGAAATATGAGAAATACCAATATGGAAAAGGAATAAATAACATATAAAAAGACCAAGGAGAATGAAGAAAGAACCAAATAGTACTTACTGAAATCAAAATACACAATCATCAAAGTTAGAAACACAGTGAATGAGTGAAAGTAGAGAAGACACAAGTAATGAGAGAATTAAGGAACCGGAAGATAAATGTGAAGAAATAACCCAGCAAAAGGGCAGAGGCACAAATAAATGAGAAACATCAGATGTTAAGGGGACAGGAAGAAAAAACCCAATGTGAAAAAGGCAATATTTAGAGATAATATTTCCAGAATTAAGGATAAGAAGCTGATTAGTTTGATCTTTCAATCTAGAGCACCTGGCAAGTGCCTATTAGATGCCTAATAAATGTTCTTTGAGTTGGATTGACACAAGTCCTCTAGCATTTGCTTGTCCTTTACTTCATATATTTATCCATTAAAAAAAATATTCACCAGAAATATAGAGGTGAACAAAACAAAGTTCTTTGGGTTTGTGTTCCGGACAAAAATGACAAATAATAAACAAATTAACAAATTTAAATGAGATACTTTTGAATTATAAGAAGTCCTATGAAGGAAATAAAAGGGCTACTTAATAGCAATACTGGGAATAGGATTTCACTGAAGAAGAGAGACCTCAATGATAAGAAGTGAAGTGAAAGTATTCCAAATGAAGATACAGCACATACCAAGGCCCTGAGGTAGAAATCACTTGGTGTTTTTGAGAAAAAGAAGTCAATGGGTCTGGTCTGAGTGAGTGACATAGAGAGTGGTATAAGATGTGGTTTGAGAGGCAGGCAAGAACAATGGGACTTTTTTTTTTTTTTTAATAAATTTGAGAGCAACAGGAAGTCATTGGAGAGTTTCAGGCACAGGAGTGATGTGCTCTGTCACCCTGGTTACTCTGGAAATAGAATGTAGTGGGGGCAAGAATGGAAGCAGGGAGCCTAGTTAGTGACTTCAGTTGTCCATGCAAGAGACAACAGCAGCTTGGGCTAGGGTGATAGCCACGAGTATGGAGAGAAGTGTATGGATTTAGATATGTTTTGAAAATGGAAACATTGTATTTGATGGAGACAACAGAAAAGGTGAAGGAAAGGGAAGGAGGGATCAAGTACGATTCCTGTTTTCTGGATTGAGCGGCTGGGCGAACAGTGGTGCCATTTTCCAAGATGAAGAATAGAAGAGTAACACTTGGGTAGGGGTGGGATGGGAACATGAAATAGGAGTTCTGTTCTGGACATGTTAAGCTCAAGGTGCCCATTAGATGTTCAAGTAGACAGCTGTATATGAGAATATGGATGACCTCAGGAAAATGAGCCCTAAACGAAGGAATGCTCATATTTTGAGACTTGTGTTTCCTTCAAGATCTACCTGTGGCATAGGCTTGAATAGGGATATGTATAGGGGACTGAGCACTTCTAGCTACAGATTCTCTGGGAAAAGGGTCAGTGTAGCTCTTGAGTTCAAGAAATGCTGCCTGGCCTCCTGCCTAGCTTAGAAGTGGAGCCTAGGTTCTTCCAGGCCTGCCTAACCCTGATGCTTTTGGTAGCTGATGTAGTTTTAAGTCAATGTGCTTTCTGAGGGATGCCAAAAGAATGAGCACAGAAAATGACTTGGTGACAAACCCAGGCAGCTCTTTTGTGGGGAAGGGTGGAGGAGACATCATTCTATCTGGCTCCCACCCATTCCCACCCACCAGCTGAGGGCATTGTATCCAAGAGATCCAAGGGAGTAGAGTCAAGAAGATGACGCATCAGGAGGTACAAAGAAAAAGGAGATCCCAGATGAGGTAATGACCAAAAAATGCCATAACCCATTACATAAGTGAAAGTGAAACCTGAGGAACAAATAAACAAAGGGTATCAGATTGATGTAAAAATACAAGAAGCTCACTCTGTGGTTGCTGACATACATCATTGTGGAAACAAAATCATGTCCAAAATGACTATGGTTAAACTTGGAACCACATGACAGGAGTTTTAGGAAGTTCCAAAAGAATCAAAAATAACTTGAACAAAGTAGCATTCTTCCCTGGGCTTATGGCTTTGAGAAGGGACCAGCTCCCTTCTGGAGAGAAGAACAATAATCCACAGGGAACTAAGTGGCTCAAGGGAGTTCGTGTGAAAGAAGGAAACTACTGTCTTTGCAATGTATTGGAAGTTGTCTGACACCTGATATTAGTCAGGATTCAGCTCTCAAGTCCATTAGATTACAGTAGGATAGTTGTTGTTGTTTTCTTAGTTGTGTGTGTACGTGTGTGTGTGTGTGTATATATATATATATATATATATATATATATATATATATTCAGACCCACTGAAATTTCTCTCCTTTCATTCTTCAAGAAAACCAAGAATGTGGCCAGGCACGGTTGTTCATGACTGTAATTCCTACTTTGGGAGGCTGAGGTGGGTGGATCACTTGAGTCCAGGAGTTCGAGATCAGCCTGGCCAACATGGCGAAACCCTGTCTCTACTAAAAATACAAAAAATTGGTAGCAATAGTAGTAGTCCCTGTTACCTGGGAGACTGAGGCACAAGAACTGCTTGAACCTGGGAGGTAGAGGTTGCAGTGAGCCAAGATCACAACACCGCAATCTAGCCTGGGTGACGAAGTGAGAGTCTGTCTCAAAAAAAAAAAAACAACAAAACCCAAAAAACTAAGAATGTTACTTTATACTTGTACCTAATAATGCACTTTGCATTGGTCACTAGGAAACTCAGAACCAAATTTGTGGACTACCTTTAATGTACTAACTACATAAAACTTTAGGTAGCATATATCTTGTGTGTTAACCTCACTACTGGCTTAATCTTATTTCTATACCTTATTTTTCTCTTATCCCCATTTTCTTTCCTTAAAAAATAGTGTATTGGACATGTGTTTTGAAACAAAGTAGAATATAAATAAAAAGATAAATAGACTTTCTGCCCAAACAAGGCAGCATGAAAAGCAGGAACCTGGTGGTGGTATGACGTTTCAATGAACCAAAGAGGCTCTGATTGTTGTCTGTAGACACCCACGGCACAATTATTAAGTTCATTAGACAGAGAGGAATCTGGATTCAGCTGTGACAGGACAGCAAATTAAATATTCGTGGACAAAAGGAGGAGGCATTCAAGGTAAGATGTGCAGAGCCAACAAAAACAATCAAATGCATAATTCTAACTCCTGTATGGGTTGATTTCCATGTGGGCCAGGGAAGCCTTCCAGGACAAGCTCCTTTGGCCTGCCTGGGTGGTTGCCTCTTACAGAAACTCTGCTGTATCCTGGGCATGGCTGGTATGTCAGCTTTTACCCACGGGGAATAGCCAAACTCTTGTCTAGATGAGTGGGTTAAAAACCACCTCTGATCTCTGGAAACGTTACTTTGCCTACTTTCTGATCATTTATTTACATTTTCGTAGTCTTCATTTTTTTTTTTTTTTTACAATTACAAAAATAACTTAAAAAATTAAAACTATAGCAGTAATATAAAGGCAATAAAATTCAAATAATATCAAAGTATATAAAATACAAAATCAAGCTTCCCCTTTTTTCCCTCTGTTCTCCCATTCCATTGCTCCTCTCCCATTACTCATGAGTAAGCATTGGCAGCTGTTCAGTATGAATCCTTCTGGATCTTTCCTATGCACATTTAGACATATTTACATATACACACACCATAAAAAGTCTGTGTGTAGCTTTGTTTTTTAAAAAAGAATTTTTCTACTCACATTATTCTGTAACTTGCTTTTTGTAACTAATATATTGTGGATTCTACTTCTATTATATACAGACCAACCACACGCTTTTTAATGGCTCCAGAGTGAATCATGAAATCACAGTAAAAAGATACCTTAACGTATTCAGCCTAGTAAGTAGCATTTACATTGTTTCTAATATTTTGATAGTATAAATTAATACTGCATCAGATTCTTATGCTTGTATCCTTTGGTTCTTATTTCTAACAGTCTCAGAACAGCTGAGTCAAAGAGTATACATGCTGAATTTTGATAGGCACTGCCACATTGCCTTCCAGAAAGATTGACCAATTACCGTTCTACCAATAAAGATTGTCCTTTGTTCACATTCTTACTAACAGTGGACACTGTCAGTGTTTTTAATTTTGACAGAACTGATTGGCAAGAGCATGCTACTTATTTTGATTTATAGTTACCCAATCAGTAGTAAGATTGAGCTCATTTTCAGTCTTTCCTTTCACTCTGGCTACAACAAAAGACAGAGCTGAAAGTGTGTTTTTGGCTTATTTCTTTTAGATATAGATGACCAATCCAAATAGTGGTATTTTGACCTACTAATTTCTAAGAAGATTCACATTGGCATGTTACATATCTCCATATTAGGAAAATCAGTCATAATTGAACTCCCAAAGTCAAATTACATTTGATGTTTATTCTGGGATATAATAGTTTTTGGCCAAAAGTATTGAAAGATGCCAGAACTATATGCTTTTTTTACGTTTGTTTCCTTTATTTCTTCTAAAAAAGAAAACAAACCTAGGATACATGCGCAGAACGTGCAGGTTTGTTACATAGGTATACATGTGCCATGGTGGTTTGCTGCACCTATTGACCTGTCCTCTAAGTTCCCTCCCCTCAATCCCCACCCCCATACAGGCCCTGGTATGTGTTGGCCAGAACTACATTCTGTTGATTTTGTACCAAATTTAGCACATTAGGAGTTGCATGTAACAGAAAGAACTCTGACCAAATTATGGAAAAAGAAATTTATTAGGAGACTATTGGGAGCCCATTGTTGTGCTAATTAATGGGTGACTGGTCACCAGGAACCACTACTGTAGTCTCATAGCAGGCATGACATGGCTGGTAGGTCACCTCCGCACAGCAAATGTTTTAAGTTTCTTGTTCTCTGTGCTCAAGAGTCTAATTCTAGGGGGAAAGCATTTGATTGGCCTAATGTGGGCCTCAAGGGAAGTCAGGCTTTTAATGACAGCCCCCAAAGACTAAATCCAATGGGAAAGAGATCCTCCTTTAAAAGGAAATTGGGGTATTGTTAGGAAGTGAAATGGATGCTGGTCAGAAAAAACAAACCAAACCAAACCAAATTATCCCTACACTAAACTTATCAATTGCCTTTTCTTCTCTTTACCTTGTAATCCTGTCAGTGCCCACAGTCACTGCAGACAACCTCACAGGCAACATGCTGCCCACACCCAGAATAGAAGCCCATGGGGCAGAATAATGGAGACCATCCCATTCCTTACAGTTTGTCCCATTCCTTACAGTTTGTGTAACGCTTGCTCAACTATATTGAACTCTGCCAGTCCTGGGATCAAAATGTTTTAGTCTTAGAACAAGAACTGAGAGGTTTTCATATTGACTTTCACTCATTCTCCATTCTTCTTAATTCTCCTCAAATGCATAGAAATCCTGTGTTTCATGTATTCATTCATTCTTCTATGTAACCACTATTTATGGAGGGCAATCCTGTGCTAGACATTGTTCTAGGTGCTGAGGAAACAGCAGTGAAGTGGAAAGACATATCTGCCCTGGTGAGGCTGGAAGGAGCAAGGAGGGTTGGAGTTAGACTTTAGATCTTATCTGAAAAGCAATAGGAAGCCACCAAAGCTTTTGGGCAGGGAAGAAACATGATCAGATTGTATTTTAGATACATTATGCAAACTGGTATATAGAGAATGGACTGCAAGGAGAAGTGAACCAGGCCAAGAGGCCAGTCAGAGGACCAATGTAGTAGCTAGATGAAAAAAAAAGATGGTAGCCTGGACTAGTTTGGTGGCCAAAGAGATAAAGAGATGTGGACAGAATGAAGAGATATTTCTGAGGTAAAATGAATGGGGTGGGGTAGGGAGAGTGGTGGTAGTATAAGAAAAAAAAAGAGTCAAAGATAACTGATTTTTCTGGCATGAGTGACCAAGTAAATGGTGACTACAATGGGTAACCCAGGAGGCCTTGGCTAGGGGGCAAGCAGAGTAAAGGATGAATTACCTTTGGGTCAGTCTGAGCACATGTGCAATTCTCATGTCAAGTATGGAGTAGAGTGGCGAAATCTGAAGCTCAGGAGAGAGATCCAGCATGTGAAGTCACCAGTGGCTACAAGGCCAAGGAGTTAGAAGACACTGCCCAAGGAGAGTACAGATTGAACAGAGAGGGATATCAACACTGGACATACATATATTAAATAAAGAAACTCTGGAATATTTTGCCTCAAAAACTGTTACTTCTGTATTCCACGGACCACTACATTAATTTTTCTCTTCTATTGCAGCTTTTTATATAGTCTTCAACAACAACCAGTCCCTACATTTAAGAAGATTAATAACTGAGACAACCTTCCTGGTGGATCCATCATTTGGCCCAGCTTGTAGAAAGATTCCCAACTAGCTCTAATCGGTTCCATCTTATTTGGAGGCAGAGGTGTTCCTCTTCATACCCATATCCTCACATAAATTGTCCAGGTAAGTTGCCCACCTTTATTTCAAGGGCTTAGAGATATGCAGGGCCACTGGACCCAGGACTGTACAGGGTATGGGGTGGTGATGGTGGTAAGGTGGAGCTTACCTTTAAAGACAGCCCAGCCCTGACTGAGTTCCTTCTACTCTATTCCTTAGTCCTCATGGCAGATTTAAGGACCCCACTCCCTCCCCCAGTCTTCTCTGGTCCCACTTGCCCCTCTCCTGGCTGTCTTCCTTACCCTAGGGCTAAATTATCCAGTCATTGGATATGGAAAATTGTACTTTGAGTCTTTGTTTCTGTTTCCATCTGAAGTGCCCTAGGTACCAGGGAGAAAGAAGAGGAGGAAGGACATATACCAGAAGCACATTAATAGGCTGCTGAAAAACTCTGCCATACTTTTAGATGAGAGGTCACCTACAGACAAATGATTCAAGGATCAACCAAGTTCTGAAGTTTTTTTTTTTTTTTTTTTTTTTTTTTTTTAAGATAGAGTCTCACTGTGTCACCCAGGCTGGAGTGCAGTGGCATGATTTCAGCTCACTGCAACCTTCACCTCCCAGGTTCAAGTGATTCTCCTGCCTCAGCCTCCCAAGTAGCTGGGACTACAGGTGCCTGTCACCATGCCCGGCTAATTATTTTTTGTATTTTTAGTAGAAATGGGGTTTCACTATGTTGGCCAGGCTGGTCTTAAACTCCTGACCTCGTGATCCACCCGCCTTGGCCTCCCAAAGTGCTGGGATACAGGTGTGAGCCACCATGCCTGGCCAATTCTTAATACTGCCAGGAGTGCTTTAAAAGGCTGGGAATATGGGGCAAAAGATTAGACACCCAAGCTGTTGAAAACCACACAGAGTTTCGGTAAATATATGCGCAATTTGAAAAATATATTTGCAAAAATCTAGGTGTCTCCGGTCTAGTCCTTCCTATTAATCAAATAAATTACTGAGCTTCATGGCCCAGTCTATGATCCTAGTTCTGACCGCTGCTGCCCATAAAGGCCTCAGTGAATTCCTCTCTGAGCTTCCAGACTTCCTTGGCTGGCGACTTGTTCCTCTTGGGACAGCTTTTGCCTGAGCTGAGCAGCCTGGCCCCCAGCTGCGCAGGGCCCTCTCTCCGGTGAGAGGAAACGCTTTCAGCTTAGTCTGTTAACACAAACATTCAAAAGCAAACATTCAAAAGCCACAGATCATGTTCGCATAAATAAAATAGGATTGAGAAAAGCTTTGCCCCAAGAAACTAAAGGGGTGTTTAAAAAACTGCTCTTGCTTTCCAAGTAGGCAGGCAGCAAAGCCACAGCAATTCCAAAGGTTTGTGTGCTTGGTAGAGCTGGGTGGCTGCAGCCACAGGCCTTTGAAGAGGAAATGCCATCCCTGGTACAGGCAGGCGGCCAGCCCATGAGTCCTGAAAGTACCAGAGAGAAGCAGAAAGCAGGGGAGCACAGTTAGGAAGGGAAAAGGGGGAGGAAGGCACCAAGGAGATAAATGAGGAGATTCTTCTCATCTAGAGTTCCCACCCCAGACCTAAGAGCCACAGGACAGAGCAACTCACTGTGCCTGACAGAGTTGGGGTGAGTCCTAGGTGGCGGGCACAGCCCAGAGTGACTAAGGTTGTGAGGAGGGGTGTGCGCCGTCACTGAGGGGTGGAGAGGGGTGGTGGTGTCTGGGCTGGGAGATGCCTTTGCTTTGAAAGCTTTGGAGGAAATTAACTTTACAAGGTGCCTCCCTGTCTCCCAGAGTTATTAAAAGAAAGGAGGGAGCAAAGAAGAAATGGAAAAATGGTAATACCTCAGGAAGGGCTGTGTGATCCCAACTGGAGGAAATGGGAGGCAGATGAAGTGACGAATGTGCAACCTCTCCTAAGGGAGGAAGAGCTCTGAATGTGACCTTGTGCGAATGGGAAAAAAAAAAAAAAAAACAACAAACCCAACAACAGCCAGTGTGACTAATGAGAAAACACACACACATGCAAACACACACACATACAGCCCTTTGAAGATGTAGAAATGAGTGACTAATTAAGTAGCCTAAAAACCTCCAAGTACATAAAATTTCTGTCAGTACTCCTGTTTCAATAAAGCAGCAGTGAAAGCTCACGGAATGGCAGGAGTGGATGAGTTACTATAAATCATGGGGTCACCAGAAGGTATAAATCTGGGCACCTTTGAGAGTCACTGTAGTTTGGGCTCATAGATACACTGACTGCTCTTTCACTGATAAAGAAAACGAAGTACTGGATCTAAAAATTCATCTAAAAAAAGGAATTCAATTGAAGCTATGTATTTCATGCGGCATGAAACCAGGTGTTTTCCTGCATGTTAAAAAATTAGTATTTAATTAAAAAAAAAAAAGACCTCTTGCCTGACCATAACCAGATCAGACAAGGCCGCCTTGCCTATGAAGGCTAGTGTCCGTTATGACTTTGCATATGTTGGTTTGGGCAGTCTCTGTTCTGAAGTATGTCAGTGAGGATACTCAGTGGTCTTGTCAGGACAAGGTCAGCACACTGTATTTAAAAGTTGAATAATTTCCTAAATATCTCTTAATCTCTCCTTGATCTGTATTAAGCTCATTAATATTTTCAGTCTATATTAATCTCTTGAGTACTAGGTTCCATAAGGTTACTGCTTCATTCATTTTCTACATTTTTATGTATCCTGAAGTTACTTTAGTTACATTTCTAGAGAAGCCCTCATGCTCTATCATTCTCAGATTTAATAAATTGGTGGACAGAAACAAGATCCCTCCAAAAATCTCAACAGACTGGAATGATGGAATAAAAAGGATTAAGAATAAATTAGGAATTGTGAACTGAAGTTGAGTAATCAGCCAGTTAACTATGGAATGATGGTAAAAAAGATGGATGCTACCACTCAATGGTCAACCATGGGATGTGGTGATCTCAGGCTGTTAATGGAAACATAAGGTCCAGGACAAATGGTAGACAGCTCCAGCTTAATTCTACCTTTCAAATATATTAAGTTCTGTTCTAGACACAAAGCTTTAAATGGTACAAGGACATTTGAATATTACATCAAAAAAGAATGATGAGAACATGAAGTGATTAAAAACCACAGTCCAGGCCAGGCGCGGTGGCTCACGCATGTAATCCCAGCACTTTGGGAGGCAAAGGTGGGCAGATCACAAGATCAGGAGTTTGAGACCAGCCTGGCCAACATAGTGAAACCCCGTCTCTATTAAAAATACAAAAATTAGCCGGGTGTGGTGGTGCACACCTGTAGATCCAGTTTCTTGGGAGGCCAAGGCAGGAGAATCGTTTGAACCTGGGAGGTCGAGGTTGCAGTGAGCCAAGATCGTGCCACTGCACTCCAGCTTGGGTGACAGAGTGAGACGTTGTCTCAAAACAACAACAGAAACCAACCAACCAACCAAAAAAAAAAAAAAAAAAAAAACCCAGTCCATGAAAATAGACTGTATGTCTGTGTGCATGTGTGTGTGTTTCTGTAGGGAGAGGTGGAGAGGGTAAACTGTCTTGACACATTTGAAGGTGAGGAGTGGCTTCAGTGGGAAGAACTAGAAACAAAGGAAAAGAAATTTCAAGGAGCTCAGTATAAGGGAAACTTTTCTAAGTATCAGAACTGCCAAAATGGAATGTACTGCCTCAAATGATAAGTTTCCCATCATTGCGGGTATTCAAGTAGAGGCTGGATAACCACTTGACAGAGATGCTTTGGAGGGAATTGTGACATTGAAGTCGTGGAAGAGTGGGGAGGTGACTTCATGATCTCTAGGGTCCCTTCTAGTTATAAGATGCTACATTTAATATCCTCACCCTTCATTCACCAACTGGGCAATCCCTAAAAAAGCCATTTATCTCTTTAAGCTTTAATATTCTTTTCAATAAAAACATTACCTGTGACTTCACAGGTTTGATCCTTTTAATAAAAGTCAAAACCTGTGATTTCACAGGTTTGATGTCAAATACTAATTATATTCTTCCAGGACTCATAATAACAATATTTATTAAAATAAAAAATGTTCATGAAGCACCTAAAAATCAATTTGCCTATCCCCTGAGGCACACTGCGAGGCCCTGACTAGTTGATCTTTATGGTTCTTTTGGTTCTAAGATTCTGTAGATCCTGTGGTTCTGCAGATTTCAATTATAGAAGACAGGACTTTAGAAAACATGAAAAGACCACTTAAAATAAAAGAGGTGCTCATTTGAATTTCCTCACATCATCTATATCACATGGGAAACTTTGCTATTGTTGCAAATGAGAGAAGAGCATTCCAGAATGACTACAAAATAAGAGCAAAATGTTGTTACTAGGATCCATCTCTCAGCTCTGCTTCTAGGTTGATTTTCAGGCTAGCTCTCCCTGTGGCACCAAAAATGATTACAGTAGTTCTAAAGCTCAAGTCCCTCCATATAAGTAAGCCCAGTGAGGAAGAGAAGGTCGAGTTCTAGTGTTTCTAGCAAAAATCTAAAAGCTCTCTTTGGTATGGATTTACATTTCCATCCCTGAATCCACTACTGTGGCTAAGAAGATAGAATGGAGAGGGGGGGTATCAATCCAACCAAACAATATAGTTGAGAAGGAGTGCAAGTGGTTCTCAAAAGATAATTTTGAGTACCAGATAGAAGGAACAGGCAATGCTGAACAACAGTCTAGCCTTTGGCTGCCTAACATGAATCTGTAACTTCCACACATACAACAGTCACATTCCTTCCCCAAAGGGAAATAATATGAAATCTCATCTGGTTGCTGAAGCTAGATCCAAGTCCAATATTTCTATGTTGATGTGTAAATCATGTCAAGTAAATCTTTGGGGTTCAGTGGTATGTGGGTAAATAATTTTAACCACACCCTATATATAATAAGAGAGAGAAAACAGAATTGCAATAAAAATTCCTAATTGCAAAGAGAAGAATGTGAAACATCCAGTGGCCATCAGTCCTTATACATACTACAGTCTTTGTGGACATAAATGGCCAAGACTTGCATTTTGCAGTGACATGAAGGACTGGGGCTGTCTTGCTTTCACTCTCCAAGAGGCCCTCCCTTGTCTACTATTATTTCTGTGTGAAAGCCTCTTCAGAGGGCTACACGGCTTCAGCAGCCCACTGCTTGCTGGTGTAAATAGAGGTGTATGTATGATGGGGGCTAGGAGTCTGAGGACTGATTTAGGGGTTGGGCAATCATGGAGTATTGTTTTCAGAGCTGGGGGTTTCTCTGTGATAGAAATCCCTCATGATTTTAGTTGGCTCCCATCTATATGTTTCTGGTTGTGATGGTTAATTTTATGTATCAACTTGACTAGGCCATGAGGTGCCCAAATATTTGGTCGAGCATTATTCTGGGGTTTCTGTGAGAGTACTTTTGGAAGATACTAGGATTTAAATTGGAAGACTGAGTGAAGCAGATTGCCTTCCCTAACATAGGTGGGCCTCATTCAAACAGCTCAAGATCCAAATAGAACAAAAATGCAGACCATCTCTCAAGTGAGAGGGTTCTTCCTTCCTGACAGTCTTTGAATAGAAACATCAGCTCTCGAGGGTCTCCAGCTTGCCAATAAACTCTCATCTTGGGATGTGGTAGCCTCCGTAATTGTATGAGCCAATTCCTTATAATCAATCTCTTTCTCTCCATATATAAAAATCTTGTTGGTTCTGTTTTTCTGGTGAACCCCAACCAACACTGGTCAATTTGATGGTTTAGTAAAAAAGGAGATCTACTTGATGTTATTTTAAAATTATTATCTATAATACAGGTTTCAGATGGCTATTAATTAAAGGCTCCATATTGGCCTCTGTTTCAGGGCAATACAAAACAAAAAGCAGGAGTGGGGAGGAACAGCTGCTTTCCCTTTGTTGGAAGGCTACACGCCAGCTGCATCTTTCAAAGGGCATGGATGTCCCTTTTGACAGGATAACAAGAGGACTACAGAAGAGACCTGGGGGAAATCACTTATCCCAGGCCCCCATCTTGCCTTACTGCACTTCTCCCTTCTCTCTCTTTTACTCAAATTAACTTAACTTTAGGAAGGAAGTTTTTCATTCAGTCAGAGATTCAGATCACTGCTCTTAGTCACCTTGGATTGTAGGACACAGGAGGAAAGTGCTTCTTGTAGCAAACTTGATTTCATTCTTTTTTGGTTTTTAAAGGCTTCAAAGTAAACCAGTCTCTTGCAAGATTTACGAAGGCTTCATACCGTAACCAATATGTTCCTACAGTTTGAATGTTTTGTCCAAGTCCCTTAGTGTTGCAGCCTAGAGGCATATGGGTTGAAGGCACTAATATACATTAGACAGTAGAATAACTAACCATTATACTACTACAAAATAACAACTGCCAATGGCCAACTGTGGTAAAGACTATTACTTGTCCTACAATAACCATTTAATACTCCCCCTTAGTAAGAAGATCCACATTTTTTAGTTAGGCACATTGCTGTGCAGAATAGAGTTCCTTCCATTCCCTTGCAAGAAAGTGTGGCCACAAGTGTGGCTACAAATGGGATGTAAAGAGAAATGCTGGGTGCAACTTCCAGAAAGTGTTCTTACTAATGTTCTAGTCTAAGATACATAGGTTCTCCTTACTAACGTGATTCAGCCATTTCTATAATCCAGAGACTGCCACTTGCAACACTTTTATCTCCCGATGTCAAGGTCTGATATAGTTCACAAAAAAACCCCAACTTACCCTAACTTAAAAAACAAACAAACAAACAAAAATGTATTAATGTAAGTGAACACTCCATAGGGACAGATGGCTTGGCTTAATCTGGACCCAATCAGCTTCCTCTGAATTGTCACCAGTCTTAGGCTGGCTCTTCTCACACTAGTAAAAACAAGCTAACCCACTTTTAGCCTTATTTATAGCAGAGGAGAGTCTAGGCCTGTTCATTATGTTTTTGTGGTTCCCTCAGATTGCACCAGCTTAGGTCACCGGCAGTTTTGAACCAAATATATGATCACAGGAATGGCATACTCTGATCAGTGAAGCTGATGAAAACCCATCCAGGAGCTAGGGTTGGGCTCAATCCCACCCAAAGCAAGTGGCTGAGAACAGCCTGGGGGAACTCAAGGTATTGTTACCAGAAACAGGGGGGATGCATGTTGGGTAGCAAGTAAGAGATTTTTACCATATACTTTAATGTAAGTTAGACTTTGTACCATCACTTGGCCTAAGCTTTATAGATTAATTACTATTCTCTAGAGAAATAAAAATTAAATGGTAAGAGAGTACAGAATATTATAAAGTATTTTTGGGTGAGCTAAGTTATAGGATTTTAAATAAAGTACTTTTTGATGGGCTAAAGGAGCTAAGAATTAACTTGTTTTCTATCGCATTCCTCAGGAACATATATATTGGTCAGGGGAAAGGAGAATTTGATTGCTTAAAAAATAAAACATCAAACCAATCCTTACAAATGCTCTTCTTGCCACTTAGAAAAGTGAGAAAACAACATCTGGATCATTCTCTCCCTTTGGTCCACACACAGGTCAGCCACAAACAGTAGCTTCCTTCTTACAGAGTCCATCATCTGAAAGACTGGATGCCCTCTCTCACTTGGCTTTCCTCATCACCTCAAGCTTTCCATTTCCAGTGCCTGGAAGTTTTGTTTGTGAGGGTCCAAAAGTGGCAGAAACTATTTACAGGCTTCCAAACTGCATTAGCTACAGAGGCCAACGATGTTGGCTGAACAACTGACCAACCTTTCCAGGGAAAGATCTGAAGCAGAGAATTTGAAAAACACCTTCCAATCTGTCAGGAACATGGAAAAAGTTGCTGTCTCTTTTTTGTTGGCAAAAGCCCTAAAAGCACAACATCACAGCATCTGGTTAACCAACCACCAATACTTCAAGACAGAGAGATTAGCCTCTACTGTTTTTCTTTAGGAACACAGAACAGCACAGTCAAGTGTAGGACCACAGGGCTCTAGGAAAAATAAGAAGTTACTGGGCTTTAGGGACTGTCTTTGCACCACAGATTCAAACCATATGGACTTTAACTAGAATCAACTGTTGAAGAAGCCAGAAGAAATCGTGATACCAAGAGGTGGTGTGTGACAATCTCTTCTCACAGTAAAAATAACCCAGTGTGCTCAGCAGAAACTTGGGACAAGTAAAATTTTCTGAAATAAAAAATGAAACCATTATTTGATAGTCTCTGTATTACCTGAGGGAGATAAGCAACTTCCTTTTTAAACAATCACATGGCCCAGTTTACTTCTCCTTTGTTGTATAGTTCAGAGCATGAACACTTGCTTCTATCCCATAAAATTAAGGCTCACATTTTTCAAGGCCTTTCATTTGTCTGCTTTGGTGTTCTCCAACCACTCCATTTCCATTTATGAGGGTATGCCCAAAATTTCCAACAGGTCTTATTTCCAATAAGAAATTATACTTCTCATGTGGTTATTGTAACTCACCCCGAGCTGGACGCCCAAAATTTGTCCTGCCCAGCAACTACAGCTGAATTCACCAGCATGCCAAACATATGTTCCTACTGCAGCTCAGTATAATGTCAACGTGACAGTCATTAACAGTTGTCTTTGCATCCTTATATCCTTTCCATGTAGGCCCCCATCACCACATAATCCTGGATAGCCACGTTACCTGAGGTCTGCTGCAACAGCTTTGAGGAGTACTCAGTTCAGCAGTGCATAATTCACAATCGACAATGAAACAAACTTGATACTAATATCCTGGAACCCACTGAAAGAAACCCGTGTTAGAATTATCAGTTGGTTTCAAACTAACTGAAATAAGTGATTGAAGCTGTTATGCCCAAACCAGCAAAGTATGTAAAATGGATAAAAGATTCAAGACAGAAACTAAGCATGCTAGGACAAACAACCTGCTGTCCATTCACTGAAGAGAAAAGCCTCTAAGAAAAGCAACTTGACAAATTATAAAGAAACCACCCTTTTACAAAAAAATGTTAGAACATTAAAATAATTATTTCAATTTTAAGTGGCAGTAAACTATGGCATCCACTCAAATTATCACAAAAAAAAAAAATGAATTCAGGATGGCCTAATGACTGGGATAGAGCCCATCCATGAGGTCATGCAGCCTAATGATTCAGGTCTTGATATGGTTTGGATCTGTCTCCCTACCAAATCTCATGTCAAGATACAATCCCCAATGATGGCTTAGTGGTAGGTTATTGGATCATGGGAGTGGTCTTTCATGAATGGTTTAGTACCATCTCTTAGTGCTGTTCTCATGACAGCAAATCTCATAAGATCTGGTTGTTTAAAAGTGTGTAGCACCCCCACCCCCAGCAACCCTTGCTCCTGCTCTGGCCATGTAAGACGAGCCTGCTTCCCTTTTGCCTTCTGCCACGATTGAAAGTTTCCTGAGGCCTACCCAGAGGCCAAGCAGATGTCAGCATCATGCTTCCTGTACAGCCTGAGGAACTGTGAGCCAATTACACCTCTTTTCTTTCTAAATTACCCAGTCTCAGGTATCTCCTTATTAGGTATTTCTTTATGACCCCTGAAGCCCAATTTGCCTAGGTTTAAATCCTGGCTTACTGATTACTTTCCATGTGACCTTGAACACGTTCTTTAATCATTTTGGACCTGTTTCTTTACCCATATAAAATGGGTATGATGGTATTGTACCTAGCTGACTCTAGAGCTCCCAATTTAACATGTTTAAAATCTTTGGAGTCTTAAAATTGCTCTTGGCCAGTTCACAGTCATGACGTAGTTGACACTGCTTGGGCCTATGTGGAGAATTGGTGGTTATTTCTGGTGGCACAACTGGACAACTCCAACTCTTCAAAATTTCAGTCCACAAACCTTGTCCCGATGGTTGACCCAAACCCTTCTAGTAATATCTTCTGACCAAGGAAACACCAGCATCAGGACTTGCTAAATGAATGTCAATAACTTTGAATAAAATCTCAAGAGACAGTGGTGGAACACTTCATTGAGAACTGCAGCACCAGATAACATCAGCAAGATGGTGGAATGGAGGTCCCTGGCTCTAGTCCCCCATGCCAAAATCCTGGTAAGACAAGATTGCCTTTGTGAAAATCCCAGAACCTGAGGATGAAGATGAAGCACCTTCCTGGAGCACAAAAATCAAGAAAACACAACATTAGAAGAATAAGAGGAGTAATTTCACTAATACCGCCCTTCTCCCAGGCTGGCACATCACCACAGAGAGGGATTCCGTATGCCTACAGTTTCTCCAGTGTGAAAGAGATCCGAAGGCAGACATTCAGTTTTCCCAGCATTCCAGGGTGCTTCCCATGAGGTGAGAAAGAAGTGGGTCCTGCTTAACCAGGGAGCCCAGTCAGCAACCTTGCCCCACCAGGAACACATCCAATCATTTTGCCCTGGTAGGTGGGGAACCCAGCCAGTGACCATGCCCAACTGCAGGGCACAGCCTGTGGCCCCACCTAATCATGGAACCCAGCCTGTGTTCCTACCCAACTGTGAAGGATAGCCCACAGCCCCACCCAATCATAAGAGCCCAGCTAGTAGCACCACCTGTCCAGGGAGCACAGCCTGCGATCCCACGAGAACAGGCAGTTATGGAGCCCAGTCAGCAGCCCTACCTGGCCTCAGAGCATGGGCAGTGGCCTTGCCTGACCAGACATTGGAGCAGTAAGTGTCATTTTACCTGCAGATGCTACCAGCTGGCCCATCCAAAACCCCAAGCTGGGTTGACTGGTGTAGGTCTTTCTCTGATGAAGCAAACCTATGAAGGCTGGAAGAGGTGACCACTACATCTGACACAGAGACATCAATAAAAAGATACAAGGATCATGAAGGATGAAGGAAACATGATACTACCAAAGGAAACTAATAAAGCTCTAACAATTGACTCTAAAAAAAATGGAGATTTACAAACTGACAAAGAACTAAGAATAATCCTCTTAAAGTTCAGTGAACTATAAGAAAACACAGATAAACTATTAAAGTAGGAAAGCAACACAAGAGCAAAATTCAATAAAGAAATATAATAATTTTTAAAAACCTAACAGAAATCCTAGAGGTGAAGACTACAATGATTGAAGTGAGAAATTCAATAGAGAGCTTTATTAGTAGACCTGATCAAGTAGAAGAATCAGTTATCCTGAAAACAGGTTATTTGAAATTATCTAGTCACAGGAGAAAAAAGAAAAAAAGAATGAAAAAGAGTGAAGAAAGGATAAGGGACTTAAACACCGTCAAGCAAAACAAAGTGTGCATTAGAGATGTTCCAGAAGAAGAAGACAGAATGGAACAGAAAGTCTATTTAAAGAAATAATGACTGAAAACTCCCCAAATTTGGGGAGAGAATTGGACTTCCAGATTCATGAATCTCAAAAGTCCCCAAATAGGTTGAACCTCAAAAGGTCTAGAGACACATAATTGCCAAAAGCCAAAGACAAAGCATTTTCAAAACTGCAAAGTAACTCATCACATACAAGAGAGTCCTCATAAGACTATACACAGATTTCTCAGCACAAACGTGGCAGGTCAAAAGAGAGTGGGATATATTCAAAATATTAAAAAACAACTGCCAACCAAGAATACTTGGCAAAGCTGTACCTCAGAAATAAAGGAGAAAGACTTTCCCACACAAACAAAAGTTAAGGGAGTTGGTTAGCACTAGACCTCCTTACATGAAATGTCAAAGAAAGTTCTTTAAGCTGAAATGAAAGGATGGACACTAATTAGCAATGTAAAAACACGAATCTATAAAATTCACCAGTAAAGGTAATATATAGTCAAATTAAGAGTTCTCTAATATTGGTAAATTTGATGTGACATGTAAATCACTTTCTTTTTTTTTTTTTTTTTTTCTTTTTTTTTTGAGACGGAGTCTCGCTCTGTCGCCCAGGCTGGAGTGCAGTGGCCGGGTCTCAGATCACTGCAAGCTCCGCCTCCCGGGTTCACGCCATTCTCCTGCCTCAGCCTCCGGAGTAGCTGGGACTACAGGCGCCCGCCACCTCGCCCGGCTAGTTTTTTGTATTTTTTTTAGTAGAGACGGGGTTTCACCATGTTAGCCAGGATGGTCTCGATCTCCTGACCTTGTGATCCGCCCGTCTCGGCCTCCCAAAGTGCTGGGATTACAGGCTTGAGCCACCGCGCCCGGCCGTAAATCACTTTCATCTCAGTATAAAGTTAAAAGATAAACATATTAAAATAATTATAATTACAGTAATTTGTTAACAGATATACAATATTTAAAAAATGTAATTTGTTACACCAGTAACCTAAAATGTGGAAGGGGAGATGGTGAGTATAAGTACAGATTTTTTTGGTATGCAACTGAAGTTAATATAGGCTTATAATAGTTTGTTATAACCATAAGATGTTTTATGTAAACTTCATGGTGATCACAAAGAAAAAATCCTGTAGTAGATACAAAAAAGATTACGAGAAAGGAATTGAAGCATACCACCACAAAAATCATCAAGTCACAAAGACAGCAAGAGAGAAGGCAATGAACAAAGGAGTTACACAACAGTAAGAAAACAATTAAAATGGCAATATTAATTCCTTATTTATCAATAATTACTTTAAACATACATGGGTTAAATTCTCCAAACAAAAGACAGAATGGTTGAATGGTAAGAACAAAATCCAACCACATGCTGCTTACAAGAGACTCACTTTAAAGAAACACATAGGCCAAAAATGAAGGGATGGAAAGACATTTCTTGGAAATGGTAACCAAAGAGAGTAGGGATGGTTATACTTGTATCAGACAAAATAGGCTTTAGCTCCAAAATTACCAAGAGAAAATGAAGGTCAGTATATAGTGATTAAAGGGGTTGATAAGAAGAAAACAGAACAATTTTATTTTATTTTTTATATTTTATATTGATGAGACAGAGTCTTGCTCTGTTGCCTAGGCTGGGTGCACTGGTACAATCTTGGCTTATTGCAACCTCTGCCTCCTGGGTTCAAGAGATTCTCATGCCTCAGTCTCCCAAGTAGCAGGGATTACAGGCATGTGCCACCATGCTTGGCTAATTTTTATATATATATATATTTTTTGAGATGGAGTTTTGCTCTTGTTGCCTAGGCTGGAGTGCAGTGGCGCAATCTTGGCTCATTTGCAACTTCCGCCTCCTAGGTTTAAGCAATTCTCCTGCCTCAGTCTCCAAGTAGCTGGGATTACAGGCACCCACCACCACGCCCAGCTAATTTTTTGTATTTTTAGTAGAGACACTGTTTCACTATGTTGGCCAGGCTGATCTCAAACTCCTGACCTCAGGCGATCCACCTGCTTCGGCCTCCCAAAGTGCTGGGATTACAGGGGTGAGCCACTGCACCCGGTCTAATTTTTGCATTTTTGTTAGAGACAGGGTTTCACCATGTTGGCCTGGCTGGTCACAAACTCCTGACCTCAAGTGATCTGCCCGCCAGGTCTCCCAAAGTGGGAGCCCAGGTCTCCCAAAATAGGTGCGAGCCACCGCGCCCGGCCAGAAAACATAACAATTCTAAACATAGGACATCAGAAGAACTAAATATATAAAGCAAATATTAACAGAATGAAGAGTAATAAAGAACAATAGAATAATAGGGTAGTTTAGCAGCCCACCCTGCCTCAACAACAGAGAGATCATTTAGATAATCAATAAGAAAACAGCAGACTTGGACAACATTATAGACCAAAAGGATCTGTATAACAGACATACAGAACATTCCATCTAATGGTAGCAAAATACACATTCTTCATAAGTGCATATGAAACATTCTCCAGAACAGATATGTTAGGCCACAAAAGAAGTCTTAACAAATTCAAAAAGACTAAAATCATATCGAATATCTTTTTCAACCATAATGATATAAAAGTAGAAATCAGTAACAGGAGGAAAAATTGGAAAATTCACAAATATGTGAAAATCAAAAACACACTCCTGAAGCAAACAATGGATCAAAGAAAAAATCAAAAGGAAAATAAAAAAACTTCACAAAAACAAAAATGGAAATACTACATACCAAAACGTATGGGATGTGGTAAAATAAGTTCTAAGAAGAAAGTTTATAATGATAAATACCTACATTAAGAATAAGATGAGAACACCTCATGGTTAACAGGAAAAACAAAAACAAAAACAAGAAACTTCAAACAACCTAACTTTAAATCTCAAGGAACTAGAAAAAGAACAAAATAAGCCCAAAGTTAGCAGATGGAAGGAAATAATAAAGATTACAGCAGAAATAAATAAAATAGCAAGAGAGAGAGAAAAAAAACCCTACAGTTTTTCTAATAAGATAAATGAAATTGATAACCCTTTGGCCAGACTAACCAAGGAAACAAGAGGACTCAAATAAATAAAATCATAAATGAAAGAGGAGATATTACAACTAATACCAAATAAATACAAAGAATCACAAGAAAATACTATGAACAATTATACACCAACAAATTGCATAACTTAGAAGAAATGGATAAATTTCCAGAAACATATCACCTAACAAGACTGAATCATGAAGAAATGGAAAATAGAAACAGACCAATGCAGGTAAGGAGACTGACCCAGTAATAAAACCTCCCAACAAAGAAATGCCAAGGACCAGATGACTTCATTAAATTCTACCAAATAATTAAAGAAGAATTCATGCCAATTCTTCTCAAACTCATCCAAAAAATTGAAGAGGAAACACTTCCAAACTTATTTTATGAGAAAAGTATTACCCTGATAGCAAAGCCAGATAAAAACACTAAAAGAAAAAATCAAAGGTTCAATATCTCTGTTGAACCTAGACACAAAAATTCTTATTTTTGTATCTTATTTTATGAGAAGAGTATTACCCTGATAGCAAAGCTACGTTAGAGCACTAAAACAAAAAAATCAAAGGCCAATATCCCTATTGAACCTAGATACAAAAATTCTCAACAAAATACTAGCAAACTGAATTTAACAGCACATTGAAAGGATCATATGCCATGACTAAGTGCAACTTATCCCTGGGATACAAAGATGGTGCCACATGCAAATCAATACATGTGATACACCACATTAACAGAATGAAGGATAAAAATCATATGATCATCTCAACAGAGGCAGAAAAAGCATGTGACAAAATTCAACATCTTTTCATGATAAAGACTCTCAACAAATTAGGTATGAAAGGAATGTATCTTAACATAGAAAGGCCATATGTGTTAAGGCTACAGCTAACATCATACTCAACAGTGAAAAGCTGAAATCTTTTTTTGCTAAGATCAGGAACAAGACAAGGGTCCCCACTCTCACCAGTTCTATTCAACATAGTACTGCAAGTCCCAGCCTTAGCAATTAGTCAAGAAAAATAAAAGGAATTCAAATCAGTAAGGAAGAAGCTAAAATAGTATGTTTACAGATGACATGATATAGAAAATCCAAAAGACTCCACCAAAAACTGTTAGAACTAATACATTCAGTACAGCTGCAAGATATGAAATTGACATACAAAAATCAGTTGTGTTTCTTTTTTTTTTTTTTTTGAGATGGAGTCTCACTCTGTCACCCAGTCTGGAGCGCAGTGGCATGATCTCGGCTCACTGCAAGCTCCACCTCCCACGTTCACGCCATTCTCCTGCCTCAGCCTCCTGAGTAGCTGGGACTACAGGCACCCACCACCATGCCCGGTAAATATTTTGTATTTTTAGTAGAGACAGAGTTTCACCGTGTTAGCCAGGATGGTCTCAATTTCTTGACCTTGTGATCCACCCGCCTCAGCCTCCCAAAGTGCTGGGATTACAGGCATGAGCCACCGCGCCCAGCAAAAAAAATCAGTTATGTTTCTACACACTAACAATAAACTGTTTGAAAAAGAAATAATCCTACTTACAATAGCACCAAAAACAATAGAATACTTAGAAATAAACTTAACGAAGGAGGTGAAAAATCTGTTTACCGAAACCTACAAGCCATCGATGCAAGAAGCTGAAGATACAAATAAATGGAAAGATGTACCATGTTCATGAATGGAAATAATTTTTTTAAAATTTCCATACTACCCAAAGTAATCTACAGGTCCAATGTAATCCTAATAAAAATTCCAATGCCTTTTTTTTTTTTTTTTTTCCCACAGAAACAGAAAAAGACAATCCTAAAGTTTAATAGAACCACCAAGGAGCTTGAGTGGCCAAAGCAAAAAGAACAAGCTGAAGACATCACACCACCCAACTTCAAAATATATTACAAAGTTATAGTAATCAAAACAGCATTGTTCTCCATAAAAAGACACATAGACCAAAGGAACAGATTAGATCCCAGAAATAAACCCACGCAACTATCTTTGACAAGGCTACCAAGACATAATGAGGAAAAAATAATCTCTTCAATAAATGGTGTTGGGAAAACTGCATACCCACATGCAGAATGAAATTGGTCCTTGATGTTTTATGTGACTGAAGCAGTTTGAAAAGGAGAGTGACTGAGAGTGAGCAAGCTGTAAAATTAGGTTGGGACCAAGTCAGGGGTTACCAAATGTCAGGCTGAGCTTTGGTACTTTATTTGGCAAGAAAATAAAGCTGGAAATATATAGTAGCTCATCAAATGCTAAAGGATGCACTTGGTTCTAAAGTTCAAAATGAGTGCAGTATGTCACACTCCAGTATGGAAAATGTTCATGCTACAGGTCATTTTAATGAACACATGCACACACACTTTAGTTTTCAAAGACCAAAGTTTAAAGAAAATATTTTTTAGTCAAGTACAGATCCCCAAAGCTTTATTTAAAGCCAGTTTCTATTTAAGTAGTCTTCATTTTTGAAGCATTTTTCCCTAGTACTCTAATTTCAAAATCAGTATTTCTCAAATGCTGATGCGACTGGGAAAAATTTCCAAATTGGTAATGGAAACATATGCTATGTGCATCTGCTCAAACTAGCAACAACATGATGTCAAATAAAAATGGATGGCATTAAAAAAAAAATCCAAAAACCTATAATGGCAACTCAAAGCAGCAATGATAAGCAGAAATTAAAATCTCTAGTTAAAAACAATAAAGACTTGCAGATTAAATCTGAACTTTACTCCTTCTGTTGGTACAAATCAGAAACTTCTTGCTACTCAAATTCAAATAAGGTGCAATGAACGTGCTACTTTCGTATTCCCAGTAACTACCTTTCCTCACCTGCTCCCTACATTCTGGCTTTCCTCTAAAAATTTCCCCCTCCTTTGGGTGAATTCCTCTTTTGATTAGCTCAGGAACAGAATGTGATCCAATCTGGGCAAAATCAAAGTACTTCTCCAAAATTTTACATAGCTTGCTTTATAAAAGCTTTCAGCCTTGTTATGCTAAGGTAAGCTGAAACTGTCAATTGCTGTTATCCACCATCCTCTCACCTCACTGCTCCTCATCCCATACAGAATATCCCCAAAGGGAAAATCTGGAGAAAACCAATCCATAAAAAAGAAAATAATCAGAGCTAAGTGTGTAGGATGGCAAGATGACTTCTTTTGATGTTTGGACCCAGGACCCAGTCATGCCTGGACTTCCCTGTATATAAGCCAATAAACTGTCCTTCATGCTAACACTATTTTGAGTTTTTGTCACTTGCAAATAAACAACACATTTTAATGCAATAGAGTATGGCTTAGTCCATTTTGTGTTGCTATAACAGAATATCTAAGACTGGGTAACTTATTTTTAAAAAGAGTTTTATTTGACTCATGATTCTGGTGGCTGGAAGGCTCAAGATTGGGCAGCTGTATCTGGTGAAGGTCTCATGTTGCCTCCACTCTTGGTACAAAGTGAAAGGGGAGTAGGCATGTGCAAAGAGATCACATGGGAAGGGAGAAGGCAAAAAGGAGAAAATCAAGAAAGTCAGACTCGTTAATAACCCGCTCTTGTGGGAACTAATCCATTCCCATGACAGCAAGAATGAGAACTCACTCACCCCTGTCGGAGGGCATTAGTTTATTCATGTGGGATCTATCTGCCCCCATGACCCAAGCACCTTCCGTTAGGCTCTACCTCCCAACACTAGCACATGGGGAATCTAATTTCAACATGAGTTTTGGTAGGAACAAACTACATCCAAACCATAACAGCATATGATTAAATAAAAATAGACTAGCATCTTTATGTAAAATTTAGTAACAAGAAATAAGGTATAACACAAAGTATATGTCAACCTAATTAAACAAAAATGTATAAAGAATATTGTTGGTATTATAGTTGTGTGATTAACATTTTATTGTATGTCAAGAAACCTGAATCCCACTACTTGCTACAGGGAAACAAACTGGATCAACTACATTTTGGAATCTTAAATATCTATTTTTAATAACTCTCTCTCTTTTTTTTTTTTTTTTTTTGAGGCAGAGTCTCACACTGTCACCCAGGTAGTGCCCAGGAGTGCATTGGCACAATCTCAGCTCACTGCAAACTCTGTCACCAGGGTTCAAGTGATTCTCCTGCCTCAGCTTCCTGAGTAGCTGGAACTACAGGTGCCTGCCACCATGCCTGGCTAATTTTTATATTTTTAGTAGAGACAGGGTTTTGCCATGTTGGCCAGGTTGGTCTCAAACTCCTGACCTTGTGATCCATCCGCCTCAGCCTCCCAAAGTGCTGGGATTACAGGTGTGAGCCACTGTGCCTCGCCAAGTCATATGTATAATAGGAATAGGTACAAGTTTTACTTACTATAATTTATGACTATTAATCCTATACATATAATTAGCAACTATGAAAGGCGTATCTTCTCTTTGAAATCATGGTTTAAAAAAAGAAAGAAAACCAAGTGGAGCTTTTCTCCTTTTAAAATGTGATTCATGAACAAAATGCAGCATGCTGAAGTTAACATGGGTCAAGGAGTTTGTTTACACACCAGAATTTGTCAATAAGCTAACATGGAGAGGGCCTCCACAAAGATATTGGGTCTTAATGCTACAAACATCTAGGGTTTTCAGTTAATTATTCCAATTTCATTCTCTCCAAGCCATTGGGAATTCACTAAAACACATGTGTATTGTAAATCTTACAGGAATAAATGTGCATATTAATCAAATGAATTGATAATTATATTTAGGGGAATTCTAAGAGTTATATTCTTTCCTAATAGCCTATAATTGAAAAGTCTAATAGAATTCTAGAACATAAAGATGGCAAAGATGCATTAGATGATGTAGATTTCTTTTTTTCCTCCTGAGCAGTGGAAAAAGTACAGGATAGTTTGTTTTTTGTCCAGTTTTCAATTTAAATTCAGAAGGGACGGAACTCAAGACTTTTCTTGGAAATGAGACTATACCATAACAGATTTCACTGTCAAAAAATTCCTAACCACCCTGATATTCAGATCATATTCAGATCGCATGTTCTTTTTGTATACTTTATCCCACTTTTCCTAATAACAACACGTTTCACTCAATTCATCTATTTCTTGCTGGTTTCAAGAAGACACATTTCACTTTCGATTATAAACAAATTCCTTGAAATCTCATTTGTCTCTCCAATAATAATGTGAACAACGTAATTTTACACAAATTCTTTATCGTATAAGATTCCTGAAGTTGCTTTAGAGATTATAAATATATATGTATGTATGCTTCTCAAATTGCAAGGCCTCACTTTCTAAGAACTTTCTATGAATCACATTTCTATTAGTACTTTTATACCAAGGGTCTTTCTGGCATTGTTTTTTGATTCTCTTCTCCAATTTCTACCCCAAGTTACACTTGTGTCCCACAAATTTATCTTCTGTTCATCTTCTCATTATCTTTTCATATTTCAAATCTTTTTAAGTCTCCTTAACTAATGTCTTTGGTTTCTTTTTGGTAAAAAACTTATTTCAACTGTAAATTAAAAATGAATTTCATTAATGTCCAATTTTATCATTGCTTTTTAACCATTAAGTACACAACACATACAATGCAGATGTAACAATCTTTTTAACTCTCTTACAGTCATATTGCAGTTTCATAGTGGTATAAACTCCAATAAAATTAAGATTTTTTTTTCAGTATGTGAGATCAAACTGTATACAGAGCTGCCATAACGTATAAGTTAAGCCATGTATATACATTAATACATATATACACATTCCAATAACATGTTGAAGATTTCCCAGTTTTTTTTTCTTTAAGTTATTGCTAGATATATCAAAACACAGTATAAAACTGGCCATCACAACACCCTTTTGCAGTAATGATGAGAGTGGACTAGGAATGTGATGAAAGGCACAGAATTCATAAGACTTGAATAAGTAAATCCAAATTTGTTAGCACTAATGGCTCAAACAATGTGGAGCCATTGATTTTCTCAAGTGAATATAAGAAACAGTAGTTAATAGTATTTATCCAGGCTTCTAGTACAAGACATTGTACTAGGAATTTCTCAAGTGGAAAAGTTGTCTCATAAGGGTAAGTTACATACAAACTCCAAAGATAAGAAAGGGCAACTGATGGAAGATTAGTTCTCCTGTGGCTAGACAGTGCATTGCACTGCCTTTCTGTTTAGTGAAGTTCTACTAAAGAGAATGCCAACTTTGTGGTTGACACGGGTGATCCTTGGGTTTGGTCACGCATCAAATTAACAAATAAAAAAGTTTTCAAGGCCAGATGTGGTGGCTGATGCCTGTAATCCCAACGCTTTGGAGGCTAAGGTGGAAGGATTGCTTGAGGCCAGGAATTTGAGACCAGCCTGGGCAAAGGAGCGAAACCCTATCTCTACCACAAAAAAAAAAAAAAAAAAAATTAGCTGAGTGTGGTGGTATAAGCCTGTTGGGAGGCTGCAGTGGGAGGACCATTTGAGCCCAGGAGTTTGAGGAAGCTATGCTCATACCACTTGCACTCCAAGATTCCATTTCAAAAAAAAAAAAGAAAGAAAAAAGAAAAAAAGCCGGGCGCGGTGGCTCAAGCCTGTAATCCCAGCACTTTGGGAGGCCGAGACGGGCGGATCACGAGGTCAGGAGATCGAGACCATCCTGGCTGACACGGTGAAACCCCGTCTCTACTAAAAAAAAAATACAAAAAACTAGCCGGGCGAGGTGGCAGGCGCCTGTAGTCCCAGCTACTCAGGAGGCTGAGGCAGGAGAATGGCGTGAACCCGGGAGGCAGAGCTTGCAGTGAGCCGAGATCTGGCCACTGCACTCCAGCCTGGGCGGCAGAGCGAGACTCCGTCTCAAAAAAAAAAGAAAAAAAAAAAAAGAAAAAAAAGGGTTTTCAGTTTATGGAATTAAGCATATTAAAAGCCAAGGCCTAATAAGTACTATGCTGATCAAGTGCAAAGGAGAGTTCTTAATATGAATAAAGGGGTCTTACAAGTCAATTAATTCAAGAGGCTATAAGATACATTTTTTAAAAGAGTTAAGCTTATTTTTCATACAAAGAAAAAATTCCACCATCACCCATTGACAATACCCCAATCAGCCAACAGTCCATCAGTGCAGAGTCTGCTGCAGTTGTCTGGAAGTTTTCACATTCTTCTTCCAGAAAAAAGTGCTCAATTTTCATTGCCAAGGTTCTTGGTAGATTCACTTTTCACTAGAAAAAAATAAGTAAACATACAGTCAAGTGTTTATACTGTTTCTGTTTAGCTTGCTCTGTCCCTCTTCTCTCCCCCCTTCTGATGTACAGCAACACCACTGCTCACAGGGACACACAAACCGCGTTATGTCTCAGGCAGCTGGGATATACAATTCTAGCCACAATACATAGAGAAATGATGTCTGAAAGTGGCAATTATATTTTGTGAGGTAACATCCTTCCTGACTCTGTGGAAGACTTGGGAATGGTCAGTTCACAATGTGGTTATGATCCATATTCATGCCACTGAATAGATCACTATTATCCAGGCCGGCCACTTGTGGTTGGAATAAATTTTTTCCGTGATTTTTTTTAAACTCAATTGAGGGTCAGTATATGTTGAGTGAATGTGGAGTGACAGAAGACTAGCTAATCGTCATCTCCTTCCTTTCACAGGAAAGAAGAGTAGAAATGGAGCTCCTCTAACACTCCTGTTTTGCTTAGAGAAAGCAAGACTATGACTCACTCACTAAACTGAGAGTTCCTGGAGGACAGAAACTTGACCTTTCTTCTCTGTATCTATCCTCACAATGTAGAGCACGTTTGCTGAATCAATGTAACTGCAAGTCATTCTGTCTTTTAGTGTTTTTTCCCTAAATCTTCAAAATGGGAACTAGAGTAAGTGTTCTATTTCATTGTCTTGTGAAGCTAAAAGGAAATAATAGGTAGTAACTATTTAAAAATTGTCATGGTAAAATATAGGTTATTTTGAGCTTACAGTTGTTATCTCCACTGAGTAGATAAGAAAAATAAAGCTCAGTGAGGCAGAGCAAATGCTCAAGGGCCCACAGCTTATAAAAGTTGATGCTAGAAGTACACACCTGGAACTTTGCCTCATATTCCAACTGACAAATTCCCTGGGGTTTGCTGTTGTACCTAGATTTCAGATTGTACCAGCAACCACAAGAGTGTTTACTGAGCCCTTCCTATGAGTAAGGAAGTGAAATAAGTTCCATCCAGGATATCATCCCAATCTTTGTGAAATTTTATGAACTTTAGCAGTCCATCCAGTGCCTCCAAGATAGTATAAGATTTTTTCTTCCTCTGGCTGTCTCTGTACTTCAGGCAAACTCTATTATAGCAACTATTGTATAATAAGTTTCACGTGTGTGTTCCAGTGCCTAAAATCCTCCCCTCTCTCCCTGCAAAAGGAAAAGAAAGAAAAGAGAGGTAAGGAAGAATGAGGAAAGGTGAGCAAGGGAGAATGAATGGAAGATTTACTGGCCCAGTAAGAGACTGACACATGAGTAGCTGCTATGCCAGATATTTTCACTAATTCCAGTAATCAATTTTGGGTTGGATTCCTTCTCTGAAGGCTGAGACATTTTCTAATCTTGAGTTATACTAGAACATCAAAAGTTTATTTTGCTGACATTTCTAAATTAATAGAGATTTGTAGCGGTATGGGGACATTTTCCCCTTTCTTTGCCTATTGAAGGTGCCCAGTTTTCTTCTTTGAATAGGGTTCCATTCTTTCTTCCTTAGATTTGAAATGCAGCATGCTTTTCTCAATCATCTAAATCTGCTAGTCTAACAACAGTCTGTGAAGCAAGTCACACCATTCTAAGCACTTCCCACTGGACTGATATAAGGTAGGTAATCAGTCTCAGCATCCCTAATCTAGTGGACTATCTTAATAGCTCAATCTTTTCCAGTTAACCTTTTCCATTACTGAAAAGCAACAAACAAACAAAATCTTGGCTACTGCTGATTAATATAGGCAGACTTAAAAAAAATTATGGCAGTCTATAATCATAACAAATATTAGAACAACCATCAGGTGTGGGAAGTACTGAATCCCAGATCAGAAACACATGTACCCCCAAATTAGGTAAGAGACAACTTGTACTATGAACTCAGGATCAAATCCAACTTTTTTACCTCCAGAAAGGGAAGGAATTTCAAGGCTTTCCAAAGAAAATGCCCTCTTCTTACATAATCCCCTTCCCTCATCAAGGGATCACCCTGCAAAATATCTGATGCTGTGAGAATGTATAAAGAAACAGACACCTTGAAGTACTTACAGAAAGAAATGCATGTACAGGAAGACCTGGGCATTACTTTTAAGGTGTGTGTACTTATGATGTGACAAAACTGGTATGGTTTTAAAATCCTGTCAGATACTTTTAGTTCTTTGCTAACACAGTTCTAAATAATCCTCTGTACTAAAAGCATGAGTCATCTGTGTTCCTGTAAATAAGTCAAACATCATATACCCACCAGAAAAATAGCAAATTTTACTCAATAAGGCTCCCAGTACACTAGTAAAGTAGTCTTTTCTTATTGCTTCATTACAGGAAGCCTTACTTGAATGTACATTCCTAAACAAGGTGAAAGGAGAGCTGTGTGTGCTGTTTATTTATACAGATGATGTTTGCCCCAGCTACTAACCTACATTACTAAACAACTTTTCCCAAAACCAACATTTGAGAGGGCACTGTGTGAATTTATTAAGAAAAAAGCAACAAAATACAAAGCTTAAACAAAGTGAGACTGGCCATTTAAAACTAAAATTCCTATTTTGAAAAAATAATACAGAATATTCTAAAATTGTGAAAAATATTAATGTCAAGAATAAAAATAAGACTTAGAGGTCCATAATTTATTACTAGAAATATCATGTTTGCTAACTAAAATCTGGTTTCAAGTTGTAGCACTGATACAGTTTTGGTCACTTTGAAAAATAATTTTTTTCCTATTAATTTTTGCAAGGAAAAAACACTATGCACAACAGAGAATACCTTATAACATAGGTTACTGCATCTTACCGCCTGTAATGCTGGTATAACAATAAAACTTAAACCACCCATTTCAAATACTACTTAAAAAAATATTATTAATCCAAGACAAAGATTCTACACTCCTCTGGAGTTTGTTATAGCAAAATCTGGCCTGTATCTGTAATTCTTTTAGTTGAAAGTGCTACGAAATAGTTTTGGATTAAGGTGGGTAATCTTCCTCACTTCTTAAAGGTAGTCACTAAATTTTATTCATCCTCTAAAATCTTGTATTCAGAAACACATTTAGTTTACTTTAATCAGTACTTACAAATGTAGATAAGTCATTTTATGTACTAAACTTTTATGTACACTTTTTTCCAGTTCTAGTACTTCCCTATATCACAAAATCAGAGAAAATAAAACCAGTGGGTTTGGAAAAGGAGATAAAGGGTAAAGGCAATGGCATTAGCTTATTCTCAATGCTGCCAAATTTTAAAATATAACATTCCTTGCAACATTATCTCCTTCTACAAGGTAGGATACTAGGTTTTTTTTTTTTTTCTTTTTTTTTTTTTAACCATTCAACATTTTCCTTGTCAACTAAAAATGTTTTGCAATCCCTCCTTTTACAAATGTCTAAAGTCTTAACTATGGACTAAATGTATGTGATCATGGACAGTTACTGAAAGACTATTAGCTTAAAAAAAGACAAAAATACATAGAATCGCATGCTAAAAAAAAGTCATTTTATAGCCATTCAATTTGATTCATTCACTTAAAATTGATTTTATAAGATTATATACTCTTAAAAACAGAAGAGTAGCAGCATCGCATTTACTTGGTTCTTCACATTAACTGTAGCTATAGAGGAGATCCTGTAAGTGTGTAAATATACTGGGAAAACACATATAAAGAAATAAGGGTGGACATATTTTGCTTTGGTTTCTCTAAAGCTATTCTAAGCATTACAGAAACAAATTTACACTTACCTTGGTGAAGAACTTTCATGTCATTATTGGATCCTTTCAATACCACATGTAATGTTGGATACTCAATGATCACTTTGTTCCTCAAATTGTCTAGGAGACTTTTGTAAGGATCTAGTTCATAATATCTTATTAATAAAAAACAAAAACAAAAAAACAGGAAACACTGTTAATATTCAAAATACTAATAGATAAATATATGAGAGTCCTTTACATTAAAAATTTTTTAAAGGTCATGACAATTCAGTAGTTACTTCCTTATAGTATAAGTTTAATACCTTCTAAGAAAGGCAGGTACAAGAGTTATTATTATAGAGGTTCTAAAACTAAATAAAAAAATATCAAATATTCTGACATTAGGAAAGCTCTAGAACAAGTTACCAATTTTCTTTTTCTTTTCTTTTCTGTTTTTTGATATGGTGTCTCGCTTTGTTGCCCAGGCTGGAGTGCAGTGGCACAATTTTGGCTCACTGCAACCTCCCCCTCCCAGGTTCAAGTGAATCTCCTGCTTCAGCCTCCCGAGTAGCTGGGACTATAGGCGCGTGCCACCATGCCTGGCTAATTTATTTTGTATTTTCAGTAGAGACGGGGTTTCACAGTGTTAGCTAGGATGGTCTCGATCTCCTGACCTCGTAATCTGCCTGCCTCGGCCTCCCAAAGTGCTGGAATTACAGGTGTGAGCCACCGTGCCCAGCCTACAAGTTACCAATTTTCATACCAAGAAACAGTTAAAGACTTTTACATAACATTTATGCTGGCCGGGTGCGGTGGCTCACACCTGTAATCCCAGCACTTTGGGAGGCCAAGGTGGGCGGATCACCTGAGGTCGGGAGTTTGAGACCAGCCTGACCATCATAGAGAAACCCCACCTCTACTAAAGATACAAAATTAGCTGGGCGTGGTGGCACATGCCTGTAATCACAGCTACTCGGAGGCTGAGGTAGGAGAATCACTTGAATCTGGGAGGCAGAGGTTGCAGTGAGCTGAGATCACACCATTGCACTCCAGCCTGGGCAACAAGAGTGAAACTCCGCCTCAAAAATTAAAAATAAAAAAAAATAATATTTATGCTATCATTTTTCTTGAATAAAAGAATGAGCTAACCATTCAAATTCCTCAAATATATTTATTTTGAGCCTTAAAGACAACCAATCACCTTATAATTTCTAGTAACATGGCAATAAAATAACTGGTTATAAAATTGGCTTTTGTAAAAAGTCAATTATTCTAATTATAACTGGTTTCCAGAAATTTATATTGCTATATAAAATTTAAGAAATACAGAGTTTATCATGACATAGATGCCAAATGTGTCACAGGTAAATAGATGCTAGTGGTCATTAAAGTATGAAATTCTCAAATCATTACTTTAAAAAAATAAGTTTGAGGTGACTGAATATGCATCCCCAGAACATTCATTCTTGCTTGCTTTCTGGGGTAGGAGTGAAAGGGTGGAATTCTAGCTAGCTCACTAGCGTGTACATATGAGAATATGTTGGCATGTTAATGTCATTTCATGCCAAAGAAGAAAAAGCTGAGAACATGTCAATCAGTGTAGTGCAGAAGTTCTCTAGCATTTTTATTCATCTCTACCAGTGACAGGTGATATTCACATGCAAAACACATATCACATGAGATATCCAGCCTAACGGCTGTAACTCCATCCTTTTATCTCCTGCTCAAAAAAGCACAATGGAACACAAGTGATCAAGAGTGAGGATATCATTGGGATACATTTAAATTTGCTGTAATTTTAAGAGTAAATCACTCACAAACTTTGGTATTTCCTGATTAGTAAAAAATTATCTGCACCATAATCATAGCTGACTAAGACCTGCAGGACACTTATTAAAAAATATGATGTAGTGATTTCTCCATCTTCTGAGTTTGTCTCATGCAATCGTTTTCAAATCAGGAAAAATAAAAGGGCTTAACAAAATGCAGAGCCAAGCTGACTAAAGTTAGAGAACAACTGTAAAACCATAACTTTACTTATGCTTCCCTGACCACACACCCCAGCGTGGAATTGCAGAATATTCTTTATGTTGAAAAGAAACTTGAAATGCAAAATACTGTTTTTCTAAACCAGCCACCTTAGTGCCCACAGATCATAGAATTCATACATTCTTTTCCCTGTGTGTAATGTAATACAGATGTGCTTACAATACTTCTAAAGTGTTTCCAGCATTCAAGGATTAAATGCTTCACATCTTTTAAACATTATTTCTCTTTGAAATAAGCAGTGTTTTTTTAAAGTTAGTAGTAATTATATAAAAAAGAAAAATGAGACTGTATCAGATACCTAAGTATAAGATTAACTTACAAAGTAAAATATAAAATGGGGATAACTAAATTTTTCTTGGGAGGAAATAAGACCTGGACTCTCAAACAGGAGCTTTTCAAGTGGCATCCTACAGGCACTTGCAATAACTTATCTTCTGCGCCTTTTAACTAAATCATAAGATTTCTAATGAAAGGCATTTTTCAAATAAGGGAATGTTTTTTTACTTGTTTCAGTTTTTAGTAAACAATTTTCAGTGCATACTTAATGTTTTAGGTATTTTATTTCTTTTTGTAATATTAAATCTTAATTGGGTTTCTCCAGATTTCCAAAGCTAAAACCAAGAAGCAACAAAAAAAGTTCTTCAAAGGCCACACGGGAATCACAGCCTAAAATTATTGCTGATATAACATATGTTCCTAGCAGAGGAATGTTCAGAGGTACATAAAAATTACTACACAACAAGTTAAACATGCTTTGGATCCTAAAACTGTAATGATTATACTTATTTGGATTCTAAAACTGTAATGATTATACTTAAAAAAACTTGGTTCCTGTTTTACATGCTAAGCAGGCACTGTGCAAAGCACTAAGGATGCAAAGATTTAGAAGAGGGTTGTTAACTAATAAATTATTTTAAAAATATTTTATGCAATGAAAATCTGGTATGTTGTATGGTTTTGATTAGAATCAATGGATTTTAATTAGTGTTTAGCCTAAAATGTTGCAAACTTCTAATCAGCAATATGCTATTGAGTGTCAGTAAGCTGCTGTGCCACAGCTTTCCAGCCTGTTACACGAAGCATTCAGATTTCACTAAATAATCTTTTAGCTGAAATTCTGAATTTCTTAGATTTTTCTACAACAAGTGGTTACTCTTAATCAACCATTAATATTTACCAGTAATTTAAAAGTAAATTTTGCAAACTGTTCATAAAGAAGGCCTATCAGACACATATGGGGTTAACACTTTATGGACTTGGAGTTTAGTTAAATGAAGTAATAACTTCTATTGGTTGTTTGAGTTTGGAGTTTAACACTGAGTTAAAGTTCCGGCTCCATCATTCACTGGTCTATGATCCTGGATAAGTTACTTAAGTTATTTAATCCTCAGTTTCCACGCTTGAAAATAGGGATAATGACAGTATCACTTTAGAGAGCTACAGTGAGGGTAAATGAAAAAACACAGCAACTGCTCACACATTTATTTAAGCCCTAAGCACATGTGTTTTATATTTTTATTTACCAAAAATAACAACACTTTCCTATAGAAACTTCAGTTCAGGACAAAGTCACTGAATTTCATTACCAGTGAAGATACTGCCTTTATGTGCATTTTGCATTTTAAATGTAGCCTTACAACTTTCAGTACGACCTTCAAATCATTATTTTATTGTCACATTTACTTCCAAGAAGATAAAGGTACTTTGAATGTTTCTGTTTCCATTATCTTGAGGCAAGTTTTAAGAGCCCAGCTTTGTACTGCCTAAAACATTTAGGTTTAGCTCCTTTGCAAGCCATGAAGCTACTGAATCCTAAGGGACAGCTTTATCTTTTGGAAATTTTCACAAACTCTGGTATTTCCATTAGTATAATGTCTCTGCTACCATAAGACAAACTACTTAGGTTTGGAGGAATTAAGATACTAACATCTGTCTTTTTTCTTCCCCTCTGGGACCCTTCTTAGACATTTCCTCTTGTAATTTCACTTGTTCACCCTCACAGGCTCACAGGCTGACACTGCTCTGGGCAGCCTCATGGGGGCATTATGAGGGCAGAATTGGCTCAGTGGGCCAAAGAGGGGTTACAGTGACATTACATAAATAAAAGTTGTCATGATAATCAAGGGTATGCTTTTAATCTTGACTCTGTCACTAACTTTCAAAAAAATGGGCCAAGTTCTTGAACTTCTTTCTCCGTACTTTATTAGCAAATTAGCGTGCTTTTTTAAAAAAACTCCTCATAACCCAAAAAGACAAGTTTTTAAAGAAAGTAAGTCACAAACTACTTTATGTCCCAACTGACACTCCATGGATCATCGCCCCTTCCACCTCCTAAAAAATACCAAAACTAAGTCTGAATTTCTCCAAATTTAATCTGTGGCAGACCCTAAGCCACAGTATCTTTCCACTAAAATAAGATCACTGAATTAGGTGATCGCCAAGATCCCTTCAGCTCTAAATTTCTACAATTTTGTATATGTATCTGGCAAAGGTAGCACTTAACCTATATTTTTTCATAGTTGTATTTATTTCTCAATCTAGGTTTCTAGATTAAAAGTTTTAATTATTCTTTTATTTACACTTTAAAAGGTATTATTTAAAATTTCTCCAAATAATACTTCTATGTAACAATTTTGCAACTCACAATATTTAAGTCATATAGAAAAAGATTTTGTCAAAGTTAATCTTTTTCTCACGCAATCTCTCTTAGTTTTCATATTTTAAAAATCAGAGTAGTTAAATTAGTGGTTTGCTGCACTTTGTTTTGGGATTTTTATGTACCCACATAAATGAGGACGATACCTGCTTGACATGGAGTGTAGATCATGAATTGTGTAGTACAGACATATGCCTTAATTCAGAAAGCTCACCAGTTCAGAACTGCATTTGGTAAATATCCTGTTCTAACCATGATATTTAAACTATGGATGTGGTTAAATAAAATGGCCAACTATATATTTTAAAACCTGTTTTAAAGAGGGGCTTACAAGGCTCTGACTTGTTCTAAATATTATTTCTTTGAAATCTTTTCTGATTTTTGTTGGTAAATTCAATTACTTTTAAATCTACAAAGCTTGAGTTCCAGTCTTATCACTGGTTCTTACGAGCTATGACTCCAGAAGGAGACTCAGTTTTTCTCATCAATAAAATGGTAGGAAAGATAACTACTCATGGGTTAGTTTGTAAGGACTATAATGTAACAGGTGAAAATGTTTCCAAAGTGTAACTTGCTAACCTAGCATCAGTAATAAGATTTTATACTCCAAAAGTAATGTGGCACTCCTAGCAAGGAAATGACATACTTACCAGGAATTATATTTACGATTTATGACAGAGACAGAGACTAGTTAGTAGAAAAAGCATGAACTAAACTCTGTTGACAAACAGGTCTGAGTCCAAATCCTAGCCTTATAAACTGTACAAACTTAGTTTCTTTGGGTAAGTCAATTTTTCAGAGCCTAAGATTCCTAATCAGGTAAAGTAGAAAAGACATAGTATATACTTCATTAGAATTAATACATGTGAAAATGTTATAAGCACTAGCCTGGCATTTATTCCTCAATTGATTCCTCAAATATTTACTTAGTGTCTATTATGCACAGGTAGTCTGCTAGGTAATGGAAGTTCATAACTTTATGGGGGGAGGCAGACAAATAAACTATTGCATTCATTGGCACAAGTATCATGATAGAAATGTAAAGTTACACTGGCTAGTAATGGTTTTTCCTTTCTATATTTAGTACTCTTTTCAAGATCTCTTGTAAGGCAGGTATGGTGGTAACAAACTCCCTCAACATTTGCTTATTTGAAAAGAATCTTATTTCTTCTTTGCTTAAAGAAACTTAGTTTAGCTGGAAATGAAATGCTTGGTTGAAGATTTTTTTCTTTAACAGAGTTGAATATAGGCTCCCAAACTCTCTGGCTTGTAAAGGGCTTCTGCTGTTAGCCTGATGGAGGTGACCCATCTCTATAGCCACTCTGTAGGTGACCTGCCCCTTCTCTCTAGCTGCTTTTCATTTCATTCTTTCTTTCATTTCGATCTTGGAAAATCTGATGATTATGTGTCTTAGGGATGGTCTTCTTGTGGGTAATATTGCAGGGGGTCTCTGTATTTCCTGAATTTGACTGTTGACCTATCTAGCAAGGATGGGGAAGTTTTCATGGACGATATCTTAAAATGTGTTTTCCAAGTTGTTTGCTTTTTCCCTGTCCCTTTCAGGGATGCTAATGATTCGTAGATTTGGCCTCTTTACATAATCCCATATTTCTCAGAGGTTTTGTTCATTCCTTTCATTCATTTTTCTTTATTTTTGTCTGCTTTATTTCAGAGAACCCATCTTCAATTTCTGAGATTCTTTCCTCAGCTTGGTCTATTCTGCTGTTAATACTAGTGATTGCACTGTGAAATTCTTGAAGTGTATTTTTCAGCTTTGTCAGATCCATTAGGTTGATTTTTACACTGGCTATTTTGTCTGTCAGCTCCTGTATTGTTTTATTGTCCTGAATCTTGATGCATTATCCTTAGCAAACTAACGCAGGCCAGAAAACCAAATGCCACAGGTTCTCACTTATAAGTGGGAGCTAAATGATGAGAACTCATGGACACAAAGAACTAGGAACTAGGGGAAGGTGGAGGGTAGGAGGAGGGAAAGGAGCAGAAAGAATAACTATGGGGTACTAGGCTTAGTACCTGGGTGATGAAATAATCTGTACAACAAACTCTTGTGACATGATTTTACCTATATAACAAATCTATACACGTAGCCCTGAACCTAAAAGTTAAAAAAAATAAATAAATAAAGCTCAGTAGATCCTCAGTAAATATTGTCTCTTGTTCTGTTGTTGTTTTGTTTTGTTTTGAGACAGAGTCTCGCTCTGTCGCCCAGACTGGAGTCCAGTGGCACGATCTCAGCTCACTGCAATCTCCACCTCCCAGGTTCAAGCGATTCTCCTACCTCAGCCTCTTGAGTAGCTGGGACTACAGGCGTGTGCTGCCATACCCGGCTAATGTTTGTATTTTTAGTAGAGACAGGTTTCACTATGTTGGCCAGGCTGGTCTTGAACTCCTGACCTCAGGTTATCTGCCTGCCCTGGCCTTCCAAACCTCTCTTGTTCAGTACCAACATCCAAATGTTCTTTGTTCTTGCAGGCTGCACAGGGCCTTCACTATCTAGGTACTTCAGTTCCTAACCCTAGCTAACCCCTCTCCTTAATTGGTTTGTATTCTTTTTTTGCCCAATTTTATTGAGGCATAATTGACAAATAGGAATTATATATATTTAAGGTATACACTTTGATTTTTTTTTTTTTTTTGTAGAGACAGGGTCTCCCTATGTTGCCCAAGCCGGTCTCAAACTCCTGGGCTCAAATGAGTCTCCTGCCTCAGCCTCCGACAGTGTTGGGATTACAGGTGTGAGCCACTGTGCCGGCCTCAATTTGATATTTTGATGTGTGTATATGTTGTGAAATGATATCATAATCAAGCTAATTAACATATCCATCACCTTACATAGCATTTTTAAATTTTTTCTTGTGATAAGAACACTTAAAATGTACCCTCTTAGCAAATTTCAAGTATACAATACAGTATTGTTAATTATTTGTTTCTTAAAATCCTTTCTCCTCCATGCACTTTTTCCCCCTCTAATTAATGTAGGGATTTTAAATCTTGATCTTTAGTCTTAATCTTGCTAACAAAACATACATTTCCTTTGAAGCTAAAACTGAATGCAAGTATTTCATCAGTACAGACTCTTACATCTTCAGACTTTATCAGGATGTATATTACCTTGCAAAATATGATTAGGTTCCTCAGAGAAACTTTTGCTGAGAGGTTCAATAGTCCATGAATTAACTACATTATAGAATGGTATTATTTTAGAGTTGGCAGGAACTTATAACCCAGTCTCTTTCGTCTTCCAGTTAAGTACACTGAAGCCCTGAGAAGTTAGGTATCTTACTCAGAGTCACTCAAGAAAATGCAGAGTTGGGCCTATAAAGCCAATTTTGTGATTTTTTTTCACTCAACTGAGTGCTTGTTCATTCATTCCTCACTCAACAAATATTTACTGAGAGCCTACCATGTTCCAGACACTGTTCTTGGCACTGGGAATACAATGGTGTACTACAAGGCATTTACTAGCGGTGAAAGGACAAAGACTTTCTAGGAAGAAGGTATATGTGATTATGTGTGAGGTAGAGATAGGAAGAGAGTTAGGTCTACGAAACTGGGTAGAGAGCGGATATGGTTAAAGTACTGAGCACAGAATGGATATCGGAATACACATAGAATTCACAGTTTTGGTGCCTAACATTTAAATTGGCCACAAAATATTCTATAACATAACTAGGATGGGTAAGTTTAGTAGATTAACATTACGTTAAAATATCACTTGTTTTTAGAGAAAATTCATATTTTATATTTCACATAATTCCCTTAACCAAGAATCAAAATAGTATATATTTGAAGTGAGATGATCACTATAGAAATGGTAGGCTTGCAATCTGCTAAGAATTTGACCATCACATCACTTTGGATCACTTTAAATACAGCCTCTCAAACTAACATTCTCAGGTTCGAAGCTACTGAGACCTCAATAGTTGAGTTTATATCTGTCTGGTAAACACTCAGCCAACTGTGCCAACTAGCTGAGCTTCAACTTTCTTAAAACTAAGTTAAAAATTCTTATCATAAAACTGCTATAACAAGAATACTACATATAAAGCCCATTTCATCACTGGAAGAGTATCATCTTTGAGATGATAAAAAAAGTTTAGCAAACCACTCTACATATTCCCTTTCTGTGTGTGGACATTCTTCAGATTAACTCTAACAATTTCTAATCCTTAAATGATGCTTCCTTTGTTCTGTAATAGAATATAGAATTGTTATAATCCTTAAATGATGCTTCCTTTGTTGTTTGTTTTATTCTCGCTTTCTTTTAGAATCTATATCCAAAATGTGGTCAAAGGTTAATGCCATTCTGAACACATACTCATCCTGACCATGATTACTTTGAAAAATAAACAACAATCCCAAAAAGGTATAACAAAGAACTGTGGTTCGGTTTCACATAATCTGAGAACATGCATTATGATTATTTATGGTACTGACAGGTATGTACCATATTGCAAAGAACATACTAAGGCTTTGAGTGCAGGCAGACCTAGGTTTGAATCTAGGTTCCACCACTTAGTGCTTACACAGCCACAGACGGGCTATCCATTTAATTATAATATACTTAAAACGTATAATATAATTATAATATGTATAAAGTGCGATCAGAGTACCTAAACAGTAGTAAGGCACTCAATAAAACTTTGTCATTCATACTTACTATATTCCATAAAGATACCTATTAGCCCCCAGATTTAACCTTGGTTTTAAATCACTCTTGCAGGAAACAATTTTTGTGTGTGTTCGGGAAAACTTATTCAGGGTCTTCACATTGTTTTGCTTAAACATAACCTAAAATAATTGTGAAAAACAATGATACTTTTGTATATCCTTATACTGACATCCTACAAGTTTAAGTAGATGCAAAGAACATAATTTATGGTGTACTGTGAATACTGATGATTTAAAGTGAAATATATCACCCTTAAGTAAATTCACTAGACTCTAAATATCATGGTAATTTAACAGCAATATCATCCACTAAAAAAAAAATAAATAAATAATGGCCATGTGTGGTGGCTCACACCTGTAATCCCAGCACTTTGGGAGGCCGAGACGGGCAGATCATTTGAGGCCAGCCTAGCCAATATGGCAAAACCCTGTCTCTCTACTAAAAATACAAAAATTAGCCAGGTGTGGTAGTGTGCGCCTGTGATCCCAGCTACTTGGGAGGCTGAGGCACAAGAATCGCTTGAACACGAAATCCGGAGGCTGCAATGGGCCAAGATTGCGTCACTGCACTCTAGCCTGGGCAACAGAGTAAGACTCACTCACTCTCTCTCTCAAAAAAAAAAAAAAAAAAAAAATTATATATATATATATATGCATAAGCGCTGCTTTCTAAGTTAGAAATCTTACTTGTTCTCGGAACCTTGTTTTTCCATTCAGATTCTCTTGCAGAATTTTATACCAAGTAATATGTTTACACTTGACCTTCTCTGTAACAAAAATGTAATG